>NW_008337147.1:1480954-1528146 GCF_000622305.1 Nannospalax galili
GAGAGAGAGACACTCTCCCTGTATCTCTAGCTGGCCTGGAATTCACTGTGTAGACCAGGCTGGCCTCGATTTCATAGAGATCCACTTGCCATTATGCCAGGCTTTATATATATTATATATATATACATTTTTATGTTAATCATTTTATTTATATGTTTACAGGTTTGGTGTGAAAAGACAGGAAATTCAGAAAATAAGAAAAGTAACACAAAAGCTTTCTTCAATGAAATAACACTCTAATTGTACTTTGAAGGATTTTCTGTCAATTTAAAAATTTAGAGGAAAAGGTCATTATGTAACATACAATACATAAAATACCATTTTATCTGAAAGATTACATTGTTTCAAGAAAATGGAAAGACTGTACGTTAGGATAGTAGACTTCAAGAATGTCATTTACATAGCAAATGCTAAACAGATTTTGGGAAATAGATGAGCTCGTTCTTCATTTCTTTCCCTTACACATATTGTATGGTGTTTTGTGGCATACTGAGTCTCCCTGCAGAGCCCAGGCTGGACTTCAATTTGCTATTCTCCTGTCTCACTCTCTCAACTACTGGGATTACAGACATATGCCCACCACACAGTCTAGAATTGTAATATTTTAAGGCCATATTCACTAATATGTAATTTATATGAAGCATCACTCACCACTTTGGACATTTATTTATATCTGTCTATGGGTTTATGTGTCAGCATACATGTGTGGGCTGGTGTGCTCATCTCTGCAAGCAGGGAGACCAGGAGAAGGCTTCTGCTGTCTGAGAGTTATAGACATATGAAGGATGGCCAACTTGTTCTACAGGTGCTAGGATCCCAACTCCCATCCTCATGATTGCACAGCAAACATTCTTAACTTCTGAGTCCTCACTCCAGCTCCTTCATTTACCTCTTCAGTGTACAAATTTATTGAGTTTTGACAAATTTGTATAATTGCCAAATAGCTTCAATAGTCAGGATATTGATTTACTATGTTTCTCCCTAACTATAGTATTCCACGAAGTTTGATAAGATGTATTTTTATTTCCTTTTGATTCAAGATATTTGTAATTTACCTTACGATTTCCTCCTTCTCTCAAGGGCAACTTTAGAAGAACATGCCTAACTTCCAACTATGAAGATATTTTTCAGGGGGTAGAGGGATGACTCAGTGGTTAAGAGCATTGGCTCCTCTTGCAGAAGGCCAAGTTCAATTACCAGCACCCACAAGGTGACTAACAACTGTCTGTAACTCCAGTTCCAGAGGAATCCTACCCCTTCTTCTGACTTCTGTGGGGCATTGTGTAATATGAGCACACTTACATGCATGCAGGCAATACACTCATATACATAAAATAAGAATAATAAATTTAAAAAGATACTTTCCAAATATCTTTCCTTATAATATCTTGTTTGCTTCAGCTTTAGTCTATTAAAGAGACTATATTACATGAACTCAATATTGTTAACATTAATGCTTGCTTTATATATGTATTTATATATATTTGTATATATACTTATTTTAGAATATGATCTAAACTGGAGAATAATCTATCAGTACTTGAACAAACTAATGGATATTATTGTTGAGTATTCTAAAACTGATCATTTGGCTAAGCTGGTAGATAGTATTCTTCAAATCTTCTATTTTTTTTCAATCAGGTTTTAATTTCTTATTTTGTCTACATTATTGAGAGAAGAGAATAGAAGTCTCCAAAAATAATTATGGATTTGTCTATTTCTCATTTTAGTTGTATCAATTTCTGTTTCATGTGATTTAAGTGCTGTTGTTTGATGCACATATGTTTAGTTGATTGCGGTCTGTTATCTTGTAATGTTATTCTTTTCCTCTAGTAGTATTCATTGGCCTGAGGTCTACTTTATCTGATATTAATATAGCTACTCTGGCATTCTTTTTTCTCTTTTTGAATTAAATTTTTATTACATTTATTTACTTATTTATTGTGTGTGGAGGGTTTGTGTATGTGTGCATGTGTGCATGTGTACATTTATGCCATGATGTACATGTAGGGATCAGAGGATAACTTTCAGGAGTTAGTTTTTCAAAATTATTTACTTAATAACCACATGATTAGAAGAAGCATTTCATTACAGCATTAACATAGTCAAAAACAATTTCCTGAGTAAAGATGTATCTCTTTCAATATTGGCTGTTAATTTTTAGGTTCACAATTGAATCAATACAGTTATACAATATTGAATACAGTATAAACCTTATAAGACATAAAATTGAATGAAGTTTTAACCTTTAAAAAAGATCTCCATTTCATTTTAAAATACACTTTCATACAGAAAAACTCATTTTTAATGTTACTAATGCTTAGACATTTGCACATGCGTCTCTAATCTCTATGTACCTGATTATTACTAGTCACAGTCGGTTATTTTCTGAGACCACCTGAGCATGGATATAAAATTATCGGGTACATTTCAATGGTAATGTGTTTTGCCTCTACTAATTGACATGGAGCAAATATTTATGCTTTTTCCTCAAATATAATTCACTTTTTAAATTTGTTGTTTTTATGTATTTCATACAGAATATCCTAAACAATCTTATTCATCTATATACTCACATCCCAAATGGCACCCTCCCATAGTCTCTCCCATGCCCACTGGAGCTCATATACTCTGTAATCCCTGTTACTGTCCATTCAGTCATTGTTTCAATAGTTCTTGTGTATGCAGACATGATTTGTCTAAAAATGACTTCAATAGGTGTTTGTTTGATATATACTTTTTTGAGAGAGAGAGGAGAGAGAGAGAGAGAGAGAGAGAGAGAGAGAGAGAGAGACTCCCTGTATCCCCAGCAGGCCTGGAATTCACTGTGTAGACCAGGCTGGCCTCGATTTTATAGAGAGCCACCTGCCATTATGCCAGGCTTTATGCATACACACACACACACACACACACACACACACACACACACACACGTTCTTTTAAAAGACAGGGTCTCATGTAGATGGTAGGCCTCAAGCCCACTGTGAAGTAGAGGATGACATTGAACTTCCAATCCTCTAGCCTTCACCTTCAGAGCACCGGGATTATGGGCCTAGCCTAGATCACTAAATTTAGGTGGTACAGGGGAATGAGCCAGGACTCTGTGCATTCTAGGCAAGCCCTCTACCAACAGAGCTGTATCCCTACTGATGAAACTTATTTTTATAGTTTGAAATGTGATCATGTCACTTATACTGAAAAATAACAGTGAATTGCAAGCCATATATTAGTAGAGCAAATTTTTTACTGAATTTCTGATATCAAACCATTAAAATTCAATTTCTCACTTTATTTTAAATATGTATCCTCATATTTACAGACAAGTGTAACTTCTACCAGTCTTCAAAGTAGCTTCTTTTTGCAACATATGGAGACTATTATAGAGCTCCAGAACTGGTCAAACACAGAGAATAAGTGCCTGTGAGATGCTTAACCCTAAGTGACATGTCTTCAGTGCAACTCTATACATAGGATAAATGCACTTCTTAACTCTCAGCAGACAGGTTTCTTAATGCAGCAGATGGTGATTAACAGAGAAATCCACAATTGGCCAATGTGCGGAGAACAAGAGGCCATAGAGTCCTCACCCCTGAATAGAACACCTATTTCAAACCTCTGCCTCCCAAGGCTTGGGGATCATTGCCAAAGAGGAGGTGGAAATATTGTAAGAATCAAAGGTGGTAGATAACCACAGAAAAACAGAGTCTTCCAGATACTAGTTGATTATTTGCTCATATGGCCTCACAGCAATGGTGACAGCACGTACAAGTCCTACACAAGGTCAAACAAGGAAAAAATCCCAGCATAGAGATGGAAAAGTGAGTAATAAATCACAACCCAACCTGAGGAACTTTTGGCAATTGATACTTGTTGGGAGGGGGAGAAAAAGTGTCTTACAGGGAGGAAACTCTTGGAGGGCCCAGTGGAGGGACCCACACAGAAGAACTTTCTGGGACACAAATCAGCCTATAGGCTGATATCTATTTATCTATCATCTATCTATCTATCTATCTATCTGTCTATCTATCTATCTATCTATCTATCTATCATCTATCTATCACCTATCTATCTATCATCTATCTATCTATCTATTCTATCTATCTATCTATCTATCCACAATTGGCCAATGTGCGGAGAACAAGAGGCCATAGAGTCCTCACCCCTGAATAGAACACCTATTTCAAACCTCTGCCTCCCAAGGCTTGGGGATCATTGCCAAAGAGGAGGTGGAAATATTGTAAGAATCAAAGGTGGTAGATAACCACAGAAAAACAGAGTCTTCCAGATACTAGTTGATTATTTGCTCATATGGCCTCACAGCAATGGTGACAGCACGTACAAGTCCTACACAAGGTCAAACAAGGAAAAAATCCCAGCATAGAGATGGAAAAGTGAGTAATAAATCACAACCCAACCTGAGGAACTTTTGGCAATTGATACTTGTTGGGAGGGGGAGAAAAAGTGTCTTACAGGGAGGAAACTCTTGGAGGGCCCAGTGGAGGGACCCACACAGAAGAACTTTCTGGGACACAAATCAGCCTATAGGCTGATATCTATTTATCTATCATCTATCTATCTATCTATCTATCTATCTATCTATCTATCTATCTATAATCATCTATCTATCTGTAGAGAAAGAGTACATTAATTGGGGGTGAAAGGGGAGGTGAGGATAGGGGAAGGGATCTAAATACTATCAAATTTTATTGTATGAAAATCACAAAAATTCAATGAAAAATGAAAAAATTTCTTACACATAAAACAAAAATAAATACTGTTTTTAGAAAAGAAAAAATATTTTGAAAATGGACAAATAACACAGTCAGGAATTCATGTAGATACTCTCAGTCTTAGTCAGAGAAGCCTCTCCTTCCACTGGACAACAGCACATGGTGCTGAGAACAAGTGACAGATGAGCGATGGGTCCCAAACAAGACATTTATCATCCTCACTAATGCTAAGGAAACATTATAGAAAAGGGGGCAGAAAGAATGTAAGAGCAGGAACATAGGGAAGGGCTTGAAAAGGCTATCTTCTGGCCAAGACTCAGCCAGTGAAGTTACAAAGTCACAGCATCTGTGGATGCTTGCATTGAATCTGTCCAAGAATGGGCTGGTCCACAGTCCGGCATAGATGGAGGAGGGGCTAGGTAGTTCTACCTCTCTCACTGCTGAAATGCTTGCTACTAAGAGATTCAGGAAGGCATAGTCATTGCCTTCAGTTGAGTACTCACAGTGACCCTCTTATAATAAAGGATGGAATCTACCTTTAGGTGGAGATGTGCTATTCACCCCCTGCCCCCAAAGTGAATTCAATTCAGCAACTCAATACCTGGCCAAGGGGACACCGCTCAGTGAGGTGGATCCACTTTACACTGTTCTAAAGAAATAGGAGTAATTATTCCATCAATGAGATAATGTGCTTTTCCTTCCCAGAATTTCAACCTCCTAGTGTAATCACTATGAGCTGCTGAGTGGTTCTGTTGGGGCTACCCAGATTTCTGAGTCCAGACTTGGAAAAGCAAAACTGTCTTTTTCCTCTCTTCTCTTTCTTTCGAATGCTGACCAGAGCCTCTGTATGCTTTTTCTGGTTCTTTGGGCTTCTATACTATTTCTGTAACTCTCCCCTCCTTGCCATGTGGCTGTGGACCTGCCATGTGGCTGACTTCTATGCCAGCTTGGCTTTCTCTCTTAATCTTCTCCATCTTCCTCCTCTGGGAAGCTGCCCATATTTACAGCTTGCTTGCACTGGAGTTTTTCCTTTGAACTCTGATAAAGTTGTCCTTGGGCTTCTGTTTAGTCTGTTCTTAATTTTTTAAATTGATGCACCCCAAGAGGAGACCTGATTTCCCTGGTATCATTTGGGACTCCAATGAGACTCTCCTAAGTTTCTAGTAACACTCCTGCCAAGGTCCAATGGATAGTTCCAATCCAATGTTCACACAGATGGCTTTGGCTAAATTAATAGGTCACAAAACAAAACCAAAAGTCATGAATCTGAGAAAGGAACTGGTAGGGCACAGGTGGAAGAACTGGATGAGAGAAAGACAAGAGAGGGGAAGGGAGAAGAGTAATGAGAATAATGAGAATGCATTATAGACATAAATGAAATTATCTAAGAACAAATGTTGAAATATACACATGGACAAATGGGCATGTTTGCATTTGGATTATAGAAAGAAACAATGTCAGCGATTGCATTTAATCAATTTTTAGTAATATGTTACTGTAAAACTGTGGTGTGAATTCTAAATCAGTACTCTAGATGAGGCAATTAAGCCTTTTTCTAAATACATATGTATTTTTTCTCAAGAACACTGGTCACTAATCTTCTCTTTTAAATTTATTTTAAAGAAGAGCTTTATAGTTTAATTTTGTTCTTGTTAACCTTAATTTTCAAGAGATAATTAAAGATTTGTAAGACTGTTTACTCTACTAATCAATAATAAAGGAGGTTACCATAGTAACGCCTATATCTTGAATATTCTGCTTATGTAATCTCTGATATTCAGTCTAGTTTTTCGTCTGAACTCCTCTGTTGGCTATGCTGATTTCAGATGCTTTCTTTCACTTTAAACTCTAGCAGAAAAATGCCTTTTTACTGATTATACCAGCCTGAATATTTTTAAACAATTTGTTTATAATGTATACCAAGTGCCTTGGATATTTGTGAAATTGCAAAGGTGGCAATAATTTAAAAGAACTTTCACAAATACTTTGTGAATAACCCAAAAGTGGCTGCAGAATATTTGTTTAAGTAACTTTGGAATTAGAATTTCAATTCTTAGAAAATTCCTTGAGGTAAAAAAGATCAGTCACTTGATGAATATATTATTCTGAGGCATTCTATAGGAGAGATCACATTTTATTAATGGGAGATTGCCTTATTAACTCAGATCATGTAAAGTAAGTGAAAATTTACTTGCTTTCTAATTAAGTTTTGCTACAAAACCACACATGAGATCCCTGCAGTGCATGAGCAAATTTAGGGTTCTGGCAATTTAATAAACTTCCTATGCCCTTCTCTTGCTATTGAACCTTTCCACAGGCTATTATCTTACTTTAGAATGTTTTTGTTATTTTGGTACACCTTTATCCCAAGCCAACAAATTTTCCTTGTCTTGCTATGAACTTGATTTTTAAATCTTAACTTCAATAATATATTCTGGGGTGTTTTACTGCTTCCTCAAAAGCAGGCACCTCCTCCTTTGTGCTTGTATAAAACCTGTTGAAAGTAATTTCATTGCTTGATTCACTTATGAGTCATTTTCCAGGTGTGGTGTCCTAAATGAAAAGACCAAGGCCTTCTTTTCGTCGATGTGCTTGAACACCCATTTAGTGCTTGACCCATCATAGGTCTTCAATACTTATTTAGTATTACTTTCCTGGGGTTGTAACACAATTCCACAAACTGGGTGGATAAAAGAGCAACAATTTATTTTATGGAGTTCTAGAGGCTACACACAAAAACAAACTTTAGGCTGGGATGATCCCTACTTGAGGCTTTGAGGAAGACCTTTCCAACATCTTGGTGGCTATCAGCAGCGCTTGGTTGGTACATTTATCAGTTACCCCAAGCTTCCTTCTCATACTGTGGTCTCCTGTCTCTGTGTCTGTGCCTCTTTTCATAAGACACCAGTTATACTGGATGAGGGCCTGGTCTATGAATTTATTTTACCTGGTTTACATTAGTAAAGATCCTATTCCCAAATAAACATTTATTTACACATTTATTAGGAATTATTACTTAACTTTAACTATGATTTATATATATTCTCTCTCTTTCTCTCTCTCTCTCCCTCTCTCTCTCTCTCTCTCTGTCTCTCTCTCATTATGCTATGTAGTACATAGCTCAAGCTTGCCTCAAACTCAACATCCTTCTGCCTCTACTCCTGAGTGCTGGGATAGTCTTGCTATGTAGTCTATGGTGGCACAAAACTTGCTATGTTGAGCAAGCTTGTTTCAAACTAGCAATCTTCCTGCCTCAGCCTTCCTGGTGCTGGGATTATACATATGTATCAGATTGCTTGGCTTCACTATGTCTTTCAGGGGACACAATGAAATCTAAACAGCAATTGTTTGTATAGCTTGATTGATATAAAAGGCATTCTTAAACATAGGCAGATCACTTATTAAATGGCTAACCAGCTCATTATTTATCTGTTTATCACAATAACAGCCACAGACTGAAACATATTTGTACAGATTATTTTCATTGTCTTGACATAGAGAATTAATAACTGTTAAGGAAATTTTCTTTTGTTGATTTTACAAGAATGCACTGGGTTGTTAGATAGCTACAAATTCTTTTCTAGAAAAGATCAATTTATTTGCAAATCATTTCTAAAATAATCAAGACCAAATAACTATTGTATTCAAGGTTGCTGATTCTTATATGTAAAAAGTCTTGTATTTTCAGTCAGGTTTATTTGGCATCCAAGGAGAAGAGAAATGAAGCAACAGAAAAGTTAATTTTTGGCATTTAGTAATTAGTTGATTAGCATGGAAATTTTATTCAAAGTTACAGAAAATATGCATCTATTTTTTTCATCCATCAGATTGAGTTATTTTTAACTTTAATAATGTACAACAATAATTAAGTGATATAAAATATAAAACATACATAAAATGTGTACCTAACTAGTGACCATCAGCAATGATTCCTGTGCATGAGTTTCTAGGTACATGTTAAGATATGAGGTCTAACACAACAAAGATCTTGAAGCCAGTCCACAGACTAGAGAGATCTACAGAATTCTAGACAGAGGAAAGCAAACCCCAAAGTAACAGTAGGCAAGAGAGGGACTTCTGCATATTTCTTTGTGTATATATGTACCTATATTAATGCTGATGGCCTTGGGTTAGTGTAGTTTGGGGTCTAATGGGTGCAAATGTGGCATCTAATCATATATAAATGTTAACAGCTCTCTGTAGTTGCTACACAGATGGATGTTACTGATACTGATAGATGCTTTGTACCTTTGTAAAGATATGCCTCCTAGGTTCTTTAGATTAATAGGATTTTAGTTCAGTTTTGGAATTTAAGAACTTCTCACAAAAGATTTTCTTATTTTTGTTATTCTGCTAAGCCAGTAGGGGGAGGTCACACATTACTTTTTGGTGGACTTCAGAAATATTTCTTCAGGGCTTTTCTTAAGATATCTTGTTTTACTTAAAAAATAATTTAAGATAGGGTACTTGTGGTTATGGTTTTCATAAATATTCTAGTATTGGTTTTTAAAAAACAAATTTCCTTAACATAATTTTTCTAGCTAATATTTCTGGTAAAACATAACTGCATTCTTGGTAGTGTTATTCATAACACATCCAACTTGTTAAGTTCATTTGAGACATCCAAAGCAATGACTGAATTTAAATGACACTACAAAAAATATGAAGAATCTATTGGTTAAGTTTTTGGCAAATGAAGTTTGTCAAATTTTCTTGAGAGTTGTGGTACACACCTGTAATCCTAGCACTCAAGTGTGTGAGGCAAGAGGATCATTGTGAGTTCAGAGCCAGCCTTGGCTACATAGTAGGCTCAAGAACAGCTTGGTCTGCATAGCAAGACCCTGTATCAAAACCACAAACACAAAAGGTAAGTTATTATAATATTTGCTATTGTATTATTTACATTTTCTTTTTTCAGTATAGAACATCTGAAGAAGAAAAGAACATTTCAAATTTCAAGATACAAACAAAAATAGCCCTTTGTCAACAGAAAGTACAATAGGGGAACTCTGTGGCTGTTGTTTCTGAGAATATAAGAGCTGATTGCACCAAATTGTGTGTATTCTGCAGGAAAAATACAGTAGTGATCTGATTGTTAATAATGGGCTGATCTAAGTCAGTATATTGTACAATTTTGAGTGACACAGAAGGAAGGATAACATTGTTATTCTTTGTTATTTACTTCTCTTCTGAGTTGCCTCATTGTTAATTTCTCATTTTTGAAAGTTTGAGCATTTGCATGTAGTGTTACAGTACTGTTTGTGTTTACTATAGCTGCTTGCAGTATTCTCAAATTATGGTACTGCAACTAAACATAAAGATCACACAAAATAAATTTTTGAAATAGAAACATCTTACTTTGCAACAAATATACAATGTATGTGTAAGCTGTCTAAAAAATAACAATGGGAATGACATCATCTTATTATATATAAACTCATATATTTGAAATGTGAATTCATTTCTTTAAGTAAGTGGCTAGGTAACATTTATGTTTGAAAAGATAAACTCTCCATCATCATGATTGTCTTATGTTGTCAGTTACATATAAATGTTAGAATTACAGAGAAAAATAATTGAAAGTAATGATCAAATATTTAGAAAGCATGACCAAGTATAACAAGCTAATTTTAATAAGATTCAAATCTTAGAATGAAAGGCATTAAATGGCACTTATAAAAACAGAACTATATTATATGTTTTTAATTTTAAAATTCTTTTATATGTACACTATAAATAGAATGCAGAGGAAGAATTTCCAGTGGGAGACCAGGCAGAATAGGAAGTGATGTGATATTTATGCCTCCATATCTACATCTACCATCATGAGGACTTCTTTAAAAGTGTCAAAACAAGAGTATCTGTAGTGAGTGGCCCTTAGAAGACTAAGACTAAGTGGATCATGAAGAATGCTCTAATTATTTTCTTTCATTTGGCAAAGAAAATACACAGTTATAATACTTTCTTTTAGAATTTTCTTTTAAAAATTCTATTCTGAAGGGACTGCCTTTTTCTGAAAGTCTATGTTTACTTGCTAAAATTTAAAGCTGTGTGAGACAGCAGTTACACAGTAAGCCCAGTGCAAACATGACCTAGATTGTATTTACAATGACAATACATAATGGAATAATCAGTAATTTTTAGATATTGGAAAAATATATTGGATAATCAGTAATCTTAAGAACCAAATAAGTCATAAATTGTATCAACAAAACTGGAGCAGAGCAATTAGAAATAAGTCAGTAGTCTTCCAGTTTAATATATGTTCATTAACATAAGGGTTTATGAATATCATCTCTATTTCCTTGCTTGATTTTCTCAGAATAACTGCCTTATAATATATACTAAATAAATAGTTTTTTAATGAACATTTCACTTTAATTAATGCAAGAGTTTCTTTTGGAAATGCAATCACAGAAAATCACTGGTTGGAGATCAGCATTTGATAAAGATGACATAACATATAGTAGACCCAAATGTATGAGTTTTATATTTCCCAAGAATTATTTACCTTTCCTGTCCTTTTATGCTGTGGTTAATAGTATTTTTATTTTAATAGACTTCATGGTAATTTAGGCCCAGTAACAATCTTACAAAAACAAAAAGGACAAAAGAGAAAGAAAAAAAATATTAGGACTCTGGGGTTACAATGTTCACTGGCATTTAATACCAGAGAATGTACGTGCTGGGATTAAGTGGCCTATAATTCAAGTATGTAAGAGAAAATGGAATGATGCAATGTACTGCAATCATATTGTGCCAATATTCAGGCAGGGCACAGAGGAAATACACAACAGGTTTTGAGTCCAATCAAATTAATCACAGTCTAAGTGGGGAAAGGGAGAGAAAAAGTGCTACTCAGCAGGTCACGCTGTGATGATGAAGGAAACAGATCTGATCATTTGATTACTAGGCTATAGATACAGAATTGTGGAAGCCCTTCCAAAGTGACTAACTTCTAGTAAATATATGTAAATGTCTCTACACTTTGGGAGCATGGACTGAAAAATCTCTTACAACTCATAGCAGATTTCACAGTGAAAAGTTCCAAATCTGATAAAGCCATTCTAATCTGAGGTTAGGCAACATTGGATGTTACACAGAAAACAAGAAAGACAAAGGGGTTAGTCATGTGAAATGGGAAAATGGCAAGTCAGAGAAGCAGCTCTTGAAGAGTAAGTCAAACACCTGTAAATAGTCACATTTTTAGAAATGTGTATTTGGTGAACTATTGAGAGGCAATAAGGTAGAGTATCTTTTGGAATGTGGGTAAATATAAAATTTCTCATTCATCATTTCCTGTGTGATTTTGGACATTGTCTATCTTTGTTTCTTCAGTTTGTTAAATGGGGATGTTAGCATCAATTTGATATGACTTCTGAGGAAATAAAATGAAATGATAAAGGAAAACTGCTTACTGGAGCACTTTTCAAGTAGAAGGTACCAATTGCTCCTTGTCTTTTCTATATGTACATGGCTTCCCCCACTATTGAAAACCTTCATGTTTGGAAATGGGTGCTGTCTTTAAACTCAGGGGTATCAAATGAATTTTCATATCTGTTCTAAATGTATGATGTAAAATAAGATTCCACTAAGGAAATATTGCTAAGTTCACAAAGATTTCACTAGTATTCAAATATTTCAATATTTGAATATTCAATATTTAATAATAACTGAATATGAGCTGGGGGTACCAAATAACATAAACCACATCAAGTACTTCTACATTAATTGGTTAAGCTGGTGCCATGGTGCTATCATTTCTTGTGTTATAGTGTATTGTTATAGTTGCCACTACTCTAAAAACTAAGTGTTCAAAGAAAAATATTTTAAAATGCAGATATTTGGATGTTTTTTGGTTCCCACTCTCTTCTAGCAATAACAAAGCAAAAGGCTGAAAGTAGCAATTACAATTTAGAAAAAAAAAACCACCTTAAATTAAAAGATATTTTCTTTTTTCTCCGATGTTCTTTTTGTAGGATGATGTAAACACCTACTACAGGTTGAATTTTATTCCCCCGAAATTCACAGTCTTAATTCTCAGTACCTCAGAAGGTAACCCCACTTAGAAATATGGTAGCTGCAAGTAGAGCTTGTTAAGATGATGCCGTTTTGGAGAAGAAGTGAACCTCTCATCCAACATGATTGATATTCTTATCAAAGGGGGCAATTTGGACACAAACTTGCACAAAAGAACACTGTGGATCTGCAGGCAAAGATGGAGATGCTGTATCTACAGGTGAAGGAATGCTACAGATTGCCAACAAATCACAGAACCTAGGAAAGAAGCCTACAATAATTTCTCCCTTGGGGTCTTTAGAAAGAATTAACCCTGTCTAAACCTAAGCTTGGACTTCCAAAGCTAAGGGACTATAATATTCTGTCGTTTAAGCTACTTGTTTATAGTACTTTCTTTGTAGCAGTCCTAGCAGACTAACACAATACTGTACTGGAGAATTAGATATAAACTTCTATCAGAGGTCTATTGCTGTGAAATAAAATGCCACAATTTAGCAGCTTCTAATAACATCCATTTATTATCTAACAGTTCTGGCAGATCAAGAGGCCAGGCACAGGTTAGCAGGCTCAGTTTCTCAGAAGGTACAAACAAGACCTCAGCTAAGGTGTTTTCTTGTTTGAAGGCTTTACTGGGGGACAAATCAGCTTCCAAATGCATTCAGGTTGCTGACAGAATTTGTTTCCTTGTGATTGTATGACTGAAGATCCTTACCTCACTTTTATTTTTAACTGTATGTGGCTGGAGTCTTTTCTCACTCTGATGCATGCATAACAGGACTGCTTGTTCTTTCAAGACCAACTTGAAAATCTCTCTCTGACAGTTTTACAAATAATGTGAGGTAATCATGTCAGTAACATCTCTTCATCAGTTATAGACATTTACAGGTTCTATCCACACTGAAAAAGAATTACACATAACTCACTGCTGTTACCCTAAGATAGGTTTTACTGTATTATTTAAAATGCATTTTTCGAGTAACAAAAGCACTATCATTAGCATACACACACACACACACACACACACACACACACACACACACACACACAGGATTAATTTTCATTCTAGCATTACCTAGCATGCAACCCTGTCATAATCGAGTTGTAAAGGCAGAGCTTCATGAATTTTATTTACCTGGAAAAATTAATCCCTACAAACACCTGAGATACCCTGGGGTGTCACTGCCAGTTTTCAAGAGGCTCTTTGGCTTTTTAAGTTTTGTAAGCTATGATTGAACTTATTGCTCTCCATTATACCAAAAAAGACATGTTTGATAAGATGTACCTTAAATAAACCTAAAATGTCTTTAACTAGCTAAGAAAGAATTGTAAATGAGACTCAAAAGTAGGAAAGATGTAACTGATTTAGAATTCTTGATAAGTTTTTCATTAAGTTTTTCAATGAGAGATATATTTAACCATAGTTACAGAAAAAGACACAGATGACTAATGTTATTGGTGAATTTGGGGAAATTTACGTATAATTAGAAAATTATTTTCAAAGTATTACATCTATTTCTATTTATCCTGGAAATATTTAGATATGGTGGCACAGTCATAATTTAGAATATGCTACATGCTAACTTGCAATTTCATTAGTACTTATTTTCTAGCTGCACAGTAGATTAAAAGGAAAAGAATCTGAAATTTAGCACACATATATATGGGATTAATTCTGATAAATGATGAACTGTGTCCTTCCATGTTTGTATCTGTAAATTTGCAAGGCTTTTCTGGATTTATACATTAATTAGATGAAATAGACATTATGCAGAGTTAAAATTAAAATGTACATACCACATTAGAGGGTCAGTCAGCAAGGATTGCTTTCTAAATTTTGTGTCCCCAGACAGCCATCAGGCAGCCAGCAGAAAAATGCATTTTGAAGCCATGGAGTCTTCAGTTTTTATCTCTGACATTATGTTGAGATTCGACAGATGGAAACCCAGCAGCAGACATGCAAAGTGGATGCCAAATGAGACACACACACACACACACACATATATATATATATATATATATATATATCAGAGTGGTGCCCTACCCAGGTGGTCATCGTCTCCTTTCCAGAACCTTTAACATGGCTCTCTCCACATTTGACTACGCAGTAGCGATATTGACATGTTCTTCAGTCATTGATGAATGTCAGTGGGCTCTTGGCTCTCTATGTAGGGAACTTTGGTATGCTCTCTACTCTGTACATATGTCCAAGCTGGCAGCCAGTTGGCATGGTTGCTGATGTGTCTCTATCTGTCAGATCTTCTCATCACCTTTGGGGTGGAAATAGACTATATGAGTATGTCAGCAAGAATGTTATCATTGGCTGAGGAAACATATCTAGGGAAATTAAAATTTAGCGATATTTTAGAAGTAACTTTACAAATTAGCGTCTAAACTAAGGATCCATTTATCTTTTGGAACATAGTAAAACTCTAATTAAATGTGGGAAATTTTCACAATAATTTTAGCCATGATTTTCATTGTCTTTAGTAAGCAAAAAGTAAAGTAAACCTCGAGCAAATGAGCCTAAGAGAACATAGATCAGGTGATGCAGCAGGAGAGCAGCTTTTCTTAGAAAGCATCATGTAATTTATTCAAACAAAATGAATAATATTTTAACTGGTCAAAATTACAATTATAGACTATTTGAATGGAATAGGATCATACAGATATTTTTAATATCCACTGTGATCAGGTTTTAGATGTGTTTAGGATGATGTGTGTGCTTTGTCCTAATGCACATATGACTACATTTCACATTTGATCTACTCGTCACCCAGCTAACAGACGGTACCTAAGTCATTTTTATTTCATATTTATTAGATAACCTTGAAATAACTGGTTGAACTGGTTCCATTTTAAATGAACTTCTCCATCATCTTTTCATTTTAGTGATGTTATGTCTGATTGCTATATTCATTCATCCTTCTGTTCACATCAACAATTATTTACTGAACTCATTACTTCCTGTCCAACACATTAAGCACTTTCTCTGATTATGCACCCTAATTAATTTCATGAAATCAGAATCTACTCACTCAAGACAAAAACTTTAGAATCATTCTTGACTTTTCCCTTTTACTTATCTCTCATGAGCAACCAATTTTTAACCATCTTCATTCCGTTTCCTAAACATCAAAGATGAGTCATCCTGTTTCAAAATCAAAATCCTCTCCTGTGGATTTAAGTGGTCATGAACAGTACAGTACAGCACAGACTTTAGGAAATATTTCATTGTCACATTCCATATGATAGTATGGATGTCTTATTCACAAAGTATAAGTATTACTATTTTCAATCATTTGGGGGAGATTTGTTATGGAATAGCTAGAATAACAAGTTCAAATATGTGGTAAGGTTTCGTTTTGCATTGGCATGGTGGTGGTAGACAACTGTGTCCCCATGTTAAATATGGAAGAGTTGTCAGAATGCTCTTTTACAACTATCACGGATGAATCCTACACTAGGAATGGAAAATAAACCTTATCTTTTCCAGAGTGGTCTTGACAGTATCGAAAATCAGAAGAGAGACTGGTTTCCTGAGCAGCCTGAATCCAGCATGACATTTCTAGTTCATTGTAGGTCATAAGGATTTTCCTGAGTTCCAGCTTGATGGGTGAATAATAAAAACCCACTCCACAATGAGTAATAAGCCTATCCTGATTATCTAATCTTAAGAATGAGAGATTGCCCTATAAACTACTATTAACTATTACTTTGTATAACAGGTTCAACTTATCAATCACATAATCAACAATGCAGTCTTTGTAAAGATGCAAAGTCCTCCTGCGGTCTGGTTTCTTCCTTTCTAGTTAAGTTTTGTGGTCTTCGGCTGCAGTGGCACAGACTCATTAGTAGTCCTGAAGCTTTCAGGAGTTTCTGTACTTTTGTGCAAGAGGCTCTCCTTTTGCAACAATGGATGAAGTTCCTACTATGTTCTTTCATGAAATTTGTACTTTTCAAGTCATTTAGAAATATATTTTTATTATTTGAAAATTTCATATCTGTATATATTGTATTTTCATCACATTCACTCCATTCTGCTCCCCTTAACTTCTCCCAGATTCACCTCCGCTTCCCCATCTCCCTCCCAACTTAATGTCCTTTCCTTGTTTTAAAAAAATTAACTCACCAAATCCAGTTTATGCTGTCCAGATTCTCATGGATTTGAGGCTGCTCACTGGAGCATGTCAACCTACCAAGGGTCACACCTGGTAAACCATTTTTGAGTTTTTAAAATCTACCTGAATTATTTTTGTGTGTTTGTATAATATGAAATGGGTTGATATTCATTATCAAATAATAATCTCTATGTACATCATACTTCCTTTGAAAAAGTACAATGGTATCAGGATAAACTCTTTATGTGCATTTTCCTTAACCAGCCTTTAGATGATACATGCATTTTTTTTAAGGTAAAGAAAGAGAATGACTGTAAGTAACTTGCTGGGTCTCCCACAGCTTAAAAGTAGCAGGGATACTGATCAAGTTCAAATTAATCTGTATCCTAAGCCCATCTTTTTTTTTTCAAGTTGCTCCCTCTTCTTACCAAACAGCAATGTTTCAGATTTCTTGAAGGTTAATTTCACTCATATTTTCCTTTTAGATTTCCTATGCCTTAGTATAGTATTTGGCATACGGAAAGACAGCAAATGTTTGCTTAATGAAGAAACACTGTGTTGACCAACTCAAAGACCTTGTAAACAATAATCACTATTTTTTTTTTTTAGTTTGAAGATTTCTCTCTTCATACACATCTCCACATTAAATGAGAATCTGATTCATATCTCTTTTCACTACCTAATAAAGTCTTAGAACCTTAACCAGCACTGGGTAAATCATTTGCAATAAGGCAAAGCAAACACACACATTGATAGCTACGAAGGGGTTACCTCATAGAGGATGAAGGATCAGGAATTTACTCTTTTAATGCATCAAGAATTTTAGGTAAAAATATCTTCTTAATCTTGTTTTAGAATTAACTGGAAATGCACATTTTTAAACTTTACAGAAAGCCCTGAGGAAATGCAAGTTTGGATAAAGACAGGAAGAGGAAGAATGAGCGGTAATTTAGGAGCATAAGGGTACTGTGGAGGAGGCCAGGTCATAATGGGATTTTGAAGCAGGGGACTTTGGATAGCTAGACAACAATATGGCAAGAGTGACAAGGTGGCACATGGATTCTGGTGATCTGGGGAAGAAAATATCGGTCCCTAAAAACAGGCAGTGGCACAGAACAAACATTTAGTCCTTTGACCACCCAGAGGCAAAGTGAATCTGCCATTTGACTCTTCGATTTCTACCAACTACAGGCTGACTGCTGCAGACACAGATGGGATCCCGTGCAAATTCAAGTCTTGCATGAAGGAAAGAAAATGTGTTTGAGAGTGCTTTATGACATGAGCAGCTGAGCGTGCACCCATCTTGGAAGTACAAATCAGTAACCTTTAGTGTTTGGGACATAAAATGTTTAGCTCTTCCTACACAATCTCCACAGAATCCTTTCACTGTTTCTTTCTCCTTTAGTTTTACTTATGTTATAGTCGGAGGGATCATCCAAAACCTACAGTACAGACAGAAACTAAGAATATCAGAGATCAAAGAGGCTTTTGGAAGACCTCACTGAATGACTTCATTTCAAAAATTAGAAAATGGAAGGAAAGGGACACTACGTTGTGTGATGGATGCTTCCCACTACACAGCAGAAACCTGGCCCAGGGTTCTGGTTTCTAAATTCGAGGTTCAGTCTGGCTTCTTCTGTAAGGCATAGCTTCCATGACAGTTATTCTGTCACTCCACTGATCTCTCTGCATTAACAAATATATGGTTAAAAGTTATATCTTAAGCCATGCATGGTGACTCATATCTGAAATCTCAGCATTCAGGAGGCTGAGGTAGGAGAATTGCTGCATGTTTGAAACCAGTCTGGGCTACAGAGTGAGGCTCTGCCTCAAAACAACAATGAATCATGCATCATACAATTTTTAGTGTTTTAGAGACTAATATAGGTAAGGAAATCAAGACCTTTTAATGCAAAGGGGTAGATACTAGTAATTTATGCATAACATTAAAATGTAAAGTCTTACTAACATTACTGGTACATAGAAGCATATAATACAATAGCATCTTGTAAGAAAGTGTATATCATATAAAAGGAATTTCTCAATTAAAAGTATCTTCTACACAGCAAACTTTTAAAATAACCCACTTCCCAATGTGTGGTCCACATAGCATTACATAGGATACTGAAATCACACAGGAGCTTATTCTAAACACAGGTTTCACCATGGCCCAAATGGATCTTGAATTTGTTCTTGCTACAATTTTTTTTTTTTTTTGGTCTTTTTGAGACAGGGTTTCCCTGTAGCCCCAGCCTGGCTTGGAACTCACTACATAGACCAGGCTGGCTTCGAACTCACAGAGATCCACCTGCCTCTGCCTCCCAAGTGCTGGGATTAAATGCATGCGCCACCATGCCTGGCTAGTGATATAATTTTTAAGAGACCCACATGCATAGCGAATTTTTGAAAAGCATTATTATAAATCACAGATTTCTTTTGAACATGTAACACATCGAATCAAACTCATATGAGGCCATGGGTGCAAGGTAGTTAAAATAGGATAAAAGATCTTTATGTGCTCATTTCACATTAAGAATTCTTTATCTATGAAGGAAACAAAATTAAAGAAAATATAAACTGAGATTGGATTGAATTTTTTATTCTGCCTTGTTATTTTGGCAAAGATGCTGTTTCTCCACCTGTTGTAGATGATGATAATTATATCAGAAGTGAGGTGAGTCTATTTAGGTGGCTCTGTGGGAAAGTGCTCTTGAAGTTTGTAATCTGGGCTCCTTAATTTCACCATAGTTTTTGGTCTGTCAAACCTATAATTCAGCATTGTTGTGAGAAATGAATGAAGGATGTGTGAGGAAGAAACTGATATTTGTTCTTTCCTTCACTTAACAGCCACCCATTACTCACGTTTGATGGAAAATTTCAAGGAAAAATGAACAAGATAGAGTCCAACATCAAGATCACAGTCTGGGTGGCTTCCAGGTGGACTCCAATCAATGAAGGCGCAAATGCAATCCAGAAACCAAA
Source organism: Nannospalax galili (assembly GCF_000622305.1). NCBI lineage: Eukaryota > Metazoa > Chordata > Mammalia > Rodentia > Spalacidae > Nannospalax > Nannospalax galili. Next base: position 1,500,804 of record NW_008337147.1, read on the forward strand.
TTCTCTTCAGAGCTTTGCTATTATTGGCTATGTGGCCCCAAGTGAATCTCTTGGACTCTTGTGTCTTCAGCTTTTTGCTTTGTTTTGAGGGTTTTTTGTTTGTTTGTTTGTTTGTTTCTGTTGTTGTTTTTGGATACAGAGTCTCACTATAGCCCCAGCTGGACTGAAACTGGCTGTGTAGATCAGACTGAGCTCAGTAATCACAGAGATCTGCCTGTCTCTGAACAGTGCAGGAATTAACACTCAGCTCAATTTTTTTTTTAAATTTAATATTTCAACTGAAGATATTGTGCAGAATAATCCTAATGGACTTTGCAGCTTTTAAGCATAATGATTTTTAAGCAAAGTAGAAGAAGTGCTGAAAGAACATGAAGTTTTGGAGTCAGTGAAGTCTGAGGTAAAATTCTCCAGTGACCACTGGGTGACCTTGGGGATGTGATGGAGCTTATCTGCAGCTCGTTTTTCATCTGTGAAATGGAGTCATATCTCGATCTTACAGGCTTGCTTATGACCTTCAAATGATCTGGATTGTGACGCTAATAGCATATCCCCTGGCCGGGAGAGGTATCAGTAAGTGGGAGCTACCATCAGGATGGCTTTATTGGCTGAGGATAAACTCATTTCCTCTGAGAGGCATGCCAAATGGGATGCTCAAGTTACTGTTTGCATTTTTCACCCGTGAAGGTGTCCATGAATTGAAATTAGCACTGTGTGCGAGCCTCATGGGATTCAAGTGTTGCTAAGGCAACCACTAATTTCTAGATCAGGGTAAATAGTTTCACAGAATGTACAGTTTCCTTTAACAAATTGGATTCCAGTGAAGGGCACACCTTTCCTTCCCCTGTTGCTCTCTACCCACGTTAAGGTTGTGCACCTGCAGCTGTGTACACCAGGGGCTACTTTCATCTTCTGCCAACGACATTCTGAAGGTAGCAGCCAGTAACAGAGATCCCTGAGGTCTGTCAGCTTTACCCAGTCTTTACCTTTTGTAGTTTGTCAAGTTGAAGTCACATTTCTTAACTCACACAGTAGGGCATTGAAGCGGCTCCTTGGCACATTCATGTAATAGACTTCTAAGCAAAGGGGCCATGGGGTTTATAGTCACCTCACTCTGCCTTCCCTTCTGCACCCGGCAACAATCCTTACTTCCCCTGCTCACTCAGAAGAATTCCTGCGGAGAATGAACCTATTATTAAGCCAGCATTACCTCTCTGACTACATTCTTGTGTTAAATTAGTCCTCTTCATTGTTGCAAATAATAGGCAACCACTTATATATCAATGAAAACTCACTGTACTGCTGTGGGATTATTTCAGCCCTCGATAAACCACACATTCCTGCTATTGTTTATGAGGAGCAATTTTTAAGTCTCTCTTGCTTCCTTTTAAATCTTTTCTTTTGGGAGGAATGGCCAATCTTCCTCATGTGTTTAGCATATTTTCTCCTTGAACCCCTTTGCAGAATGGGTGCTGTTAACAGTGGCATCTTTTATTTTTTTCTTTTGCAATCATTCTTAGTGTTGGCTTCTGCTTTTGAATATGCCAGTTGCAAAACCCCAATACAATATTAACAACTCATGAAAGCGTATTAATTGCCTTCTTTGCAAATGTGAAAGAAATTTTTTGATTATTCATCTTTTCTGGCCAGGTCTTGAAGTCGGAAATAGCCTTACTACCTTTTTCACAGTCTCATTAGGGAAAAGGTTTGGCTGTCCACATTCACTGAGATTCTATTTGTGGTAGGCAAAACACTAGGCTCCTCATGCATACTGTCTCCCTTGGAATGCCACAGTGTTGAAAAGTAGATAGTGTCAATCCATACTACTGATGAGAAAATGGACTAGAGTTTTAAAAGATCATGCATCAATCGTGTCTGGTAGCTCAGTCCTACAATTCTAGTACTCAGGGTGTGGAGGCAGGAGGATCACAAGTTGTGGGGTTTAGAGGGGGTGGAAGACACTGCTAGCTAAGTGCTGTACAAACCAATGTCACTTTTTCTTAAATTGGAAGCCTAAGATATACAGCAAATTATCAGGCAGCCTGAACTATAAGACTCTATCTTAAAGTTTTATTATTTTTGTTGTATGTGTGTGAGTGTGTTGCTTGCATGTATGTAAGTGCACACATGTCTTGCAATACTCACGGAGGTCAGAGAGGGCATTGGATTCCTTTGGAATTCGAGTTATAAATAGTTGTTAGCTACTATATGTGAGCTTGGAGTTGAACATGGGTTCTTTGCAAGAGCAGTCAGTGGTCTTAACTGCTGAGCCATCTCTCCAGCCTTACAAGACTCTCCTAAAAAGCAAAACAAACTAAATAAGGAAATTAAGTAAAGACTTATAATAAGAAAAGCATTCAGCCTAGAAATCCCATCTATGATTGCAGAGCACCAAAATTACTGATGTATTTCACTAAGAAAATATTTCTCCCCATGTTAGGAGAACATATTTTTAAAAATATTTACAAATTATATCACATATAAGATAGATGGTATACAAAACAAATTTTGAAAGAATAATAGCAAAATGAACACTTATGAATTCAACATTTGTTTAAGGCAAAGAACTCTCATACAAGCCTTGCCCCGGACCTTAGCCCTCAGACCTTTTGCTTGTAGCACATATGGGATGGATATTTGTAGATGATATTACCTATTGCCCTTATGCCCTTGTGTCAGGCCACAATAAGTTATGGCAGATTACTTAAAGACAGGTGGGAAGGAACAGCCAGGGTCTTTCTGTCCCCATTCCCAGGGCTTTACATGATTCTAAGTTTCTGAAGGTCCAGTCTGTTCTGATAATGCTTTTTCTTCTTTGGCTCTGAGACAGTATTATGGTCTGGTTGTGTTCATTTCTGCATGTCTCTTTCCTTTTGATTTCTCAGATCTTCCATCAATGAAGGCATTAATGGCTTTTCTTTTTCATTTTTCTTATTTAGAGCCCAGTAGGCCTAATAGATGCATCCTGTGTGTTTCTTCTGTATCCCACCTCTCATTTAAACTATCTCCTTTCTGAATTTTTGTTTTAATATTTCTTTTTCTTTCCTATTACTGATTTGTTCTTAAGTACCTTTTTTTTGCCTTTTACTAGTTTTCCACATACATAAGTGAATCACAGAATATGGTGCCTTTTTTTTTTTTACAACAATGTGGTTTATATATTCACTCATATGATATACATAGCAGTTCATTCATTTTCCTTAATGTACTGTATCCACTTTATTAAACAGCCTAATTTATTTGGCTATTCTGCTTCAGACAAACTTTTAGTTATTTCCAGTTTTTGTTATCACTGCTTTGAATATTTCTCTTATTTGTCTCCTGGTACATACCTCTAAAACTTTCATTATATATCTGTGAGTGGAACTGAAAGTCTGTACTTTTTGGGTATATGTAGTAATCTCAAGAGGATTCCCAAAGTAATTGTATCAATTTATAATTAAACCAGCCATGAGCAAATGTCTCATCTTTTCCAAGATCTTGCAGCACTTGATTTTATTGAGCATAAAAGATTTAAAAGAAGGAAAAATTTATATAATGTATCTGAAGTTGTTTTCTATATTTTCTTACAGTTGAGTATGCTTGTGCTAACACTTCTTATGTATTATACAATTTAAACATTTCTAGTGTCTACTTATAAAACTTTTGCTTTTGTGTAGATGAAAAACTCCCCTGGATCATTAGAGTTGATAATTTCATTTGATTGATTTGGTAAAAGTGGCTAGTTAGAAAGTAAAAGGACATTTTAAAACATGTGATGCTTAAGTGGCTTGAAAGGAGAAGGTAGCAATTTTGGGGGATGAAGCTGGGTAATAAGGAGCTAGAGAGGAGGTGTTCCAAGTGTCTACAGAAGAGATTGTCCAACATATATAACTACTACACAGTGAGATCAAGATCATGGTGAGTGAAGTACTACAAGTCAGTCATGAATTTCAAGTCATGAAAGATAAGATAAAGAGATTTGTGGAGAAAAAATGAACAAGATCCAGCCTCACCTCACCTTTGGTATCATTAAACTCTAGACATTGATCCCCAATGAGCAAGTAGGATGATGTCAACATTGACCTCACAGAGGAAACGCCCATGGACAGTGGTCAAACATGGCAGACACATTTCCTTCCCGTGACTGGACTGATGTGAAGAAAGGCTCCTAACTAATTCTGAAGATGTGCCTGTAGAGTACGACTCCTCTATCAAGGCCACAGAAGTGGAAAAGGAGCTTCCAGTGCAATAGAATGATCTTGTGACTTCAGACAAGCAGATCTAGGAGTAGGTGAGTGGTACTTTCATGCCTTCATGCCATTGAACCATGGGTAGATATTTGAGAACCTGAGAGATTCAGTCTGCAAATGGGACTGATATGTGCCCCCTGCCCCAGTGACTGGATGATGCTGTTGGCTCAGGTCTGGGCTGCATAGTTTGCTAATGTTAGTCAACCCCAATAGATACTAATGTTTACCATGGACAGTGCCAAAATGGTCCAGGACTCATTTTCCCTGTACAAAAAGAAAGAGACATCTGTTATCTTCATTGACGATCTGGTTGCCATCAATACCATGTGCTTTGACAGTGAGAAGACAGGTCTGGGGGTGCAGAAGACCATGTAAAAGTTTCTGAACTAGCTGGATGACTTCTAACCCAACACCTTTTAAATAAAGAGAATGATAGACACTGTCAGAATGGATATCCTGAACTCTGCTCTTCTCTGCTATACTCAGGTGTACTTGGATTGCAAAATCAAGTCCCTGAGTCCTCATGAGGATGCCTGGCTAGAATCATATAGATATACTCCTAGAAAATGAACTATGAGTGTCTGACTATCTACACTTAGGACATCAATGGAGTCCCATGCAAGGCTCTGTGTGTGGAGGAGGCCACAATGATTTCACTGTGCAGGGGTGCCATGGAGATCACTCATGAAGACTTCAGGGAAGGCGTCTAGAGGTGCAGGCTAAGAAGAATGGCAACCAGCTACAGTCTCCCAAGTAGCCCTTGATGGGCAAAATTAGTAATAAAAAGTAGCTTGGATTCTTGTCAAAAAGAAAAAAATGTGACTCTGCATTTCATGTTTACCTAAAGCTCCAAGATGAAAAGAAACAATGAGAAATAAATCATCCCAAGTAAAGACCCAATACCATCTGCTTAAAACTCGAGCTGTCTCAGACTCAATCCTACTGACTCAACTTGAGATATTCCAGACAATTTTTTGTAACATGTGGCCAATGCACATCTGAGGAAATTAAGTGCTGATATTGAAGAGACTAAGAAAAATATTTCTTTGGAGAAATTTATTACATTCTGCTAGTGTTATCACCACCTAGGTGGTAGAACAATAATGTGCTTTCTCTTACTTTATCCCAAATATGAGTGTCAGTGGAATGTTTTGGATTGTTTGTACCTATTTTCATAAAGGATGCCAAGTTCATTCCTAGAAAATACTATAGGCAAAAGCTTTGTCTTGCTGGTTTCTCTAAAAGGATCTAGAAGACATATGGCCACAGTAGAAATCATATAAATCTGTTTGTTGGGACTGGAGAGACGGCTCAGCAGTTAAAAGCACTGACTGCTCTTGCAGAGGACCTGGGTTTGACTCCCAGCACCCACACGGCAGGTAAGAATCGTCCTTAACTCCAGTCCCAGGGGAATTTGAAGCCCTCTTCTGACCTCTGCTGCATTGCTGGACATGGGTGCACTCACATACATGCAGACAGTATACTCGTACACATAAAAATCTGTCAAGCTGAAAGAGCTGTAGACGGTACCAGGCTTGAGAAGGAGCTGTGTTCTAGAAGGTTTAATTGGAATGATCATGGAACTTGAACAAGGAAACCTGTGCCAGGAGGACTGCCCAAGGTTGAGGAGGGTCATGTAAGCAACACCGTAGAACAGAGTCAAAGCTGTTTAGGGTGAACTCTACTTGGGTATTCTTGAGATGAGTGGAAAAGGAGTCCAGTTAATGTTTTCCAAAGAATTTGTGCAAGAAATCACTAAGGGAAGGTTCACCTTTGAAAATACAAGTGTATCGTGCACTAATCCCAGACCACTGCTGAACCCACCTTCCTGTTCTACAACTGCTTCACCCCTACTGCCTTCCTGACCCTGGGGAAGTGAAATGAGGAATGATGGGAAGAAAAGGAGCACAAGATGAAGAAAACGCCTCTCACAGAGTCTTGTTGCATGCGAGGACCACTGTGAAGAGTGCCAGAACTGACTGAAGGACAACTGCAAATTTATTTGGATTTCTGAGTTTTGCTGCTACATGTACAAGACAACTTAATTAATGGAATGAAACATTTTGTGAGAAAAAATGACAAGAGGAAATAATACAAAACATCATAGGCAAAAGGGTGCAGTTTTCATACAAAGATTGGATCAATTTCTATCTGAGATACCCCTAAAAATTCAGTAAATATACATTTTAAAAATATTTTATTGAGCTTTTCCAATTTCATACAACAGTTCTTAATCAAATTTTTGAAGGTATAATCCCACTAGGACAAACAGAGGGAGTGGAGGCAACAGCAGACCCAGCAGCAAAAGTTTGAGAGCCCAGAAACCAGCAGGAGAAGTTTAACAGACAAAGCTGAGCCAAGAAGTCTGACTCCTACACAGTGGGAGTGCCGACAATCAATTCGGTTTCATTAAAGATGTGCTAAAAGGCTGGGAAGTTGGCTAGCACCACAGACCTGCAGAAGTGAGGTGAAGGTGGGCCAAGAAGGATCATCAAGTCTGTTGTGGAGCTGTTGCACTCCCTAGATTCCCTCCAGTTTGTCCTTCAGAGCCCTTGTGCATCTATCTATATTCCAAATATTGTCTTTCCTCATGTCTCACTTTTAGATATTGAGTTTTGACTTCTAGTTATTTACTGCCTTGTACATTTTCCTATCTCTGGTAGCTTAATGATCATTTTGGATGATTACTATATGGTATTTACATTATTGATTGTGTAAATGCTATATACTGCTAAGCCATTTAAGAGAATTATTTTCCCCCCAAATAGTTTTGTTTTTCATGGCATTAATTAATGTCTTCTTTTAGCATTTTGACTAATCACACACACAAATACACAAATACACAGGAATAAAACAGAGTCATATAGGATGTTCAGTAGGAGAAGAACAGTCTCATTCAAAAAAACAAGGAAAAAATTTAAGGAAAAACTGAAACTGCGAATGGACCAGGAGAACCCATATTTAGCTTTGTTGACTGGAGAGGTAGGGAGTTATTTCAGGTTATTTAGCTTCATATGCTAATATCTGTTAAGTACTTGGAATAACTCACTCTTAAGCTTATTGCCTGTCACATTACAGTCTTGATAAGAAAATAATTTTAAGAATCACACCAAAATGTATTGGAGGAGAGGTTTGCATGAACGGTGGGGGATTAGTAACTGTAAATCAGAAAATGCTTCAAAAGCATTTTGAGGCTTGAAGATTCCTAATGGACAGGTAGAAATCTAGTCACTGGAGTTTCAAGTAAACAATATTTTCAATAAAATATTTTTTCAATGCTCTTAGGAATGAATAGAATGAAGACAAATGTACAGAGTATTCCATCTAGAACGATGGTAGTAGTCTAGGCACAAAAGAGAACAGATATGAGGAATCATCCTTCTTCTTGTGGAAGAGGGAGAGAATAAGAAGCCAACTGAAGAACTAGTCTAACATTTGAATTTGTAGGACAGTTCTCCTATCTGTACATTAAGGGGTTCCCTTGGGTTGTTTAGGTCTTTGTGGGGATGATTTAGTAGATGGATAACGATGTTTTTCAAATATGTAAAAAGGCAGCTGTTAAACCTAAGAGAAATATATTGCGTTTTAGAGTATCTGTTATCTGTGGACTATAGGACTGTACATGGGGAAAAGAAAGAGGTGGGATATTGTTTTGAGTATAAATGATGCCTTCATTCTTTCTCCTGAAACCAGAGTACTTTCCCTACATGAAGGCAGCTTAGACATTCCATCCTTGCTACCAATAGAAAAGAGATATCCATACAAAACAGATTAAAATGATAATTCTTAAGCTTGTTTCGATAAGTCTAGGCTCTGCTATCAACCAAGATTTGTAGTTGAAATGCATCATGAAAAGAAAAGATATAATACTATTCAGTGACATGTTTCTTTGTCTCAGATTAGGGAAAATTTAAGGGCTTTAAAAAGAGAAGACAGGGACTCCATTCCACTCCAGAGTCTGGAGATTTGGCAAATTAATTTTTTTTCTTGTAAACAAAGACGAATGTAGAAATATCTTAGTATCTCTAGGTAAATGATCCATAGAGTTTAATGGACTTTCCCATGCTCATTTGTGATTTAAGATGAAGAGTGCTTTCCACATACACTAACATGATTCTTTCCTATCTGGCTAAGAGAGTTCTGAACTTAAGGTAGGCAAGGCTGCAACACCAACAGGAACAGGAACATCTCAGCAAATGACAAAGAGGACGTGCAAGCTGAGTATCCTCCAGTCTTAATGTCCTAGAACCTAAAAGCAGCATGGGGAAGATGACAGATCTCTCTTTCAACTGATTGAAGTTTAGGTTTTAGAAACTTAAGAGAGAAAAAAATGTTTAATTATTGAAAAATAAAGATGACTTGTGTTTCCAGACATGTTTGTGTAGACTGGGATTGACATTTGCTGTATTCAGTAGGCAGTTGAATATGCTATCCTGAGATGCAAATGATAAAGCTTATCTAGAGTGATTGGCTGGAGTATAATCAATGCATCTCTGGGAGTTGAAAGCTTAATAAGAATCAGATTAATTCTATAACTTGTAGATTAAGAGAGAGACAGGCTGATTTTAAAATGTTTAAGAAAACAAAATTCAGACAAATTGAAGAAGAGGGTTTCCTTGACTACTGAAGCAACAATTTTAGGGAAACCTAAGTCTGATGTCTTGGGTTGCTGGGCTTGCCTATATTCATTCAAGAGCATGAACATGCATATGTATGGGTTTCTTTCACAATATTTTATACTACTAAGACAAAGTATTTTCTGCCTTTTGTCATTCAGATAATTATGCCAAATCACTTCTGCAATTCGTTGTTTTATATTAATGTTGACTTCAGGCAGAAAGGAGAATGAGCTTTACTATTCATAAACATTTCAATGAAATTTTATTAAAAATAAAACTAAAGTGCCTACCTAAAACAAAGAACACACACACACACACACACACACACACACAGACTTCCAGTAATGTGCATTAGATTATGTAAAACTATGATTCCTTATAAACAAATGTATTACAGAGTACCCAGGTTGACTATTCTTGTCTTAGGCTTTCGATTGTCTTCCAGGAAGTCCATAGTAATAAATTCCCTCTGGTATGCATGTTGGTATTCTTGAGTACTTTAGAGATGTAGGCTCTTATTTAGGACAAAGCTAAAGAAGCTGCCAACATTTCAAGTGTCAGCCTTGTTAAAAACTGATGCTCATGTGTTTCTGTCAGTTGTCACCTGGGATAGATTTCAGTTGCCATTGTGAATATAAAAAGCTCACTACCCCATTATTAATTCCCATGAGTTATTTAGTCCTGTCTTTCCTTCTTCTAAAGGTTAAACTCTTATCTTTCTGCTAAAAAGCTAGATAATTAACATTCTCACTTACAATGCTTCCATAACATCTGTAGATTATGCACCATTAATCAAATTCCTCTGCAGGCATGATTGACTTTTGCAAGGAAACTTGGGGAATAAATCCTTTCTTTTTAGTAACAAATTTGTTATTATTATGATTTAAAAAAAAACTCTGAGAAAATCAATTTAAAGTAATGGTCTCTAGCTACTTGAAATGGTAATCATAAAATCACATAAAAGAAATAAGAGTAAATGACGTATTTTAGAGCCTTTAAAGTGCTGACATCTCTGTGAATTCAAAAAATTAAGAATTTGTGATTTCTAAAGCATTGTGTATTTATAAAATCATTTGTATTGACATTTACATTCTCCATTTTTAAATGGCAGAAGCAAAAAGTAAGGACATACACTTCATGATCATTTTTAAACTGGAACTTAAAATTCACTTGTATGGAAAGGATATATCAAAACCCAGATTTTTAGCTTTCTTAAATTTCTTTGCTGGAATTATTTGTCAAGAACACTGCACAAGGCAAGTTCTGGACATTTGTAGAAAATATGTCCTGGAAACGATGTGCTCATGGAAAAAGTCTGTTTTATATCTGTAATGTCTCCTTGACATTTTCTTTCTGCTGTAGGTTTCTTATAATGCCTCCTTGATCTGTCTGAACAGATAGATTGCGGAAATTTTCTGGAAGCATAGAGATTCATTAAACACAAAAGGAAAATTCTCTTTTCATTATGAGACCTTGTTTCTGACTGTCCCTTTTCTTTGTACTTCTCTTATGCAAGTCATAGAGAATATCAATGCACTTTGAAGGAAATAAACTAACAAGAGATATTTAGGTTAATAGCAGAGAATAAACATGAATTGGATCAATGAAAGCTATGTATACATGTTTTGTAACCCAAATGATAAATGTCTTGACCTCAATGAATCTTCATCTACATTTTGAATGGAATACAAGTTTTCACAGAAGATAGGCTGACAAAGAGGCATTAAGTTTTATTGTCTTATAACCTCAGTAATAGTCACAGAGGTAGTGTTTGGGCAAATTTAGAAGAGAGGAATGATAATAAAACAAGTTTATACCAATAGCTCAGGATTGGGCATACAGTTAACTTTATAGAATCCAGTTATGTGCTAAACACATAATAATGAAGATCATTGTACAAAAGCATAGTTCACCATCTGGTAACTTGTCTTCAATTTATTAAAAATTTTCTTTAGAGATGGCTTAGCCATTAAGAACACTGGTTGTTCTTGCAGAAGACTCGGGTTCGAATCCCAGCACCCACATAGCAGCTAACAACTGTCCTTAACTCCAGGCACAGGGGATCCCACAGCCTCTTCTGATCTCCATGGGCATTGCATGACATGGGTGCACTTACCTACATGCAGGCAATACATGCATACACATAAAATAAAAATAGTAAATAGAATCTCCATGGATGACATGGGTGCACTTACCTACATGCAGGCAATACATGCATACACATAAAATAAAAATAGTAAATAAAATTTTAAAAAATTTATTTTAAGAATCATTTCATTTAGTGTTCATTTACAGTTTAAATTGTTCCAGACCACTCACAATTACCAATATATTTCTAAATTTTTATATCTTCATGTTGGCCTCTACTTCTTCCCTACATAGTGAATTTGCACTCATCCTTTAAAGGGAAGAGAAATGTAGGCTCTTTGAAGGTTTTGATACCCCTATATAAAAAATTTATTTTAAGAATCATTTCATTTAGTGTTCATTTACAGTTTAAATTGTTCCAGACCACTCACAATTACCAATATATTTCTAAATTTTTATATCTTCATGTTGGCCTCTACTTCTTCCCTACATAGTGAATTTGCACTCATCCTTTAAAGGGAAGAGAAATGTAGGCTCTTTGAAGGTTTTGATACCCCTATATGCAGAACAATCCATCTGCTTGCCATTGTCCTACCTTACTGGGAACACAACTTCATTAATCACTTTTCTTCTTACATTTATGCCTATGTCTTTTGTTTCTCCTTGTTAATTGTAATCTTGAGAAGGGCACAGGCCATATCTCACCCAGTGTATTCTAGGCAATAAGCTCAGAGTCTGACACAAGCAGTTGTGATTTCAAAAATGTAAATGTGCAAAAATTTGTACGTATAGAGCTAGGTACAAGAAGGGTCACAGTCAATATCCTCTTCTTAGCAAATACCTGTTTCTTCAGATACATGTAGATTGCATGATTTATTATATTTTATTAGTAAGGTTAAGTCAAGAGTGAAAAATGACTAAGAACAGAGATTTAAGTTGAAGATTGATACTTAGAACCATAAGATTCAAACCTTTGGGCTGGCGTGATGGCTCAGTGATTAAGAGCACTGGGTGCTCTTGCAGAGGACTGGGGTTTGGTTCTTAACACACACATGGCAGCTAGCAATCATCTGTAACTCCAGTTCCAGGGGATCTGACCCCCTGTTCTGGGCTCTGTGGACATTGCACAACACAGGTGCACTTACATACATGCAGGAAAAATACTCATACACATTAAATAAGTAAATAAATAAAATTTAAGCATTTACAGGAAAAAATATGATATGAGTATCTTGTAAATTTGCATTTAAACTATCAGGAAATATATGGGGGTAGGCTCATCGAAATTCAACATTTAGAAAGTGAGAACATATTTCTTCACTGACCATAGTTCTATTTTTCTTTCTGTTGCTGTAACAAGCACTATGACCCAAACCAACTTGGATAGGAAAGGGTTTATTTCATCTTTCAAATTACAGTCATCATCAAGGGATCCAAGGTAGGAATTCTAGAAAGGAGTTTGAAGTAGAAACCATGGAAGAACAAGACCAGTGGAGAACTGGTGCTTACTGGCTTGTTCTCAGACTCATGTTCAGCTACTTTTCTTATATAGCCCAGACCCACCTTCCTAGGGATGTGTTCTGGTTTGCTTTCATTCATGTGTAAAACCTGGCTAAAGCAAACTTGGGGAGGAAAGGATTATTTTGTTTACAGGTTACATCACTTTGGGAAGCCAAGGCAGGAACCTGGAAAGGAAACTGAAGCAGAGGCCATGGAGTAATGCTGGTTGCTGGCCTGCTTTCTTTCCCTGGCTTGTTCAGCTACCTTACTTATATAGCCAAGGCCTACCTGCCCAGGCATGATACCACCAACAGTGGATTGGGCTCCTCTATATTAAGTAGCAATTAAGAAAATGCTCCACAGGTCAATATGATGGAAGCAACTGATAGTCCCTCTCCCTAGGTATGTCTATGTTTGAATCAAATTGAGTAAAACGAAACATAATAATCAATAAAATGTTCTACAGACAGTCATAGGCCAAACTGATGTAGGGAATTCTTTAACTGAGAACCTGTCTTCCCAGGTGTGTCAAGTAGCCATCAAGATTAGCCATCATAACCATACTGGACCTTAATAAGTAAGCAAACTTAATGCCATTGTATACGTATAGAATATCAACTAGTAATTTGCACCCAAATCTAATGACCAGGTGTTTTAAAAGTTCACGAGTTCAACTCATGTAGACATCAGTTATTTTTACTTACATTTTTTGCTCTTTTGAATTTAAATATGTGTTCCCTTCATTTAAAAAAAAATAGAGAATTTCATGCATGAATACTGTATTTACATTGTTTCCAACCCCTCCCTCCTTCCTCTGAAACTCCTTCCTTGCCCCTCCAGCTGCATCTCAAACTTGTGATCTACTCTTTAATTATTGTTGTTTTATACACACACACACACACACACACACACACACACACAAAGACAAAAACAAAAATCAAACAAACAAACAAAAAACCATACACAGTCCATTTGGTGGTGGTCTTAGATATATGTATTTAGGGCTGATCACTTGAAATTGGATAACCTATTAGGGAGCTCATCCCTGGAGAAAACTGATTTTCCCCTTCTCAGCAGCCATTGACTGCCTGTAGCTCTCATCTGGGGGTGGAATCTTGTAAAATTTTTCCCATTCATGTTGGCATGTCAGCTGGTGTTGTCATTATGCAGGAATTCATGGGCACAGCTTTCCTGTCATGCCTAGAAGTCATGAACAGCAGATATCCTTGACCTCTGGCTCTTAACAATCTTTCTGTTCCCTCTCCATGATATTCTCTGAACCTTGGGTCTCAGGATTGTGTCCTAGATGTACCAATTGAAGTTGGACATGCCTGAGGTCATTTATTCTCTGCATTTTGACGAGTTGTGGATCTCTTTATTCAAGACAGTAGAACTTCCCAAGTCCCTCCTCTTCTTCTGGGGGTCTAGGATGAAAACTGTGAATGGAGATGCTCAGTGTGTTGGGGCTGAGTTGGGGTAGGGAACCTCCAGCTGAGGGCCTCTCTCCTTCTTTTGCTGGGGTGAGTAGTTCAAGGTTTCTTACTCCTTGGAGGCCATATGGACCATGAGGTCCACTACCTGGTTCCTGTAGCCAAATTCATTGTCATACCAGGGAATGGGCTTGACAAAGTGATTGTTGAGGGCAATGCCAGTCCTGGCATCAAAGGTAGAAGAGTGGGTATCACTGTTAAAGCTGCAGGAGACGACCTGGTCCTCAGTATAACCCAGGATGCCCTTTAGGGGGCCCTCAGATGCCTGCTTCACCACCTTCTTGATGTCATCCTATATAGCAACTTTCTCCAGGCAGCAGGTGAGATCCACAACAGACATATTGGGTGTAGGAACACAGAAGGCTGTACCAATGAGTTTCCCATTCAGATCTACGATGACCTTGCCCACAGCCTTGGCAGCGCCAGTGGATGCAGGGATGATGTTCTGGGCATTCCCTCGGCCCATCATGCCATAGTTTCCCAGAAGGACTGTTCATAGTCTTCTGGGTAACTGATGGCATGAACTGTGGTCATGAGTCTTTCAACAATGCCTAAGTTGTCATGGATGACCTTGGCCAGTGGGGCAAAGCAATTGGTGGTGCAGGAGGCATTGCTGACAATCTTGAGGGAGTTGTCATATTTTTCATGGTTCATGCCCATCACAAACATGGGGACATCAGCAGAAGGGGCATACATGATGACGCTTTTGGCTCCACCCTTCAAATAGGCCCGGAGCTTCTCCAGGGTAGTGAAGACCCTAGTAAATTTCACAGCATACTCGGCACCAGCATCATTCCACTTGATGTTGGTGGGATCTCATCCCTGGAAGACGGAGATGGCCTTCCCATTTAAAGACAAGTTTCTCATTCTCAGCCTTGACTGCACTGATGTACTTGCTGTGGGTGGAATCATACTGCAGATCATGTAGCTGAGGTCAATAAAGGGGTCATTGATAGCAACAATGTCCACTTTGCCAGAGGTGAAGGGCTCCTGGTGACCAGGAGCCCAATAAGGCCAAAGCCGTTCTCTCCTACTTTCACAGTCATGTCTCGGGAGGAGGCAGCCACTTAGTGAGAAGATAAGGCTGTCTCTAGAACCGGGAGGAGCAGAGAGCCTCCATCTTTATTCTTAAGTATACCCAGAGCAAAACTGACCAGGACGTGGATACTATTATTTTTAATGCTGCTGCTAAATTGTGTATACAGAACTCAGCTACATTTATCTTTGTCTCCACCTTTTGTTTAGAGGAGGATTTGGAGTGTATATTTTTTTACTGTTGTATACTTAATAATTAGAATAGTGGCTCACATCTAGCAGAAACCCTATAAGTATTTATGTATACATGCATTCCTGTCTTTTTCAAAAAAATACAATTTTTATTGATTCATTGAGAATTTCATACAATGTACTTTGATCATATTCAGACTTCCATCTCCTGTCAAATTCACATCCACCCTCCTCTTCTCCCTTCAATTCACATCCTTTGTTATTTTTTAAGTCCTATCTAGTCTAATTTGTGTTCCTCAGACGCTCTTGTGTGTGGATCCATTCCCTGGAACCTGGTCAGCCTACCTCACACCACACCCTTAAAACTGATTCTCCCAGCAGGTATCACTTGCCAATAGTTTTTTCAGTTAAAGCTGAAATTTCTTGTCCACCCCACCCCCACATGCTGACTTTTTGTTGTTGTTGTTTGGCTCTGGCTTTTCTAAGTCTTGTGTGTGCTGTTGCAAGTGCTGTGGGTTCATTTGGGCAACAGTCTTGTTGTGTCTAGGAAATACGGTTTCCTTGTATCCATCCACAACCTCTAGCTTAGAATCTTCTGTCACCTCTCTGCAATGATCCCTGAACTTTGGGAAGAGAGAATATGATATAAGTGTCCCTTTTAGTGCTCAGCACTCTACAGTATCTTATTTTATGCATGTTGACCAAGTATGGGTTTCTGTGCCTATCACTACTTACTGCAAGAAGAAGCTTCAACGGTGAGAGTTGGGAGATACACTACTCTAAGGGTATAATAATAAGTCATTAAGAGTCTGCGATGAGCACCTATATCATATCCTCTCCCCCCAAGGCTCAGGAATCATTGCAGAGAGGTGACAGAAAGATTCTAAGCTAGAGGCTGTGGATTTTATTTATTATTATTGTTGTTTTATGTGTATGAGTGTATTGCCAGCATGTATGTAAGTGCACCCATGTCATGCAGTGCCCGTGGAGGTCAGAAGAGAGCATTGGATTCCCCGGAACTGGAGCTATAGATGGTTATTAGCTACCATGTGGGTGCTGAGAACCAAACCTGGGTCCTCTGCAAGAACAGCCAGTGCTCTTAACCACTGAGCTATCTCTCTAGCCCCAAGAGACAGTTTAATATTGTTTGCCTTTAGCAGATTAATACTAGTGGGTCTTCACTTGGCTTTTTATCTGTCTAGCTTGACCTGGATAACAATGCCAGGTATGGGCTCCATCTTGTGAAGTAGGTCTTAAATCCAGTCAGAAATTGGTTGGTTATTCCCATAAACTTTGTTCCACTGTTGCACTAGTTGGTATATCTTGTCAGGCTTGTCATTGTAGTACTCAGGGTTCACAGCTGGATAAGTTTGATGATTACATTTCTCTTCCTGGGGCATGCATGGCATCTTCCAACACTATGAATGGTAGGTGGTAGAAACTTCAAGGTTAGTACCAGTTAAATTTCTCCATGTTTGTTTTACGACTCACATAGGTAGTGTATTCAGCAATAGGATCTTCCCATCAAGTTTTGGAGGGTAATTAAAAGCAATAGCAACAGCCAGTACTATTTAAGGGTCTGCTTGATTTTCCTGGTCAAAAATCCAAAGAAGAAAGCCCATTCTTGATATTGGGCTTTTAATTTGGTAGCTTGTGGCGTTTGGTAGGGGCATGCATTTCTGTCTTACTAAGATGATCATACATAGAAAGGAAGGTCATCATTCTTATTTTTATCTAGTAATATCTGAATGACTAACAAACCCATAATGCTTGCACATACACTAGTAATTTCAGTAAGTGCTTTTCTGGTTAAAAGTTAGAATGACTTTATTCTGCTCCTAGCATAGTATTTAATAAAGATAAACTAATTACAAGACCCTGTAAATAAGGCAATGTTTGTCTCTATTGTCAAAGTACAGAGGCCAAATTGATATCATCATTGGCTACTATTATTTCTTGTAATAAATCAGCTGGAGCTTTGATTGTAATATAGTAAGACATATTTTCTAGAAGATGTAATTATAAACATTGTCAACAAGAGAGAAATCAAGGGTTTATTGAGCTGTTTGCAGAGATTCCATTGCAAGGAGAATGCTTAGCTTTAACAATAGTGCATACAATTTGTGACTAACCAATAATCTTAACACTTTAGAGATGACATTTTTACTTTAGAAAAATCATTATTTTTAGAAACTTGTATTTTTATATGAGGAAGTGAGGTATAGAGGATGTGCATTCCAATACAGAGTCCCCAGAAAAGAATTTAGGTCTTCTCTCTGCCTCATTTAATGGAAGTATCACTGTGCCTATAGTTCACTGTACCCCATAACGAAATCCAATTCTAATCAAATGTTAAACCATTATATTCATTAAAGAGTAGAGAATGAAATGTTTCAAGATAAGTAGTGATGTTTTTATTGATAGAAAATCACACAGCCTCTGGATAAGGTATATGCTGTGAAGAGCTCCCCTTGTGGAGAATTCAGAGCTTCAGTGTAGGTGACAAGTCCTTGCAGTAAGGTAGGTCATGATCTTTAAGTGAATTTAACTACCAGTTTTCTCTACCTCAACATTTGTTTTTTTTTGCTTGTTTGTCTCTTTGTTGCTTATATCTAATGGGAATGGCTATTTCTGAGGGCTATTTTGTACCACCAGAAGCTGACTGGAAGACTTTGGAAGATAGGGACAAAATATCATTGGATGTTGTGGATAATTTGTTAAAGCATTCCAGTGTTTGAAAAATGGTATGTGAATCAATAAATAATTACAATAATGATGATGATGATGGCAGAGGAAATCCTTTGGGGGAAAAGCGTTTCAACCCTAATTGTTGAATTCACCTTTTAACATTTCAAGATATCAACCAGTACGACAGACAATAGCACACATACAAATTAATATCTTGGTTAGGTGGAGAAGTTAAAAATATCCTTTAATAGAACTGAAAGTGTAGCTATTGATTTCTTAGAAGATAGCTTTGCTAAAGGCTGAATTGCTTCTATGATTAAATCACATGCTTCAGCTTTGGCATCAGTGTTTCCTTCGGTCAAAATCACAGAGGATATCTGCAGATCCCTAGAGCTGTTTCTCTGAGTAAACTGGTAAAACATAAATATTTCCCTGAGGGGTTTTGATCCAGTGCTAGATTAGCTGCCTGAAGTTGATCATTTCAGTTTTTCTTGGGGAGATCTATACAAGCTAGTTACCTACTTGACTTGCCCTTCTATATCTGAGAATTAAAATGGATAACAGTTGCAACCTCTGCATGTATTTAGTGCACTGTGGGGCAAGATGGAAATGTAGTTTCCTAATGTAGCAGATGTTGTAGGTTAGATATTATTATTATTAATATTATTGGCATTTAAATGTATTATATTCTATTAAGGGATGTTATAAGTTATATATTCAGAGGTCAGAGTTCATCATCAATCACCTTTTAACTCTTGCAATTCATATAAACCACCTTAAAAGGATGAGCTTAGAAAATAAATTACATATACACCAAAGGTCCCAAACCCAAAATGCAGCTTGCAGTTAAGATATGGGGTAAAAGAGCAGCTAGTTGTTAAATAAATAAATTTATTGAACAATCTCAAATATTAATATATAAACCCTAGTTAGTCTTAGTTTTCCTCAAGTCATTTCTTTCAACCATGCTTCGTTGATTTCCTCTTCCCAATCCTTAATGACATTCTGGGAGATACCATAGCTTTCCTGACACTTTCAGTTATTAAAAAGTGCAGTCCAGTCTTGTCCAATTTAAAACTTCAATTTCATCACCTTCTCCTCCCAGAGCTGACAAGGGAGCCATGCATCTTCACTGCAGCACTTTGCTCTTCATTCCTCCCTCCGCATCTGCTTTTCAAGCTCTAGGAATAGGAGGAATTGCAGAAACAGGCAGTAGATTTTTAACCTCCATGGTTCCATTTCACTTCTGGGAATGTGCATGTGACAGCTTCAAGCTGTCAATGTCTTCCCTTATAGGTTTCAAGCAAGGTTCTTCTACAGCACAGGCGATTCTTAGAAGGCCATGATGTGATTTTTCCCATCTTGCAAATTCACAGGCCTGTCTCCTACAAGCCCCTTTTATAGACTTGTCTCCCTACTCCTCCAACACCAAGGTCCCAGCTCTGTCCTCACTGCCTCTCTTCTCCCTGTGGCCATCTCCTATAGGTGGTGGCACAAAGGCAATCAGTCAAAACTGGGTTCTTTCTCTAATGACCACAGAAAACTGATTTATGGAAAACTGCTGCAGTCTTGCCACATCAAACCATGGAAATTTGTGTCTCTGCATTGTTTTGTCTCTTTGCTTTTTCTTTACTAGACGATTTTCTTTCTCATCTACCAAAATGGTTCTAAAATGGTGAAGTGGTTCTTAGTATTAACTTGAGTTTCAACAGGAAATGAGATGTCAGTTTCCCCCTTTTGGAAAGAATCTCATCTCGCTTGCCTATTGAATAGGTCAACTATGTATTTCCTTGTCCATTTGCACATGTGAGAAATAAAGAAGACTTCAGACATAAACTTGTTTACATAGGAAAAATTATGCAGTAATGATGGATGAGTAGGTAGCCAGTGGGTTTAGCCAAAACTAAAATGTCTGACTCCCATTTATTTGTGCTTTAGCTTATGAAATTAGGTATATTTGATGCTCCATTGTTCAGTCCTTCACTATCAGTCCTAAAGTCAAAGGGAAAAAGCGCATTCAAATCAACTTATATACAGAAATTTAACTTCAAATCAAAAGTTTCAGGAATTAATGTAATCCAATTATTTTCAAATAGGCTTGTGGTCAGAAACGTGTTTTCCAGGACAAGGATCTGCCTCTTAGTAATTTTCATCCAATGAATATGTCCTTTATCTACTGCATCATTAGTTTCAGCTTCTCTATAGGATGATTGTGCTAGATCTACATATTTATTATAGTATTGTATCTTCCACCTCTGACACTGGCTACCTACTCCATTCTTAATAATTTCCAAATTTCTGAAAAGAGCTGTCTGCATAATTGTCAACCGTTTCATTCTTCATCTCAACCTTCTAAGCCTTCGTCCCCTTTCCCATGTATATTGCTCTTGGCTGGGTTGCTAGTGATGTCTCCATGTCCTCATCTTGCCCTCAGGAGAACTTAATAGTGTTGGTCATTCCTTCTTAATGCATCTCTTTGTGCTCCGACTCATACATACGTTCCATTTTTATCTCACTTCATTAGTGGGCCATTTTGAACCTCTTTGGAGCCTTCTTGTCTAAATCTTCAATATATGCAGTGACTCAAGTTCCTTCTTGAGTCATCCATCTTCCTTTGGTATGTTTTATTGCTAGATGGTCCTGTTCTGTAACACAAAGTGTGAATTCTACTGTAGGGAATTTTTATTTGCATGTTTCTAGTTCAAATCCTTCCAGACTGAGTAGACAATGGTCTTTATAATATCTGCATGTCTGAGCCTTTTAAACATTGGGCCAAGATAATTTGTTGATAAATTTCCTCTCAGCTCTGTATTGCTCAGAACAAATAATGAAACCAAAAGCATCTGAAAAAATTTTTTTGAGTCAATCTTGATTCTTCTTCCACTGCCCATGTGTAATCTATCATTTCAGTCTGACAGCTTCTATTCTCAAGTAATCTATCCACATAACCTCTACCTTGGATGCTAGCACCCTAAATCAGATGCTGCGTGCTGACTTTAGCTGGATTATATACTGGTGTGTCTGGTGATCTTAACAAAAGGAAATCCATTTTTATAAGTAAAATATTTTGAGCAATGAATTTTTCCTGAGCTAAAACTGTGTATAATTTAAAGCTCTTTAGGTTGACTTTTATTTTTAACTTATTCTCCGCACATTTCTAAAATTAATTTTTTCTTTATGTTGTATAAGAAAGTAAACAAATTCTATAAGCACAAATCTCTAACCACCTGGATGCAGGTTTAGATTAAGCTCCTTTAAGAAATAATTAACCCTCATTTGTATTTCATTATATTCACCACACATTAGACTCTTCATATTATTAAAAAGCTCTTGGATGCTAAAAAATCACTGTGCCCTTACTTAGTACTTATATCACATAATTACATCTTTTTACTTGTACCCTAGCTGAAATAAAGAGGAATGATGTGGGTGTGTAAGTCTTTTAAAACACCAAGACACACAGTAGAGAATACATATCATGGCCATTTTTGTTCTTTCATTTGTTTATTTTTTTCTCTAGATATGGGGGGGGGTCTGATATCTTAGTTGCCAGCAGAGGCCTTCCTTATAGCCCACATTTATCAGTGGTTACTTAGTTTCTCATGGGCTGATGAAGCATAAGAGGAGGAAACCTGAGCAGCTTCTGGGAGATAAGTTGACTGTGTTCTGAGGGAATTTCCAGAAGTACTCTTTGCCCTAAAGCCCTCAGATCAGGAAGCTGGTAATCCTAGGCACTGATTGTGCAGTGTGCGTGTGTGTACATGTGTGTGTGTGTTTGAGGGGAGTTAAGTCAAACAGAATCAAGCAGAAATGCTGAGAGAAAAAAATCTGTGACAGAAGAGAGACAGCAACAATAAAAAACAAAATAATAACATAAAGCCTTGGGTTCATGACAAGAACTTCCTGTCATCTGTTGTAAAATTAAGTCACATCTAAGGTGCACTGTACTTTTAGAACTTCCAAGCAACAAAATCAGGAGACCTCCTTTTTATTGTTCAGATAAAATCATTTTCAATTGTTTTAAGTTGTTTCTATTTTGAATACCTCTGAGGAAGTGTAGGGGGTTAAAAGCATGTTTCAGTGTTCTCAACAACCTGAGAAATGAAAATGTGTATTTAGGGCTTGGATTGGGGGTGGGGACAACAGCAAATTAATGAAGAAACTCAATAACTTATAACCCCTTTATACTTGTAATGTTTTCACCATTACCTCAAAATTACATGAAAGCAAGTATCGGAAATACTGAAGCTGTTTTCCTCTCACTGGGATATCCTTCCTTGAGATTCCGGTGAACAATGAGTTGGCAATCTAGAAACTGATCATGTAGAACCCTGAGACCCTCTTTATTCACCTGCTACCCCCCAATCCCTCCAGACCTCCACTAATTGCTCTTTTAGCTTCTGTAAAATGCTTGGCTGCTGCTTTAGACATGCCTAGACATACCCTGGCATGCCCTTACCCCCCTTCCAGGAAACTATAGATTAAGCAAGCCCGGGCATAAAAACTGCCCTATAAGGTAAAAACGGAGACTCCTGGCCCCACAGGTAACAGTCAGCACATTCCACAGCCCTGAGAATAGCACCTACCAATAAGAAACTTCCAGGACTGCATCTTATACATCCAATCAGTTTAAAATTATGTTGGCGCACACGGACTCATTATTTTGGCGTGCACGGGCTCCTTGAACCAATCAAAATATATCTTCAATATCCCCTCCCCTTTGTCTAAAACCTATAAAAGGCTCCACTCTCCCTTACTCTGGGCTCTCAGAATGGATCTGTTGAGTTGGTGAGGTCTGAGAGCCCGAGCTTAAGCCCGAATAAACCATAAACCTTTGCTTTTGCATTTTGGTGTGTTGGGTCCTCGGTGGTCTTTTTGGGTCCAGTGGATGAGGTACAACATTTGGGGGCTCATCCAGTATCCCCGCAGAGATCTCCGAGAGGAACCGACTCCGAAAGGTTTGTGATCAACCGGCCAGGTAAGTTTTTGTAAAACTGTGTTTGTCCGCCTGTCTTTTTGTCTGCCCGTCTTTTCTATACTTTCCCTTTGGTCGCGGCCATCTGATCTCAGTTTTTTGTCGCTGGAACACTAGCAAGGTGACCTGGAGGATTCAGGAGATGTCCCCAACCTCATCGGGTGGGTGTTCCCCACTGGACACCCCACCAGGACACTAGTCCATCTGAAACCTCAGGGGACCTTGTGACCCTATTCGCAAATGCGAGTCCTATCCATACCGTCTTTGGCACAATCGAGCCAGGGAATCCACATGGCTGAGAGTCCAGACCATCTGAAAGCCGCAGTAGTTTAATTTGGGCCCTCTGTCTGTCTGTGTCGTTCTTGTGTCTTGTGATCTTTGTTCTAATTTCTTTGTTGATGAAACGGACAGGAGTGATAAATACTATGGGCAACACCCCATCTTCCCCTCTAGATCTTATACAAGTCCACTGGGAGGACATTAAGACGATTGCCCATAACAATTGTGTAGATGTAAAGAAAAAGAAATGGACATAGTGTATATGTAAAGAAAAAGAAATGGACAACTTTATGTTTGGTTGATTGGCCCTCCTTCAATGTTGGATGGCCCCCTGAAGGAACTTTTAACCTGAGTTTGATTTCCAGGGTAGAGGACTACATCTTCCGCCCACGGACAGGCCACCAGGACCAGATCCCACACATCGTGACCTGGCGAGGCCTCATCGAATGCCCAACAGGACCAGATCCCATACATCGTGACCTGGCAAGGCCTTATCAAATGACCTGATGGCCCCCCTGCCTGGGTCAAGTCCTTCCTTCCCCTGATTAATCCAACTGCTCCCCCTCCACCTCTGCAGGTCCTCCCTCTACACAGACAGGCCACCAGGACCAGATCCCATACATCGTCTCACCTGGCGAGGCCTCATCGAACGACCTGATGGCCCCCCAGCCTGGGTCAAGTCCTTCCTTCCCCTGATTAATCCAACTGCTCCCCCTCCACCTCTGCAGGTCCTCCCTCTCAGACCAAAGGTGGAAGAGAAACCCATTCTCCAGGGAGGCACAGAGGAGAACGATATCTTTTCCCCACCCTACTCCTCTCAGACGGGCACCCCACCAACAGTGCCACAAGTGCAGGCCCCACCTCCTAACCCTGAGGAGCCACCATCGCCTCCACAGAGACCTGCACAGGCCACACAGAGCTGGAGGGGTGCAGCCCGCCAGCCTGACACCATTGTCCTCCCCCTCCAGCCAGCAGGGCCCCCACATGGAGAGGGCAATCATCCCTTTCATTACTGGCCCTTTGCCACCAGTGATCTTTAAGCCACCATTGCTTCCACAGGGACCTGCGCAGGCCACACAGAGCTGGAGGGGGGTGGTCCCCCTAGCCTGACACCATTGTCCTGCCCTCCTGCCGGCAGGGCCCCCAGACGGAGAGGGCAATAAGCCCTTTCATTACTGGCCCTTTGCCACGAGTAATCTTTACAGTTGGCGCTCACAGAATGTGCCTTTCTCTGAAAACCCCAGGGACTTGATTGACTTATTGGAAACTGTTCATTTCACTCACCAGTCCACCTGGGACAATTGCCACCAGCTCCTGAGTATCCTGTTTACTACTGAGGAGTGAAACAGGATCCTGGAGGCAGCCTGGAAATTGGTTCCGGGCCCCACCGGGGACCCTACCACAGACCCAGGCATCATTAATGCCAGCTTTCCCCCTAGCCGTCCCAACTGGGACTACAACACAGCAGAAGGTAAGGAGAGGCTCCTGGTCTACCACCAGACTCTGTTAGCAGGTCTCAAAATGGCAGCTCTAAAACCTGCCAATATGTCTGAGGTCTATGATGTCAGATGGGGCCCAAAGAAAGCCCAGCCTCATACTTAGAGAGGTTACAAGATGCCTTCCTGTGGTTCACTCCATATGACTCAGAAGTGGAGGAATCAGCTCAAACTGTGATGTTTGCTTTCACTAACCAGGTAGCCCCTGACATCAAGAGAAAGTAACAGTCATTAGATAGACTAGGAGAAAAGAACCTTAGGGACTTAATAGCAGTGGTGGAAAAGGTTTATAATAGAATGCAGACAGCAGAACAAAGAGAGGAAAGAAAAGAAAAAAGACAGGAAGCAAGTCTGACCAGGGTCTGGGAGAGACAACAGGCCTGCCATGAGAAGGACTTCAGAGAGATATTATTGGCAACCAATCCCCAGTATGGAAGGAGCTCATCGGCGGGTTCCAGACCACGAAATAAGGTAGGGGAAAAAAAGTGTGCATACTGCAAGGAGGAAGGGCACTGGGTGAAGGACTGCCCCAAGAAGAATAAGCAATCAGCTAAGGTATTACCGGCTCTAATTGGGGGTGGTCCTCCAGAACTACATGGGTACAGGGGGTAACAGGAACAAAGCCCTATTCATGGACTACCCGAAGAACAGTAGATTTAGGGAAGGGCCGGGTACCCCACTCATTTCCAATAATCCCCAGAATGTCCCTACCTACTTCTGGGCAGAGATTTATTGTCAAAAATGAGGGCACAGATCCACTTCACAGCTAAAGGAGCCACCCTGCTTCACAACAGGGCACTGGTTCAGGTTCTAGTCACCAACAACCTGACTGAGGAATATAGACTCCATCAGGAGCTGATCCAACCAAACCCTGATATATCAGATTGGCTCCAAAAATTTCCCCAAGCCTGGGCAGAAACAGAGAGTATGGGTCTGGCAGGATGCAGGCCTCCTGTATATGTTGAACTCAAAGCAGGGGCAAACCCTGTTAATGTGCGCCAGTATCCTATGCCCCTAGAGGCAAAATGTGGAATTACACCACATATCAGAAGATTAATGGAACTGGAGGTGCTGAGAATGGCCCAGTCTGCCTGGAACACCCGACTCCTGCCTGTCAAAAAGCCCCAATCTGGGGACTATAGACTGGTACATGATTTAAGGGAAGTGAACAAGAGAGCACATGCTATAAATTTAAGGCTCCATATTTTGCACATAGTAAGAAATTACATTTGTCTAGGGATATGAGAGCCTTGGGGTTTTCTCTAAAATCTATGGCTTCTCCACCTATTTGGATTTGGCTATGTTTATAACACCACACTAGTTTCCTCCCATTGAGTTGGCTTTAAGTCCAATTAAGTAACTGTTGATTACCCCCAAGATAAAAGTGCCACTACTGCCCCAATATAGTTTGTTGTGCTGATCATTGATGTGGTTATTAGGCCTTAAAGCTGGGATTGGACCATGGACTGATGTTCTCCCTTAGCAGCTTGTGTAGTGCTCTCCAAATCTATGGAGAGCCTTCAGAAGAGGTGACTTCCAGGTCAGTTCCAGCTCCATTGCTCCAAATCCTGTGTCTGAAATGTGTCCTGTCTTCGGCAATAGGGTCTTACCTTCAAGTTCTGGGAGGCAATCAAGGACTGTGGCAATAGCCTGTGTAAATTTAGGAGCCTCTTGAACTACCCTGACCAAGAACTCAAAAGTTGGTTTTTTGAAATTTATTATGAGAAACATTAATGTAACAATAGGGAAAATATAAAAATTAACTGGCTGTTTGGTAATATTAAGGAATTACTGCTAATTTTTAGATAAAATAGGTAGCAGACTTAACTTTGTAAACAATCCTTATATTTTACAGTGGCTATTAAAACATTCACAGATGATGTAGTATGGCTGATGCAACCTTCATAATAACCAGGTAAGGAAGAGGGAGATAGAGAGAAAAAAGATTGACCATGAGTTAATAAATACTGAGGAGCAGCAGTGTAGAACCCTGAGACCCTCCTCATTCACCTGCTACCCCCCAATCCTTCCAGACCCCCACTAATTGCTCTTTTAGCTTCTATAAAATGCTTGGCTGCTGCTTTAGCATCACACATGGGCACCTGAAGGATGCAAGACTTACTAAGAAGGGCCAAAGTTAAAATTCAGGAAGGAAATCAAGCCATTGAAAAAATTGTTAGGCATTGTCATGCCTGCCAATTAACCAACTCAACTCCATCCCATGCTAACCCAGGGTCCTGGAGCAGAGGGACATGACCGGGTACGTATTAGGAGATCAAACAGGGAAAATTTGGATATAAATATTTACTAATATTCAAAGACACCTTCTCTGGAAGGACTGAGGCCTACCCAACCAAGCATGAGACTGCTCACGTGGTAGCCAAGAAACTAATCGAAGAGATCCTGCCCAGGTATGGTTTCCCAACTACAATCGGATCAGATAATGGGCCAGCCTTTTTCTCTCAGGTAAGCCAGGGAATAGCCACTGCACTGGGGGCCAATTGGAAACTACATTGTGCTTATAGACCCCAGAGTTCAGGACAGGTAGAAAGAATGAATAGAATCCTAAAAGAAACCTTAACCAAATTAGCTTTAGAGACTGGCTCAGATTGGGTGGCTCTCCTCCTCGTTTCCCTTTTTAGAGTAAGAAACACTCCATACCAGATGGGTTTGACCCCCTTTGAAATCATGTATGGAAACCCCCCTCCTATGATGCCTAGCCTCCAAGCTGACCTAGTATCGACCTTGGGAG
>NW_008337147.1:1528228-1542819 GCF_000622305.1 Nannospalax galili
CAGACTGGGTGGCTCTCCTCCCCTTTGCCCTTTTTAGAGTAAGAAACACTCCATACCAGATGGGTTTGACCCCCTTTGAAATCATGTATGGAATCCCCCCTCCTATGATACCTAGCCTCCAAGCTGACCTAGTATCGACCTTGGGAGACTAGGACCTACTGGACTCACTCCAGCAGTTGCAGCTAACCCACCAATGGGTCTGGCTGCAACTCAGAGCCATATATGAAGCTGCTGTCCCCCCATAACACCACAGGTTTAAGCCAGGTGTCTGGGTCTTCATCCGCAGACACCAATGGAAAAATCTCGAGCCAAGATGAAAGGGCCCCTTCGTGATCCTCTTGACGACTCCCACCACACTCAAAGTGGGCGGCATCGCGGCTTGGGTACACTACTCCCACACAAAACCTGCCAACCCATTTGCAGTCCCAGAGGATTACAAGGGAGACACCTGGAAGGCATCCCCACACCCTTCGAATCCACTCAAGCTCCGCATCTGACGAGGCCCTTCCTGCTAACCTGTCTATTGTTGACATTGAACTGCTTATCGGCTGATGGCACCTGTCCTGCAAGTAACATAAATCCCCATATGCCCCAAAACTTAACTTGGGTAATCACCAACCCCGCCATGGGGACGGTCATCAACTCTACCTCCAAGACAGCCTCTCCCAACACTTGGTACCCCGACCTTTGGGTTGACCTCTGTGACATCTTTGAAGGAGAATGGGAAACTTACGACCAGACCCCCTTTCCTCCCTTCGGCTGCCAAGACCCTGGCCCCAGATCATGCACGCGAAGCCTTGCCATCTACGTTTGTCTAGGCCATGGATGCAGCAGACAAGTTAAGAACAAATGAGGGGGACCTGGGGATTATTATTGAGCCGACTGGGGCTGTGAGACCACCGGCACATACTGGTGGAAAGGGTCATCAACTGGGGGTCTAATAACCCTACAACAGATCCCCAGATCTATCACCTTAGGATGGGGAGGGACCACTGGAGGAGGTATGGGGGGGTCCCTGCACCCAACCACAGTGCAACCCCCTCATAATTCTGTTCACTGAGAAAGGAAAACAGTCTATGGGGTGGGATGTAGGACACACATGGGGCCTATGGCTATATGCTGCAGGGAGAGACCCTGGGGCCCTCTTTACCGTTCAATTCCTCCTCCGACCGGTCATCCATGCACTGGGACCCAACTGAGTCCTAAATCCCCCCCCGATGATTCTCATAAATCTCCAGCTAAACCCCCTCCTGGACCTCCCACTACTCAAACCTCTACTCCTGCGCCAACAACTCAGGCTCTTGAGTCCTCAAGGGCAGATCCTATTCCTCCCCCTCCTGCCACTACCCCGACACGGGAAATTCTTTTGCAGATGCTAAATTCATCTTATTACTTCCTCAATGCAACCAACCCGAATGCTACCCGCTCTTGCTGGCTCTGCTATGGTGTTGCCCCCCCCCCCATATTATGAGGGAATTGCTGTACAAGGAATGTTCTCCCTCATGGATTACACAGAATGCAGATGGCTATCAAATGTTTCTCTTACCCTATCTCAGGTAACTGGCATTGGGACCTGTGTTGGCCGGGTCCCACTGACCTATACAAGCCTCTGCAACACCATCCTCCCCCTTAATGTCACAGGGAAGGGCCCAAGAACTACCAGCCTCACTAGACTTAGAAGGGAGCCAATAACTGCAGTAACCTTAAGTCTCCTCATTGCGACAGGGATTGCTGCTGGGATAGGGACAGGAGCCACAGCCTTGGCAAGACAAGATCAGCATTATCCCAGCTCAGAGCCAGCTTAGATTCAGAACCCCAAAGAGTTGAGGAGTCAATTACTCACCTACAAGACTCCCTGAGATCACTGGCTGAGCTAGCCCTGCAAAATTGTAGGGGATTAGACCTCCTGTTCTTACAGCAGGGTGGTCTATGTGCCACCCTAAGAGAAGAATGCTGTTTTTATAGGGACCACTCAGGATTAATAAAGGATAACATAGCCAAAATAAGAGAAGGGTTGGACCAGAGGAGATTAGAATGAGAGGCCAGACAGGGATGGTTTGAGTCCTGGTTCAACCAATCTCCATGGTTGACAACCCTCATCTCCACCCTCTTAGGCCCCCTTATAGTTTTATTTTTAATACTCACCTTTGGGCCATGCATCCTCAATAGATTAGTACAGTTCATGAAGGACAGGTTACGCACCATCCAACTTATGGTTCAGAGGCAACAAGTCTATATGCCCCTTAGCACAATCCCCCCAGATACCTGTGAGCTGGCCGACCAGAACCCATGATAGGGTTCCCCAGTTACAAGACAAGGGTGTAATGTAGAACCCTGAGATCCTCTTCATTCACCCACTACCCCCCAATCCCTCCAGACCCCCACTAATTGCTCTTTTAGCTTCTGTAAAATGCTTGGCTGCTGCTTTAGACATGCCTAAACATATCCTGGCATGCCCTGATCCCCACCTGCTATTCCCCACCCGCCTTTGATGAAACTATAGATTAAGGAAGCTCATGCATAAAAACTGCCCTATAAGGTAAAAACGGAGACTCCTGGCCCCACAGGTAACAGTCAGCACATTCCACAGCCCTGAGAATAGCACCTACCAATAAGAAACTTCCAGGGCTGCATCTTATACATCCAATCGGTTTAAAATTATATTGGCGCGCGTGGGCTCTTTGAACCAATCAAAAATTATTTTCTGTTTTTCTACCCCCCCCCCTTTTGTCTAAACCTATAAAAGGCTCCACTCTCCCTTACTCTGGGCTCTCAGCATGGGTCCGTTGAGTTGGTGAGGTCTGAGAGCCCGAGCTTAAGCCCGAATAAACCATAAACCTTTGCTTTTGCATTTTGGTGTGTTGGGTCCTCAGTGGTCTTTTTGGGGTCCAGTGGATGAAGTACAACAATCAGAAGATAGAAGCAAAACATTTCTTAACAAAGAAACAAGAATTACAGGCTAAAGTTCAAAGGCAAACATATCAATACTATGAAAAGAATAAGATTATTAAACATACACCATAATCCAACTCCACAACTGAATGGCTTCCACTAAGGTAAGCTACCTCACAATCTATAAAAGGCAAATCTCAAGGCTCCCTCTCCTTCAGTCTGTGTCGACTTGGTATTCTTGTGGGTGGGAAAACTAAATCATATTTCTTCTTTTGTGGTAGAAAATTTAGTTTTGTAGCCATTTAGGAAACCAAACAATTTTAGTAAGAAAACTGATTTATGGAACTAAAGTAATGGTTATGGAACTAAAGCTGTTATTTCTGTTTTGACTTTAAGAATGTGTCTTGACAATCAAGTCTGAGAATTTCTCCTATTTTTCTGTTTACTCCCTTTTAAATGAGAAATTTTAATTTAAAGGCTAATTTGAACTACTATTGAGAATTGAAGGAAATGATCAAACCCCTAAACCCCCCAAATAAAAGTCATTGAGTTACGATTTTAAAATGATCATCTATTATGGATATTAGTTATCGAATCCAGAGCTTTTATGGTCCTTATTTTAACATGTGAGTGCAAGAAAGGTGTTTCTCCTATTCTACTAGGTATTTATAAGTTTAAGCTTGACTGTCTTTTCATATGCCCTTACCCATATGTTCGGCTATGACTCTGGGTTTTATGCACACATCTTTTGGGGAACCGCTTTTGTGCTTGGCAAGTATGTAATTGCAAGCCTTTATCTACTTAGAGGACTTGTCTTTACAAGGTCTGGGAGTGAATGGTTGGAAAACACGTTTTCCTTTTTGACATTCTGTTATACAGCCTCTAAAAAGCTAATGTACCACAGTTTAAGTATATGTGATCAGAGAGGTTGTTGCATAAGGAAATTACAACATTAGAAGGAAAAATAAATTTTAGGAAATTTGGGCTTCCTTATGAATGCTCTATCCCAGGCCATTCCAGATCCAGTTTAAGAAGGATCATGGAAGTGATGAGATCAGGAGATGGGAACTGGTCAGGTAGAGTAAGGACCCCAAAACATCAGTTCAGAGAATGTCCTTTTTGGAGGCCAGGAATGCCAGGAATGCCAGGAATGCCAGGAGAGAGTTCTCATCCCAGTGTCTTTGTTATCCTTCTCCTAAATGATCACCTCCTTCCTGAAGCTACAAGTGAGAACATGCTTAAAGCTGTGAGGACGCAAGTAACTGGCCAGTTAATTGCCCTGTACATGCCTCACCTCAGTTTCTGCCATAAGTTCTTTAAAAAGCACCAAGACTAAGATCTCAATGGTACCCTGTCTTCTGACATCCCTTCTGCCATACATGGTCTCTCTCTCTCTCTCTCTCTCTCTCTCTCTCTCTCTCTCTCTCTCTCCTCTGCCTTTTTTTCTCATCTATGAATCTGTAATAAACTTCTAGAACTCATATTCTGTTTCATTCTTTATATTAGAGAGACGAGTACTTGAAGCCATTATCTCAGAGCAGCTCTGGTGGCCATTGGGTTTTCTAGTACCCTAGTCCCCCAAATAAGGTCACAATGTGCCATAAAAGGCTTTGAAAGACACCCCGACATTTCCACATCAGAGTTGTGGTTATCGCCTGTTTTCCTGATCTTAGGTTTGTTGCACACGGTCTTTACTATTCTTTAAATTTCTCTTCTGAAATTTACCCCATGCTTATTCCTGAAAATACTGACTTCCCTAACAGGCTGAGGTCATACTGTGTCCTTCCAGAGTACTGTTTCAATGTTGCTCTCATACCAGGTGAATATCTACAAATACTCTAGGCTCCAGTTCCATCGAGGAGGTTTAAAATGGATTCTTCAGTTTTATGTTTATATTCCACCTTCATAATGGAATTTTATTGTTAGGTGAATATTAAGAAAGCTCAGAGAAATATAAATGTTTTTCAAAAAATAGATTTTATTTTATACATGTATATAACATGATGCTATGGGATGCATGTGGACAATAATATGAAGAAAATTAACATATCCATCATCTCACATAGTTAACGCATCCGTGCATATGAGGAATAGATAAATGCAACTCATTTAACAGGAATATGCTCCTCATATTGCACATGAGAAAATTTGTTCATATATATGTGAACATACACACATACACACACACACACACACACACACGCATAGCTTTTTATCTATCTTGAATGTAACCTGATTTAGTCTTAAATTGAGGAAAGAATATTTCTTTTAGTAATGAAGCTGTGCACTGCTGGTGGGTCTGAGCATTGTGCAATGGAGCACTTGGAGTCTGGCATTGGCACAAAGGACCACATTAGCTTTTAATGGCTGCCTTCTCTGCAGGATAGGGAATGGTGTGAGCCTCAAATTAGTTCCCAGGATTCAGATTATCCTCTGATATGAAGAGAAGGGGTTGCAAAATCTTGTCACCACCTCTAAGTGGGGATTCCTTTAAAATCAAGCCAAAAGTTCATTAAATTTTTAAAAAAATTATTTGTTTTTTTTCAATGTAAGAGGTTTCTAATCTTAGGCATGTTGTATAACTTAAAACCTGGTTTATAATTAGCAAATGGCAATTTTGTAAGATAACTTTTCAAATATTGGGAAACTAAATACATCGTTTTTGTTTGCCTAACCTGATCTTTACTGTATTCTCTCTCCCTCATGGTGTTATAACATAATTAGTCATGTGTTAAGGCTCTTCTTTAGTAAGGCCATGGTCTTCTTGGCACTATGAAGGAATAAAAGATGTATATGTGTATATATACATATATGTATGTACAAATATATGTATACATGCACACGTGTGAACATACATGCACACACTCATACATACACACTTTTTCCTCCCTTTTACTAGGTGGTGATATCCCAGAAGAAAGGTCTTTTTCATTACTGTCTTTTCTATGATATGAAGCACAAAGCTTCAGTCATACTTTAGTCATCATCACCATGCAAAATAATTTAGGAATTAGCCACAAGTACAGGATGAGAAGATGCTCACAGAATTTGCAAGGCTGTTGCTGTAGTCCACATCCTACTGCACTGACCTTTCGCTCAAAAGGGTCAGACAATTGTTCAGATCTTTGATACCTGTAGTCTAATCACAGACCTCAAAGTTTAACCAGAAGCAGAGATTATGTGTCTTTTCATCATGGTTTGCAGTTATAATCAGGTTACAGAGTCATGACTTGTGGTTGATGAGAATTATTGTTTCCCAGGACCTATAGGCGAGGGTTATTTTCTTTAAAAGAACTGCTCATAATTTCCTTAGTTCAGTTTTTCTTTTTCTTTGTCTGCTGTGATATTTTCCAGACTGTGGGTTTTTAACAAATATTAAATGGCAATTCTTTATTGACATTCCTAGGTATGAGGAAATTTGAATGTTTTTCTGAGAAGTGTTTTAAATGCTTTGTGACTTTAGAATTTTAAAATAGAATTATGATGACCTTTCTGTAGAGCAGACAGTTGCTCTTACCTGAAGGCCAAGCAGCAAAAACTGAGATGACTGGTCTCTGTTTTACTCACTAATTGTATGGAAGTGGATACACTGAGCTGGAGCTGTTTGTTAATTCCAATTTGTAGGACATCCTGGGGATGGTATCAAAATGAAGCGCAGGTCACTATGTGGCATAAAGTGAGGCGCAGAGTCAGAGAAAGAAATGCTGCATAGACATCACGGTGGATGACTTGGATAGTCTCATGTCCTCAGTGGGTGTACTGGTGCCAGTGATGATGTTATAAACTGTTGTCACGTTGCTGCCAAGACCACAGGAAAGTACACCCTGTAAATAGCTCTAGACAACATATATTTCCTAATGCTGCTGTAAAGAGATGCCCAAAAT
This sequence comes from Nannospalax galili, assembly GCF_000622305.1. NCBI lineage: Eukaryota > Metazoa > Chordata > Mammalia > Rodentia > Spalacidae > Nannospalax > Nannospalax galili. The sequence goes on from NW_008337147.1 coordinate 1,535,005, forward strand.
GCAGCGACTTAACCCACACTTGTTATCCTACAGTTCCGTACGCTAGAAGTCCTATTCATGTCCTCAGTGGGCGTACTGGTGCCAGTGATGATGTTATAAACTGTTGTCACATTGCTGCCAAGACCACAGGAAAGTACACCCTGTAAATAGCTCTAGACAACATATATTTCCTAATGCTGCTGTAAAGAGATGCCCAAAATGCAGCGACTTAACCCACACTTGTTATCCTACAGTTCCGTACGCTAGAAGTCCTAACCACACACATTACGCAGTGTTAATAGAGCTTCACATAAGAAAAGGCTTCTGGAAGCTCTAGGAAAGAATCCGTTTCATAAGCCTTTTCTGATTTTTGAAGCTTACTTGCCTTTTGGCTATTTCTTCTCCCTCAGAACCAGTGGAGTAGCTCCTACTGTGGTTTTCCTGCTTCCATCTTGTAAGTAAAGACTCTTTCAACTACAGTGGGGACAAGATAACTCAGGATCATTTTCATGCCTCAATGTCCTTACTTTAGTTACATCTACAAAAACAGGCTTTATTTTCTTATGTTAGGTCATATATTCACAAATTTCAGCAATTAGGACAGAAATATCTTTCAGGAAGGAGGAGATATTAGTTTGCTTACTATGTATTAAAAATAAAATTATATTTTCAGTGTGTAAAAGTAGAATATTGTATTGATATAAAATGAGGAAATTTTAAAAATTGAGAAAATAAGTTTTGTGTCAAATCAGTGGATTTACAGTTGTCCTGTTCTAATCATGTTGGTGCTGTGTATTTGCAGTGTAAATTTCCTGATCTTCAATTTTGTCACCTGGATAATGAGCTTATAAGGCCTCCCTCAGAGGATTCTTTGGAAAGGCTTATGTTGATTTTTGTATCAGCACCTAGCATTACAATTTCTTGGCTCTGAATTCATTAACATTACAGGAGAGCCGAGGTTTTAATCAGTCCTTTCTTTGGTAAGTCTTTGTGTTGGTTATGGAATTCAAAACAGCATGTATGTTGTACTTGTTGTGGTTCTGAAACAAGGAGGCAGGTATGGTCTATTGTAGGCCAACTCTATCTGTTTTGATAGGGTAGATAAGTGAGGAGGATATTGCAATTGGAGAGTTCGATCACATTAACTGGGAAGTTTTAACTTCAAAGGCTTGCTCAGAAAAAAAGTAAAACTGAGTACTTATTATCAGGGATTACCATTCTATGATCCCACAGGTTGGTAACTGGACATTGATCAATTAATGTCTTCAATTAAGCAGATCCTGTTGAAAAAGAACAAAAGTCAACCCATAAGTTTTTCAACAAGTTAAAAAATAGATTGTTGTGATAGAAGAAACTGGATGGAAAATGAATTCTACACGATTAAATATTATTAGTTTTAACATTGAGACAGATTGACAAGTATTTGTTATCAAAAATTCTTTTATACATAAATTTTCACATCTTGGTTGTGCTGTGTAAATAAAAATTATTTCTATTTCCTTTGCATTCTAATAGGCTTTACCTGAAGTCTGAAATTCTAACCTAATAATGCAATATTATTATATCATTTGGAATATATCTGTAAATATACACACTTTGGATGGTTGTATTAAATATTCCTTTAATTGATAAATTTATCTTTTCTCTATTTTGGTGAGTCATGATTTAACAAGATAAAATATGCCACAATTGGAGAAACTATATGTACTCCCATCTCTCTAATTTTAATAATGCATAAAACCGTATGTTTTAGGAGATTTGATGTAGAGCTTAATGTAGAGACTCATACTGTATCATCCATTCTGAATTCATTACTCTATAGGTTAGGCAAAATCATTATTTTTTTTAACATTGAGTGCATTTGCGTGTATCATCAAATAACTAATAAGGTATAAAGAAATCATTAGCCTTTCTTTAGAAAGATATTTAAGCTAGTGAACTATAAAATGCTGAGTTCTTTACAGTGTCACTTGGAGTTCTGGGGGATGTCTCTCTTTTGAATTCAGAAATCATAAATTGAATATCTTGATATACTTGAGTAAGCGGGAAATGAGCATTGCTTCTGCAATTGACTCATAGATGTGATCCTAAGCAGGAGGACAAGGATGAAGAGGGTAGGAATGAATAATAAATATATTTGAGAATGAGATTTAGCATGTAGAGACTATAAAAACTTTCTTTAGTACTCTGAAAAATATTTCATGTTTTTCCAGCATTCTTTTCAAAGACTAGAATGTGTGATGGATAGGATGTTTAAACACTTTATTATTATTCCAATCTAAAACAAAAATAATGTCTGGAGAAACATTTCTGATTGTAACAGTATAGCTTAATGGCTACAGACCCCATGGAGATTTTGCCTTTTCTTTCCCCTAAGACCTCCTTCCAGTTATTTTTACAGTCTATATACTCTTAAAAGATACTTGCAGAAATTAACATGTTAGCTTGACATTGACAGTGGTGATTTCAATTGCAAACAAATAAGAATAAAATCATGTTTGTTTTACAGGATAGAAAGTGTCGGTACAACTTCAGCTTTCTTTGCAGCTTCAGTTTTTCTTTCATTTTTTTCTTTAAGGATTGTGAAGAATTCCAGCCTCCCTACTGTTGCATCTTACATAGATTCATGTTGAATATGTATTTCCCAGCATCTAGAGATGCTGATTCAGTGTAGTTGGTGACAGGTGTCTCAATGACAAAGGCAGGAGGCCTTTAAAATCTCCAGTTTGGGAGTGTTAGGATGGGTATGATATAGGCTCATGCTGACAATCTAAAATGAAGGCTCTTGGCATAATTGCTTTTCATTCAGAAGTTAAGGAATGCAGCTGCGTCCTCTTCACCTCCAATTCCTGATAACTCTATGCATGGAATGGAGACTTGCCTCCTTCAATTCTGGATTTCTTTCTCCTCTTTCTTTAACATTACTAAACATCAGTGAAGTTACTGCTATTCTTATTCTAACTTAGTCTGGCCAAAATAATCTATTTCAGGGTGGGGGTGGGGGAAATCTAATATAAAGAGAAAGAATTTCTGTTCTTATTTATAAATGAGTGAATATCTCTTTCCTTCTGGAGGCATTGCAGCACAACCCCTGGCAAAAAGCTGTGGGGCTGGGGGGAGGGGGGGTAGCAGAGAAAGAGGGAGAAAGCACTGGTACTTTCTAGAAGGAATTCACACTATTTATTCAGATGATGGGAAGAATAAACAAATGGAATATTCATAGGTCTTTTTAACTCTTGGACACAAGCTGCAGGTTAATTCACCAAGAATATACTATCCAGGGTCTAGAGAGATGGATCAGCAGTTAAGAACACTGGCTGCTCTTATAGAGGACACAGGTTCCATACCTAGTACCCACACAGCAGCTGACAACCACCTGTAACTCCAGTTCCGGGGAACCTGACACCCACTGCACAACATTCCCTCACTAAAGAACAACACACATTTTCTGATTGGATTAGTAATAATTCATAGTGTCTACACAGTATTTTGAATTGGTGATTAAAGGCATCCATTAATAAATGTAATTATTGTTAGCCAGGGACACATCATGTTGAGAAGCTCTTCTGTTAACTAGGTTCTTAGATTCTTGCTCTCCCCACCTTTATAGTGGATTCAGATGCAGGCAGCTGCCTAACAAACTCCCTCCCTTCTTCCTGCCAGCCAAGAATCAAGGACAGCCCAGTATTTTGAATTGGTGATTAAAGGCATCCATTAATAAATGTAATTATTGTTAGCCAGGGACACATCATGTTGAGAAGCTCTTCTGTTAACTAGGTTCTTAGATTCTTGCTCTCCCCACCTTTATAGTGGATTCAGATGCAGGCAGCTGCCTAACAAACTCCCTCCCTTCTTCCTGCCAGCCAAGAATCAAGGACAGCCTCACCTGCAAGCAAGTAGTATGGATTACCTGTCAATCACATGGCATAGAACCTCCCCTTTCCTCTAAGTTGTATGAGGAACAGCATTCTGCCTTGTGGGTTTGAACTCTCTTCAGAACCTTATCATGCTGTCTGCTTGTCTATGGTGCTGAGCTAGTGAACTATAAAATAAAATATAAAATAACTCTTCTAATAAACTAAGTTATAATAAAAGGACAGTCTTCTCAGTGTCCCCTTGAACTCCAATGAAAGCTTTTAATTATAAATTTAGATCTTATGGGTAACTGTTTTATATTCTGTGGTTGGATATGGCTCTTATGTCATAGGGATAACTTGACAACTGATTGCCTGCCTTGAATCCAAAGTAATAAGCAATTCTGAGTTTTACTGCTGCCGTGAACAAATCATAAATAAATGGATACCCAGTCTGATGATGAGGCAGACTGAAGTAGCCTAAGAGCGTCTTACTAAATTTAAAGAAAAACATCAGATCCAAATAATCGTTGTTCAGCTGACATTTTTCTTTCTTTTAAAAATCTATATATACGATATATTTTGATCATATCCTTCCCTTCTACCCCCCTCCAACTCCTGTAAGACCCTCCAAACTTATTTTTGGCAGGTTTAGAAATACCTTGATGCTTGTGGTGAGCTTATCATATATTATACAACAAATAAAAAGTATCCTAGGCACCAGAGAGATGGCTCATTGGGCAAAGGCACCTGTCACCAAGACTGATGAGTTCGATCTCCAAGACTCCCGTGATATAAGCAGAAAACTTACTCCTGCCAGTTTATCCCTGACCTGTACATGCCAGGCATGGCACATGTGCGCACACTCCTCCCCCACCACATAATTCCTTTATATGGGAATTTAAAGAGGAAAATAACGGGACAATTAAGTGCACATTATTTGAACTTCTTCTTTTTCTTATTTATTTATTTATTTATTTATTTATTTATTTATTTATTATTTATTTTTGTCAGACTCAGGGCCTTGTACATAGTAAGCAAGCCCTCTACCACTTGCTAAACTTCTTGAATAAATTTCCATTTTCATCAGCTCCCTGTGGGTGGGTTTAAAGTACTAGCTTCCACTGAAAGAAAAGTCACCTTTTGAGAACCATGATATGTTTTGTGATATGTGAAGTCAATATTCCCGTCTAATCATTGAATGTTACTACGAGTGACTTGTAGGCAGAACTGTTTAGTTCTTAAATTTTATTATTTTACTATTATTATTTTATATCAGATGAGTAATGTGCTGATATTGTAAGATTTGAGAGAGGTGCATCTCACACAATGGCGTAAATACGCAATCATCAAGCTTATGAACCAAAAATAATAATAAAAAAAGATCTGGAACTCTGTATTTAAATGGCATTTACATAGTTTGATTTAGCAGATACAAAGAGTATCATTGCACTGAACTCTGCAATCTGAAAGGCCTTGGAAAAGATCTTTGACTAGTTTTCCTCTCAGCAAATATACTATGTGTTTTAAAGATGGCAAAACTATAAGCAGCTTTAATTAAAAATATAGTAACATCAGTAAAAATGAACTATGTCAAAGATCACCTGGGTTTAGTCAGGGGTTCAGTTATATAATCCCATAGGACAAATCTACAGCCTCCCATTCCCTTCAAAGTATGACTCTCATGCAATGTGACATTTGAGGCATGCTTTTGTACCCTATGTTTTTTGGCAAACCAGCTGTGGAGTGATTAGTGAATCATTTTAGGATATTACATACTAATTGCTAAAATGAGTAAGGCTCTTTCCTCTTCTACACTCAATCCTTTAACCCATCATTTTCTACTTTCACAATTTAAATACAGATTGCCAAAATTTTGATTCACTAACATGCTTATTTGGTTGAAGTTCAATTTTGTTTTTGAGAGATTAGCTCAAGTTGTTCACGATATTATGATCAAAGTTTTATAGTTGCCTCAAAGGATGAACTACTAGGGGTGTGAACAAAAAAGAAGGCAGAAGAAAGGAGAGAAGAGGAGTAGGGAATGTCAGTGTGGAGTAGGAGAGGGAAGACAGATTTGCCTACCCTAGGCCTCTATTGTGGCTATAAAACCAAGAACGACATTGAAACCTCAACACACAGAGCCATTACTGGTTTTCTTCTGTATCAATGATAAACTTCATAGCATTTTAACATAAAGCAAAAGTCCAGACAGACAGAAGAAGATTATTTTGTTTATAAAAAAATCCATTTTTGAGGCATATTTTACTGCAAATAGTGATTTATTTTTTACATAAAACACACCTAAATTCTAGCAGTGTGTTCTCACAACCCTGGTACTATCATTATTCATCTATAGAGATAAGAAAATATTACTGCATTTTAGAGAGTAAAAAGAAAAAAAAACTGGCTGATAAAATAGTCAAACAAGGCTTGATAACAATTTATTTCTGACCTTTTAATGCCTTCTGTTCCTAATGATTTTCTGTCATTTCTGTCTAGTCCGGACTTGAAGTTCAGTCTCAGAGGTGCTTAGCTTTATGTTGCCACTTAACTTTCAACTTCCATTTTCAGCACAGAAAGGTAAATCAGTAACTGTCACTCTGGCTTCTTGAGGTTTGTCAGGCACCCAAAAGGGATTATGACATAGATCTGAAGGGTGTTTCATGTGACTTTTACTTTAATTTTGACATAATCATGGAAATGCCTTAGGACTTCAGAAACTTAATTATCCTGAAAGTTTGCCTCACCTCTTCCTTTGTCTGGGTTTCTGCTTCACTACGCCACTCTTTTCTCTCCCATGACTTGTCAAGAAGTGATTAGGGGAAAAAGAAGGAAGAAATTAGGGGACATTTTCAGTGATATGTACATGTGCCTGAATACCGTCTCCTTTTCTATTTTATTTTTTTCTTTTATGTTTTATCTTGAGGGGAACGACATGTGCCTTTCTTAGTCTGGACCTCATCGTACGCTTGCAGAACCATGGGAGTTATCCTTTGCAAAGTTAGTGCCGCATCCTTTATATCAAAATATTGTTGAGTCTTATATTGTTGAGTGTTATTTTTAGCTTACCAAAGGGAGTCTTATGGGGCAAGACCCTACCTAGAGGTCTTCTTTCACAGAAGGAACAAATGGGAAAAATAAGAATCAAAGAATATCTGTGGAGAATTTCTGTCTTGAGATGATAGAAACATTTATGTTTTCTAGTATATTCGTTCAGATAGATTTGTCTGTGGAAATGTGGGTATGGATAGTGTCTGTATTAATCAAATTTTCTTCCTTTGTTTAGAGAAAAGTTCAGTGCAAACTGGCCTAAACCTGACTACCTTCAGGTTTGGATGGATTCAGGAACTCAAGGAGGTGCTGATTCCCCCATGGTCTCGCATGTGCCCCCCCTTTTCTCCCTTTTTTTGCTTTGTCTTTATGTTTTTCTGGGTGTTGCCTTACTCTTTCCTGGCATAGACTGGTTATATTTATGATGGCAATGAAGGCTAAAAGCAGCCCTAATCTGAACAGAAAAGAGACCTTTTCTCTTAGTATTCATGTAAAATCTTCTACAGAGGCACAATATTGGCCCTAGAAACCATCCTTCCCTTAGTTACATGGCTAGGGGGGTTGAGAGATCAGATCAAGTACTCATCTCTTCTGATGTGTTGGCCCAAGATTGTGGCTGACTGTCTTACAATATTGTGTGAAGAAAGGACAGACTAGAAAAGAAGATTGTTGTTCTGGACATACAAGAAATGCAAGAAAACATGTTTGGAAAGCCATATTTACCAAAACATAGATCTCAGTATAGTTCTGTGCATTCAAAAGCCAATCAATATACCTAGTGGAATATTTTTTTCTTAAATTTTTTCATAGTGTGTGTATGTATTATCTCAGTTTTTCCTATAACATACCTAGTGACTATAGTCTATGACATAGATAAGAAAACTGGAACTAGTTATTTTAAAATTTCATTGCATTTATTTATTTATTT
>NW_008337147.1:1542836-1562657 GCF_000622305.1 Nannospalax galili
ATACTTTGAGTGTTGATGTGTGTCATGACTGGTATGTGGAGGTCAGAGAACAATTTGCAAAGAATTTGTTCTTTCCTTCTACCATGTGAATCCTGTGGATCAAATTCAGGTTAGGCTTCATGGCAAGCACCATTACTGGCTGTGACATCTTGTCACCCTAGTCCTTATTCTATCATCACTCAAATGTAGAAATTATTTATTGAATAGTTTTATTGTATTGACGGAAAAGGTTTCCAGGTACTTCTGTTTACTTAAACACACTTTTCATTTCCATTATGGTTTTATATATGCTGTTCAAATTACTTTACTCAGTGGGGGATGGGGGGCGAGTCCTGGAGGAGTTAGGCAACTCATTTATAAATCACTTAAAGTTTTGCCATGGTTTCAACCAGCTATTTGCAACAAAAGTGATATTAAAAATTTATACATACATGTTTGTATGTATATATATTTAAACAACATTATGAATAATAGAGAAGTACCTTATGATCTCTGTACCGAGCAGTTATTGCCCTTGAGTCTTTCTTCTGAACCTCAATGATACATTGTTAACACCTAAATCAATGAACCATTATTGTTCTTTGTGAGATGTTGAGAATAGATTTGGGGAATTGTCAGTTAAGAAGCATATTTTACTTGGGGCTGTAAAATGTCAAAATAATAACTAAAGTATTCTCTATCTTATTTATCTATCTCTTTGTCACCTATTCATCTGTCTCTGAGTACTGAAACACACTCCCTCCTCTAACACATATAAACCAAGCAATGTTATGTAGAAGACATTTGAATTTTGTTTTTTCCTGCAGATTTCCACAGGGAGCAGAACAGATATTACTGATTCTATGCTTCATGGTGAGTTACAGTTATAATGGGGACAGCAGGCTTCTATACCTCTTTTTAATAGAAGGCACAATACCAGCAGAGATTTTCTAACTGCATTTAAAATCCCCCCAATAGCTATTATTACTTCCTTAAAACCATTTGAGCATTAGTGTCAAATCAAGTGGAATAGTTTCATTTAAATAATTTAAGGGGCTGACTGATGTTCTCACATTAGCCATAATAAATAATGTTATTAATTTAAAGAGAAAGAGAGAGAGAGGAGGATCTGAATATTATGATTTTGCTTTGCTTTCAACTAAAAAGTTTTTGAAAAGGATTAAAAGACTGGCTTTCCCTCCTCTGAGTTTGACTCCCTGTATATCCCACCTATCGTCCTTTCATAGAAGTCCCACCCTTTGTGTAAGGCCCTGAGTTCCTGCCCCTGCAGTGTGGTGTCCTGTGGTGGGAAAGCTTAGTCTTCCAGAACAAGCTTATTGATCAGCAGGGTTTGCTCACTCAAGTGGAAGGACATTTTGATTTTTTCCCTTGGGTTTTCCTTTCTGAGAAAACCCATATGAAGAATTCTTTCACTCATCTTATTGTGCTTCAAATCAATCTTTCATTTGATATGATATGAAAAAATGGAAAGAAAAGTATCCACCTTAAGACTCCCACCAAGCGAAGAAGTCTAGGTACCGTAGCATTCTCTTCAGTGTTTGCAAAACTTCATTCTATTTTGAAGAGGAAAACTGAATTTTTTTCTTTTATGCTGCCAATGAGCTTTCAAATGTCACTACGTTCCCAAAATTCTGACCATAAATATTACTTGAGAGTACATGTTTACTGCCTTGTCTTTGATATTTGGAATTAGTAATTCTAAAGTGAGAATCAGCATTTAATGATAACTCCAGGTGACTCTATGTGATTTATATTAGGAAACTATTGAATTATGTTCTATCATTTTAGAAACTAATGATAGCAACTCTACATACACGTTTTGAAGTGAATGTCTGCATTTCTTATCCCACTTGATTTCTAGCTTTTGGACTTCATAATGGCAATTATAATTTCTATTGGCTCCTTTAATTACTGGACTGAAGCTGTCTGTCCTCACATAAACTTTTCTTGAAGTGGAACTTGACAGTGGTTATTTCCTTGAGATGGCACTAAAGAGAGGAGATGGTGACCAGCACCAGAAGAGTAATGGCCACAATATGTCTTGGCCAGCACTAAGGATAAGGCCTAACAGAAAGTAGCGTGCTTTGATAAATGTGTAGTGAAGCATTTACTTTCAGAGGAAACAATGCTGGACGTGGCTGGGAGCCAAGAACATCTGTGTTCTTGGGATCCCAAATGCGTGGAAGGAGCAGATGTAACTGAATATGTAGCAGAAAACCTGGCTCAATTCCTAACAATATGGGGGAGGGCTCTGTTTTTGCACAGAAGGCCCTCTGGTACCCAGAAAAATGAAACAGGAGGGGAACTCCTGAATAATATTATTACCTTTCTGAAGGAGAAATATTATTAAAGTGCTCAACAGAATGAGGACAGTGTATTCATGGAAGAAAAAAGAAAGCTACTTATCTCACACAATAGAGAAGACAACTCAGGAAACATTGTGTATGCATGTAACAATACAATTATATTTATGTATAAATATGGACCATAAAGAAAAAGATTTCTTTTAATTTTAATAATTCTTTCTTTTACTCCCTGAAATACTGCAAACTTTTTCAAGGCCAGAACATAATCACAGCTTCACTAAGAAGTCCTCCATACTTTCATGGGCTCAGCCAATAGTTCTAAAAATGTCTGGGCAGAAGTACCTCTAACGTAGAACAGAATGTAAAATCCAGTTTAGGAAGAGGAAAATGATAGCAGTTTTGTTTTCCTTATTCCGTTATATAAGAAAACTTATTTGAAAGTGGTTTGTTAAGTGAATGTGTGGATTGGCAACAATAGTTGACACAGTTTTAATATTCTATATGTAGTTTGGGTAAATATGCTCCCTAAGTATATAAAAATATGTGCCTAAAATGTTATGTAGCTGTAATATAGGTGCACTAATTGTACAATCTTACCACTGTTCTCTAGTTTTATTGGAGTACATTGGTATGTAGGGTGAAGTACCCAGCTGGATAAAAGAAAAAACATATGCTGGATATGCAGGAAAGAGCAATGCAGATACCCCACTCTGGAAAGAGAGACCATTGGGCTTAACAGAGTACAAGCTCAGAATACTTACAGCAAGCCTAGGAGGCTTCAGTCTCTGAGGTCATTACTTTCATGTGTCCATCATGGAGATTAGGGCTTATGAAACGGCATAATGGAGCTTATTTTTCCCTCTACTATCCATTGGATGTGAAACACAGCTTAGGTTGCTGCATCTTGTGTTAGAAGTGGATTCAAAGGTTATTTATGCTTTCAAGAGTTATTCCTCTGAAACAACTCTAGCACCCATTTTTTTTTTTTTTTTTTTTTTTGCTATTGTGAACTATTATTTGATTTTCTGTCAACCAGACAGGATGTCAAGTCATGTTTCCTTACTTCAAATTGCTGTGCATTACCTATCCCCTGGTGAACTTCTTTTCCACATGTTCATATTTAAGTAGGAATAGAGGTGAATACATAAAGTAGAATGCCTGAATTGTTTTTAAAAGGCCAATTCAGAATATTTTAAAAGTATTTTAGTGTGTCAAATGTGAATTGACACACACAATATTTTGCTCACAGCAAGCTAGAAAACTTTGGTATATGAACTTTTTATGTGACTTAGTAACTAACAAGTCAAAAACATAAACCTGACTGTTTTATAATGAATGTTCTTAAAGACATATTTGAAATCTATTCTTTATACAACAGGCTTAGAAATGAGTGTCTTGGGCATTATCTTTTCTTTGCTTGGCAAGTGTAGCAGCAGACAACATTTTCACTTGTCCAAAGAGTCTCTTTGTTGATAAAACTTCTCTAATTATAGTGGAAAGAAGTGTTTTTGAAAAAAACTAAAACCCAAAAGAAACAGTTTAAAGCTGTTTTGTCATGGTTTTGAAGTTGATCATTAAGGTTCATTATTCATGTACTTGTTAAGGATATCCTGTATGTGGGGGTAAATAATTTCATTTTATTGAAATGCAGTTTTGACACTTATGGGTAGTGAATTCTTGATTTCTGAGTATTGTAGAAAAAGCCCAGTCATGGATTAGCCAAGGACTGTATTAGAATATGCAGATTAGGCAGTTACACTAATTAACATATGCATCATTCAAAGTAAAAACTAATGTTCTGCTGTTTTTCTCAGTTATAACTGGAAAGTGCTGAAATTTTAAGCATAGTATAACCATCACTGTTATATATACAGCAAAATGTATTTCAAAAGAATACAAAAGCAATGACAAATACAACCATTTTTATAAAAACAATTGGTTTCTACTCTTTGTTTTCCATACAGCTGCTGGTGGGTATTGGTTACAAGTGGAGGACAGATGGTACCATTGTGATTAGTGGGACCGGATGAATAGCTTCTCATGAATGAGGGAATAGGGAATCAGAAAGTAAGACAACTTTCCAAGGTAGGAACAACGATCAGAAGATGATCTAGAGTCAACAGAGGCCAGGTGGGAAAATAGGAGGGAAGGGAAGACATTCAGTCACCCAGTCACTTATCATGAACTAATCCCTACATAGTACTTGGTGTTTTGTGGTGAGGACCTTGTTTCATACCAACATCAACGCTTTGAATCAGGTAGCTTCTCACTGATTTATAGAGAACTATGTGGGTATAGGAACTTATGAGGAGCTCAGCACCTAGTGTAAATGTAGGATTAGCTTTGATGTTCATTAAACGTTAAGCAAAAATAGTTAAGTACATTTAATCAGGAACTAGGGACAGAGCTAAGGACTGAAGGTAGAAATTTGGGTGATTTCAGAGAAAAAACTGTAAAGTATGACTTATGTTTTGAGATCACCAAAGGCAAGGATGGAAATACAAAGGAAACCACGAAGTGTAATTTTTTCAGTGTACTTCCAGAATGACCAAACCTTTCTATAAAAACTGTAATCATGACTTGACTGCATTAGAATTCTTACTAGAATTATGCATATTTTATTTTATTATTTTTTAGTTTTTATATTTGTGTGTGTGTATGTGTGTGTCTGTATGTGAATATTTGCACCTAGTGTGTAAGTACCTGAGGAAGCCAGACGATGGTGTTGGAACCTCTAGAGCTGGAGTAACAGGCCGTTGTGAGCTATCTGATGTGGATGTAAACACAGAATTGAATTAATACAGAGGGCAAATTGTTGGGGTGGTGTCAATGGCCAAAGCACAAATACAGCCCTAAAAGTTTATTAAACAAAGATTAAAGATAAAAGTAACAAAATAATAGCTATAGCATGTGCCATGACTCTTAGTAAAACAAAAGCAAATCAGAAAATAAGCCAGTTCTCTGCAGTAGACGTAAGACCCTTTTAAAGAAATGTCTTCAAGGCTGGTCTTAATCATATCACACAAGTTGAAAAATAATGAAATAGAAAAGACAAACAAAACTCTTTATCTTACAAGACATGGACAAAAGAATTATGTCAATACTACCTGGAATAAGAAAGCATGTAATAAGGTATCTGAAGGTGTAAATTCAGGAGTGTGCTAAATAATTGCACCCAAATTGCCAAGCAAATACACTTACATTGCTTGAGGTCAGAAATGCTTTCTATCAGCAGCTGTTAGTTGACAAAGATAAGATAGAATGTTCGTTAGGCAAGTCATGAAGGTTCCTGGTGTTATATACTGAACAAGGTTCTATACACCTGTATAATTTCATTGTGTTTCTTCCTTAATTTTTTTGAACTTCTCTATTCTACTTACTCCCAGCCTCTCATCTGTTCCTACATTCAGTTCCTTCTATCTAGTGCACCTAAAATCACTGAAACTACCTTTAAGCTGCACATGGTAGTGTAATGTCACAATCCCAGTCACACTTGGTGGGCTGAGACAGGAGTTTTAGGCTAAATTGGGGGTACATAGCAATACTCTGTCTCAGAAATAAACAAACAAACGAACAAACAAGAATTCTGGCCTCCATTTAAAACCTTTTCCAATATGTCTTTTGTACATAATATTGAATAAGTTTCCTAGCCTTGGGTCTTAATCACGTCACATTTCTACATGAATTTATTCAATCCTAATCTTGCTGTTTCTTTTTGTCTTCCTGCAAGATTTGAATATGTCATGGATTCTATACCAGCCTGCATTTGTTTTTGTTTGTGGTGCTCTCTCTGTATGGATAATTCCTTCCCTTCACTTTTACCTTTTACAATTTTTTTTTTTTGCATTTGAACAGTCTATATTTACTGTCAACGATAACTGGGTGTTACTTCCTATATTGCAGTAGTATGTGGAGACCTCTAGAAAAAAGTAGAGAATTCATCCTTGGGAAATGATAAGTGGGCCAGGAATACATAGAGCATTTAAAGAAATTTTAAAAAATTTATCACAATATATGTTCTTAGCTACCTTTACCAATTAAAAGATAAAATTTATCTGCTTGCTGTGTTGGGGTTAGTGTTGATCGCCAACTTAGCAAGATCTGGAATCACCTAGGAGACAAGCCTCTAGGCCCATCTGTGAGGAGTTACCTTGATTAGGTTAAGATGGGAAGATCCATACTACATGTAAGTGGTACCATTCCATCTGCTGGGGTCCTTGATTCAATAAAAAAGGGAGAAGGAGGTACATACAATCATTCATTGCTATCTTCTTTCTGACTACAGGAAAAATGTGACCAGATAGATGCTTCAAGTATTTGGCTTTCTGACTTCTATACTGTGACCGACTATACATTTTGAAAATTTCAATGCAGCCAGCTTCGCTGTAAAGTATTTCTGTTGCTGGATTGATATTTGATTTTATTCTTATTTTTATGTGAATTGTAAAATAGGACTTATTCTACCTTTTATTTTACTTTTATATGTAGTGTACAATACATTCACATTTTATTTTGTTGTATGTGTTTGAGTTTTCCAAAAGAATTCATAAACCCTCTGAGGTCAGAACCTAAGAATGAATTCTCCAAAGTGTCTTCCCATTGTGTATATTCAGTAAGTGGTTTTGGAGGCTTAAATTCTCCCAAGGAATTAAAATGCATATAGGAAAAAAAAAGTGACTTGATTGACAAATGGGGTGATGGTAATGTCTTAGGGAGTCAAGTGCAGCTTATATTGGGTACAAGGCAATAGTGTGTGTGCAAATAAGCAAGGGAAAATGAGCAAGGAGTCACAGCTGGCTGAGGACACAGCCAGGGAATGACCTGGAATCTAAACTCATGACAAAAACGATAAGCAGAGTTTCAGGTGACAGACATGAGGACATAACTACCATTTTTGTATAAAGAGGCTTGTTAGCTCTTTAGGCAGAACACTTATTTCTACTATCCTCTAGTGCTGAGAAATCTTTGGTTTCTGAATAAATTAAGGAGAGTCAGCTGAAGGAGAGAATAGGATGAAATCAAGCGGAGCTGCAGAAGAGAACGGGCTAGAAATAGAGGATGATATATTTAACACAAAGAAGAAAGGCTGAAGAATTTGTATCTTGAGAGAAAAATAAATGCATCTTAGGTTTGTCATATTTGAGGATTTCTAGGCTGGTCATCTGGCTTATGTCTTCTTCAAACCTCTGTCCTATAATGCACCTGGGATGCCTCATGTTCAAAGAATGTTTAGAAAATATATTCTTACTTTGACAATCATTCAAGAAGTCTCGAGTACCTATCACGTGGTAGACTCTGTATGAGTTCAACTAGGCATGACTCATCCTTGATAAAGTGTAGCAGCTAATAGGAGAGACACACAACAGTCTTGTATTTAAAAATGGAAGGTAAAATTATAAAGCATGATGAGTGTTAAGGGACACAGTACCTTGATATCCTAATTTCATCTGTTAATGACAATACTAGCTTATCACTTAGTAATTCAATGACGCTACTAGCTGTGTTTGAGTCAATTACTTAACACTTGTTGCCTTAATTTTTCTGGTGAAGGTGGAAAAATAATATAGCCCATTTCATACTGTGCATAAGATGGCACTGGACAGATGATGAACATTATACTTTTACCTGCTTTCTGAGGGTATTTGAGCTGCTATAAACACTGTTATGTACTGTAAACCATCATCATTTATTTATCATAGTTCTTGAGGCTGGAAAGTCAAAGATCAAAGTGCCCACAAGCTCGGTGTTTGGTGAAGACCTGCATTTCTTCTTCCTAGAAGAAACTTTCTTGATGAGACTTTATATTATAGGAGGGATAAGGGGCTTCCCTCAGGCCCCTTTTATAGAAGGTCATTAATTTTATTCTTAAGGTTCTGCACTATAAACTAATTCATCTTGCATAAACAGTATCACCTTGGGGTTAAGCATCTAAACATATACATTTTGAAAGGACAACAACATTAGGACATTAAACATAGCAGTTATTAATTGTTGTTGTCACATTATTATAATGAGTCAGAGCTCTAGTTCTAAGAGTTATTCCCTCTGAATAGTCAAGGATCTATCTATCTATCTATCTATCTATCTATCTATCTATCTATCTATCTATCTGTCTGTCTGTCTGTCTGTCTGTCTGTCTGTCTGTCTATCTATCTATCTCTCTCTCTCTCTAATCTCATGTTCCCTTTGAATGTTTTCTGTGGTTTGGTGTAACACAAAAATCTAAAACCAGTGGCATGAAGATGGTATAATGCAATTTATTAATTATATTCTGACCATTTCTTAATATGAAAAAGAAAATTGCCTTTATGTCATCTATTCTCACTCTCCCATTCATCCCTTTACCTACCCATTTATTAAACGTTCCTTGAGTAAATAAAGCTAGGTGCTAAGGGACTCAAAAAATAAATTAGCATCAATTCTTGATCTGTCTCCCAGTCTCGTAAGGATGATAGGTAAGTACAAAAGCACTTCAAAGTAGTGAGAAAAGGTATGTAAATGAGAAGTGTATCAAGTGCAACTAAGGTACAGGAATCAGGAGACAAGGAAAGGTATATGACAGACAAGGAGAGGCATTCCTTCTGTCCTGTTTCCTATCTTACAAGAAACAAATCTTCCCTTATGGCTCTCAACTGCAGGATACACACTAGAGATAGTTTTGGAAATTTCTTATGGCTTTCTATGGATTGTAATGTAATTCTATCTAGGTAATAAATAGAATAATGATCGGACATTTATGATTGACTGTAATAACCACACAGTGATTCTGGCAACTTTATATTACACCATTCAATTAGTTTATCAGCATGCTTCTTATCTCACAGCATTAATTTATATTTTGACACATTATTTCCCTTACACCACTTTCTTACT
Source organism: Nannospalax galili (assembly GCF_000622305.1). NCBI lineage: Eukaryota > Metazoa > Chordata > Mammalia > Rodentia > Spalacidae > Nannospalax > Nannospalax galili. The sequence continues at coordinate 1,552,016 of NW_008337147.1, forward strand.
CTTCGTTGTTGTAGTAGTAGTTGTTGTTACTCTCTCCCTCCTCTGTAGGTCTCATTGTTAATCCTCTTATCCTTTTGTTATCTCCAACAAATAACAGATATATTGATTTTTGAAACACTCTAGAATCATAAATCATAGAAACTGGGGAAAAGAACATGTGGTAGTGTGCTCTTACATGGTATGCTATTTTAATATATAGTATAGGTAGGTGGAGATAGGGCAGAAAGTGAGCAAGGAAGTGAAGCGATTGGACACAAAGCAAGAATGGCAAAGCAGGTTTGATGCACAGTTTGTTTTTATATTGATCTTGTAAATCTATTTTTCTGCATAAGGTGAATTGACAGTGTAAGCTAATATTTGTCATTTGATGAGGAAAACAGATTTCCCTAATTTAGATTTCTTTTACAGGTAAATATTTGTGTATATACTATGCATGAGCATAGACAAATATAATGACTGGGTTTGTAAGTTTCATACCGGGTAAGAGAGGATACAAATTTCTGTTTTCTAGAAATTGGGTTGGCAATGTAAAAAAAAAATCAAGAATAGGTTCTGAAAGAAAAACATAAAGTTGCAAGCAATGCTGTGTACAGAGTGGTTTATGATTTATTAAATTTAAATGCATAGAATAAATGACTATGTTTAAGTCTTTTAAGAAGGTAAATAATATGAAAACTAGAAACCACAATGACGGAATGTGCCTTGCCGTGGAATAAGAAGCTGCTGCTGTAAATGTCTATGGCATCAATAAAATATTGTTCCACTAACAGTTTGCAAAAGATGGGGCACAACAGTGTCTGTGTGCTGAAAGAGCTCTTGAAAAGAACTTTCAGGATGATGACAATGCTGAAGGGGAAATGTGTGGGTCATCTTCAGCTATAAAGCCAAACAAATGAAAAAAAAAAGGAAATGGAGATAAATGGAAAGGAGAAGAGTAGAAACATACACAGGCCATCCTTAGGTGTTGAGCAGGGAAATGTCAGGAGGCTAAAAGGGTATGAAAGAAGAGTAGCAGAGTCAAAAGTAGTGGGAAAAGTCCAATTAAATAGCTACTGATTACCCCCAGATAAAAATGCCACTACTGCACAGATAGAGATAGTTTGCTGTGCCAGCCGTGGTGGTTATTAAGCTTTAGAGTTGGGTTGGATCACTGATTGATTTTTCTCCCTTCCCAGCTTGCACAGTATCCTCTAGAACTGTGAGAGCTTGTCTTCAGGGAGATGGCTTCCAGGTCAGTTCCAGCTCCACTGCTCCAAGTTCTGTATCAAAAATTTGTCTTGTCTTCAGCAGTAGAGTCTTACCTTCAAGTTCTGGGAGGTAACCAAAGGCTGTGGCAGTAGCCTGTGCTATTTTGAGAATCTCTTGGACTCCCCTGATCAAGAACGTGATGGGAGATTTCTGCTGTCTGGCACTGTGTTCCTTGTTATATAGCCTTCAGCTATATGCATGTTCTCAGTTAATACATTTCCCTATGGCTTTTCATGCCACCTAAGCTTTATTTATTCTCTCTCTTTCTCTCTCTCTCTCTCTCACTCTCACACTCTCTCTTTTCCTGCTTTACTTCCCTCCTCCACCATTTTCCCCTTGATAGTACCTGTCTATTAGCCTCCTTCTCTAATTGAACTTACAGCCCTCTCAGCAGGAGGGAACTCATGGGTCGCACTGTAATTGTAGTCAATACACATGACTGGAGGGGTCATTGATCCTAGAGAAATCCCTACCTCTGTCATATATCCAGAGAAATGAAATTTCTGAGTGTATGCAGAATGTGAATCCTTATATTGAACACCAGCAAAGCTTCCTCATACAACAGAGTGTGTAGTACACAGAGAAGGCCACAACTGGCTAGATTTTACAGAATAAGAGACTACAGAGTGGGTATCTAAACCTTACCAACCTATTGGTCAGAGAACACTGCAGAAGAGGGAGTGGAAAGATTGTAAGAGCCAGGGTTGGTGCGTGAACATTAGGAAACAGAAACTTTCAGGCCACTGGCAACTTGCACATATGAACTTACAACAATTCTGAGAGCATACACAAGACCCATGCTGACTCAATCAGACAAAACCCCAGCATAGAACAGAGGAAATGGGCAGTAGGCCCCAACCTTAGCCTAGGAACTTTTGGCAACTGATACTGCTGGGTGAGGGAAAGCAGATCTTCTTTAAGATTTCTAGATGGACTGACTAAAATCCAGTAGATGAACTTGCACCAAAGTACATCTGGGTACAAATGCTTGACCAGATAGGATCTAAGGTATATAACAGAATCATGTTGTGGGGGGGCACTATGGGGAGTGCAGATGGGAGAAGGGGTCTAAATTTGACTAAGTTCTATAATATGAAATACACAAAATTTAACGTGTGTGTGTGTTTTGAATATATATTTTAAAAAAAAGTAGTAGCATTCCTTCCTTGCGTTCCTTTCATGTCTTAGAAAATGCTGGCTCCAATTCAACATGGCAGCTGAATGAATCTTGATATGAGATTCATCTAGTGTTTGAGAGAAGTGTAAATATGGAAAGTGCAGGAAGACCTCATAAAATGAAATGTTCATAGAAATTCCTGTTGAGAGTAAAAGAAAAAGACCGTGAAAGATCCACAAAGAAGCATGCTGTCATGAGCACTAGAAAATGTGGATGGACAAAGGACACTTGGGCAAAGACCAGCTCTCAAATATTCCTTTCATCAGCTTTGTTTGAATTATTATAAAAATGTGTCATAATTTTTAAATTCAGCAGCTAATAAAGAGTTTTCCAAGATAAGAAATGGGCTAAACTGTCATTTGTGCAGTTAAGAACTTCAGCAGAGTTATATATCACCTATTAATTGTTTAGGTAATTGATGACTGCTTTCCTAACCCTACTTTCTGCTACAAAGAGACTAAAGAGAGTTAAGCAAGAGAGTAAATCAAAAGAGCTATGGATTTTCTTTAAATTATTATTATTACTGTGAAAGCAGAAAACAGAAAATGTAGAGTTTGCATGTTCCATCGGTCCCTCTTCTTCTCCAACTGTAACTAATGTTCTCTTTAAAATCTCACAGAATATTTTCTGAAATGCAGATAATACAATCTCTATTTATTTCCAAATGTCCTTGGAAAATATTTTAAGGGTGATAATATATCAATTGTTTTAAGGGACTCAGAACTGGAAGATATAAAGAGTATTTTCTTTTCTTTAGGAACAGGAAACTTGACTGCATGTGTAATTACACTATTAAGGAGTTCAGTGTACTAACTGTCAGCACTGAACTATTATCCCCTTGGTCTGCCATTTTGATGAAATGTCAATGGTGGATTAATGTGGGATGGAACAACTTCGACAACATGAAAGATAAAATGTCAGTGATAAGATGCTGTATAGAGAAATGCCTCTACAACTAAATGTTGCATAACAAGGTTACCTTGTAAAATGGTCAAAAAATGTGACCACAACAAATGAAATTAATACTCCTGCATTCGCTCTTTCTCTCTCCCTCTCTCTCTGTTTAACACACACACACACACACACACACACACACACACACACACACAGAGGAGGAAATGACATGGTACTTTGGCTGCCTGGTTAATTTATATTGATAGAAAGTCTTTTTACTTTTAAAATCAGAGACTGCTAGCATATTTAAATGCCAAAAAAGTTTTTCCCCTTTTTCTTTCTGGGACACTGCAGGTGGCCCCTTTCATCTTTCTGCTTCACACTCTGCGACTGTTGCAGAGCAGGTGATCCTGGCATCTCTGAGTAAAGAGAGCTAGTTCAATCAGCTGCTTTGCATTCCCCACCTCTCCCACCTCCTTCCCAGTTGGAACAGTGAGTTCTCTGTGAAACCTTCCACAAATGATGACAAGAAGGAGAGTTCTCAGGGAGAGCAGCTGAGCTTTAATGCCAGTAAAACTGTTCCAAATGTAAAACACATTAAAAAATCTAAATGGGTGCCCCCAAAACCACATCAATAGAACCTTTAATGATCTCCAGAACCAGGCTTTTTTCTTCCAGTCAGTAGGAAGATTGTTTCAAATCTGTTTGTGCCTGAAGCACTTTTGATTGTGACAGTCTTCTCATTCATGGGCTAAACATGGCGTCCCACTGGAAGTGCCATCCAGGTTCACAGCTATACAGTATGATATGAAAGTATAAACAGAAGTCAGAACTGCATTTCTCCTCTGAGATAACAAGTGCAACTAGATTTTCAGACCGCCTATTATGCCATAAAAATAAAGGGGAAAGGAAAGTAAGACCTTCTCTCTGTCAGTTGCCTGGTTCATGGGAATGAAACTTACCAGGTCAAAATGGAAACTCAATTCTTGCTCTTGACCACTTTACAATTTTTCACAAGTCAAATAGATACTAACAGCAATCTGAACCTCTGTTTGATTTCTTGGATTAGGTAATCATAATTGATTAAATAAAGGATTTCTTTTTGGTTTTTTGAGACAGGGTCTCCCTGTAGCCCCAGCTGTCCTGGAACTCACTATGTAGACCAGGCTGGCCTTGAACTCACAGAGATCAGCTTGCCTCTGCCTCCCGAGTTCTAGGATTAAAGGTATCTGCCACCACACCCGGCCTTAAAGGATTTTTTTTCAACCTGACGAAGGATTTTTTTTAACCTGACTTAGTTTTCTTTTTTTAAATCTATACCCCTCCAATAGGGCTCGGACATATCTAGCCATTGGGATGCCTGGTATGTGCATTAAGATTTAAGATTCCTGTAGCCCTGTTCCTCTTAGTAATGGGCTGACTGGTAAAATAAAGCTAGTTCTCTTTATAGGCAGATATACTCTACCCTCATTATAGAACTATTTTCAAAAGCCAAGGATATTGAAAGTTATAACAGTAATGTCAGCCCTCATGATTAAATCATGAGGCACACGAGTTTTCCGTTTAAATTTGATGTTCTCATGATCTCAATATTTTTCATGCAAATCTTGTTATTTCTGCATCCTTTCACACTCCAGCTTAAATTGCTTGTCAATCGTCTTGCTTTTCTTGAGTGCAGCACTTCTGTGCTTCTCCAATATGATTTTATACATCTATTTATATCTACTTCTTTAGTGTATTTTCCCTTAAAGAAGACACTGGTAGAGCATTCCAAATCACATTTAATGAAGTCTTTTGAATTGAGAACAGTGACTTTGGAGGCCAAAGAAGATGAGGCAAGAGGATTGGTTTGGCTGACAGATAGGTATGCAGAGGAAATGTAGGTTAAGAGGAGAAACCTTTCTGCATTTTAATATTTATAGCATTTCTAAACATTATAACTAGAGTGCTTACACTGGTGTTGATTAGAGGAAGGGCAAAGCCTCAGACTAGCAGAAAGAAATAGAAAGTCCATTGTAAATTTAGTTAACCAAAAGGGATGTTTAAAAGAACTCTCACAAAATAACCTTTGATAAGTCAAATTCTTCAAATTCTTCACTTTTTCAGAATTTATCCCTCGGTAGTTAATATTTCAGCCAAGTTTTCTATTTTTTAAGTGTATAGTACTTCCAATTTTCATATGCTTTGCTAGTATTATGATCTGATATGGCCTAATTAATTTAAGAGTAAATGAACAGAGACAACTATTCCTCAGTCATATCAATTTTACTGCTCTTATAAAAATTACAGGGCTTGTTCTGTGTAGATCCACAATTACACAGGCAAGTGTTGGTCCCATGTTCCCCCACCCCAACAGTGTTCCGTCTCCTTCTCTTCTACAGTGGAGCGCATCAGCATGTATCTTGTAAAATCAGCTACTCTGCTTGCACAGGCTGGAATGTCACTGGTATAACAAGACATGCAATAATGTGCACTCATGTAGTTGAAGACACTTCTAATTGATTATACAATTATTTGCCACACCACTATTCTCCTTGGAATATTGCTTAAGGAAAAAAAAAAGTGTTTGAATAATCACATACTGTTTTAGGGATTCCTAATGCTTGCTAATGAATATACCACAAAGCTTTAGTTTTCAAATATGTGCTCAGAAGTGTAACCTACTTATTGCTTTTTCCATGCATTTTTATATTCCAGAGGCTCCTCCAGTGACAGAGCATGTTCAATCATTACTTCTCTTTCATGGAATCAATTACCTCCCGATAGATTCTCTTTCCAAGTTTAAAATTGCATTTAAAAACTCATCTCTTTTCTGAATTCTAATTTGGTGTACTTTGAACTCAGATTCTTTTAGTGAATATTTGTTTATGAATCTTTCTGTGATTTAAAGGGCTCAGCAACACATTTCAGAACTGAGACTCACATTTGACAGATAGTGTGTAATGCCTTTGGGAAATTACAATTATAAGATAAAGTTTTTTTTAATCAAAGGAAAAGCCAAAATATAAACCTGATGAAATTAAAACTGAGAAGTAATTACATACTTTGAATATATATTTTTTGCTCATTTGATTTGTTTAAACACATGATTTAGGATCTAAAAAGTAGAATTGCCTGTGGTTCTCTCCTATCAAATGCAAGTTCACAATAGTGGGTCATTTATGCTCTTTCATCACAAATCAGCCCATCACCTTTCAGGCAGTTATTATTCAGCATACTTATCAATTTACAATACAACCAAGAAATGAAACAGTAAGAAAAACATCCGTCTGAGTAATTACAGTACTAACATAGAATATAGTCATGCACAAACCATCTTATTTATGAGCGTAAATCACTTGCCTGTACTAATGCAGGCAGATTAAGGGATTAAATTAGGATACTATAATTACAGAATACATATTCTAAAGGAGATAACTAAAATTGGTGTTGAATCCTAAATAATAACAAAATCTAACTATGAGATGGAAATTTTTGGTTTTACTTTTCTAAAGAGAAACATGGAAAAATATTATAAGGATTTATGTAATTAATGGACAAGAGAACTGAGTTTGGACACTAGATATAGTGTACTTCAAGACTATTTGTATTTTTTCTCAAATGTCACCCAATCTCACAAAAAACTTTAAAATACTGTTTTAAACAAAAACAATGTTTTTGTCTAAAATATGTGCAATTCTATTTATTGAAGAAATACTGGGATTTCACTTAGAGCCGTTCCTTTCATTTAAAAGTAACTCTTAGTAATTACTTAACTGACTTTGTTTAGTCCCCAATAAGAGAGATTGAATAGATGAATAGAAAGAAGATATTAACTCTAAATACAGGTCTGACAACCTCCTATATGCCCAAATCATATGAAAGTCATACAACGGCATTCCTTGGAAATTTATGCAAGCCTTTATTTCAAAGTCCAGCATTCTAGAGGACTTAACACTATTATTAATGGTGGCAAAAACCAACTGCAGGAGCCAAGTAGTATACAACTCCTTTAAGTTCATTGAGTGGAATGTACATATATTTTTTAAGGTATATTCTTTTTCTAAGGCAAGCTCACAAAATTTTACCCCCTAGTTTTGTTCTACTTGTTTGGCCAATGTGGTTATATTTTGAAATATTTGCCTCATTTACAGGCTTTATAACACACTTATATCTCACCTTAAGCATACCTGGTTTATTTATATTAACTTCTTATGTTTGAGTTTGACATTTTTAAAAATATACTTATTTATATGAGAATGTCATACATGTATACAGTATGCTCTGATCAAATCCACCCCACACCTGAATCTCTACCTCTTTCCATGTTTCTTTTCCTCAATTCTCTCCCCATCTTCATGTGCTCATTTTCCTGACTCACTGAGTCCACTTAGTGCTGCCAGAATGTGCATGGGTGTAGAACCTTCCCCTGGAACATAGGCAATCTAGCAGAGACCATAGTCCTGAAGAAAACTGACTTTCCCTCCCTAGCATCCATCAACTGACAATAGCTGGGTGTGGGATTTCTTGAGACCTCCACCATGCACGCTGGAATTTTGGTTGGTTTAATCTTGCACGTGGCTTGTGGATGTAATCACAGCTGCTGTGAGTTCTTATGTACGATGGCCCTGTCATATTGGCAAACATTATTTCTCTTTGATCCTACACAACCCCTGGCTCTTATAATCATTCCATCCCCTTTTCTGAGATGATCCCTGAACCTTGGCGGGAGGGTGTGTGATACAAATGTCACATTTAGGGCTGACCAGTCCATAACTACTAATGCTATTCACTTCAACCAATTGTAGGTCTCTGTAATAATCTCCATCTATTGCAAAAAACAACCAACCAAACCAAACCAAACCAAACCAAAACAAGAATAAAAAAACTCTGATGTGGGCTGTGAGCTACACTAAACATTTAGAGTGCAGTTGATACTGTATCTATTCAGCAGAACAATAGTATAAGGTTCACCCTAAGGGTCAATCACCTCTCTAGTCACTGCATACTTGGCCCAGTTATCAGTACCAGGTATGGGTTTTGTCTTGTGAAGAGAGGCTTTAATCCAACCAGAAAGTGATTAATTACTCTCGAAACATTCATGCTGCTATTGCCTCAGTGGACATATTTTGCCAGACCTGTGACTATTGTAGTTCCATGAGTCCACAGCTGAGTAGGGGAGTTGATGATGTTTCTCTCCCAGTAGATTTCATAGCATCTTCTGGCACTATGAAAGCTACCTTGTAGAGTTGAAACTTCCAGGTTAGTACCAACTTGATTAATTCATTGTCCTATGACTCTGTGTGGTGTCCGTTTTCAGCAAGAGAGTCTGACAATCTAGAGCTGATGAATAATCAAGTGTAATAATAATAGCTTATATTGTTCGGGAGAATCTATGGGAACCTCTCTGACCAAAAAGTGAAGGAAAATAACCACACCTGGCACTGAGTATTTTTATTTGACAAATTATGGCATCTGGGAGAGGAATTATTCCCCTGTATAGGTTAACTCCATTTAAACTCTTTTTATATATCTGTATATTATATTTATGTATAAATTAAATATGTATGGAAACATAAAATCATATTTCCATGAAGTCTTTTCAAAGACGTTTAATGTTTGTTGTCACTCCCTATAGCCTCTCTTCTGCCCTGACTCTCATCCTCCTTCCATTTAACCTTTCCTGTTATTCCCATTTCTTCCTTCATACCCCTGTGTTCTATCCCCATAAGAGTTTTGAAATTTTCTTCTCTGACATGTCTATCTACTTTTTCTATTTACTACTCATAATGTCCCTGAAGTATATAGCAAGGTTTGGGTTAGGAATTAGATTTATATTTTACCTTTTCCCAGAGATGTAAGTTGGTGCTGAAAACTTAGTAATGATGATATATATTATTTTATATTTTATATGATTATTTTTATTTTATGTGTATGTATGTATTGCCTACATGTAGGTAAGTGCACCCATGTCGTGCAGTGCCCAAGGAGGACAGAAGAGGCTGTTGGATCCTGGGAAACTGGAGTTATGGACAATTGTTAGCTGCCATATAGATGCTGGGATTCAAAACTGGGTCTTCTGCAAGAACAGCCAGTGTTCTTAACTACTGAGCCATCTCTCCAGCCCCAATGCATATTATTTTAATGATGCACTTTTTAAAATAAAATTAATGAGTCAGCATAGGTCTTGTGTATGCTTGTGTCCATTGTTGCAAATTCATAAGTTCCCAGAGGCCTGAAAGCCTCTGTTTCCTTATGTTCAGGCACCAACCCTGGCTCATACAATCTTTCTGCTTACTCTTCTGCAATGGTCTCTGAGCCATAGAACAGGGGAAATGGGCAGAAGGCCCCAACCCTAGTCAAGGAACTATTGGCAAATGATTATTGTGGGATAAGGGAGAGCAGATCTTCTTTTTTTTTTTTTTTTTAGAAAAAACTTTTTTATTTTTAATTTTATTCATTTTTTAAATTTTATGTGTATGCATATATTGCCTGCATGTAGGTAAGTCCACCCGTGTAGTGTAATGCCTGTGGGATTCAGAAGAGGCTTTTGGATCCCCTGGGACTGGAGTTACAGACAGTTGTTAGCTGCCATGTGGTGCTGGGATTGAACCCGGGTCTTCTGCAAGAACAATCAACGATCTTAACTGCTGAGCCATCGAGAGCAGATCTTTTTTAAGGGAGTGATTCTAGATGATTGACTAGACTCCAGTGGATGAATTGCACCGAGGGACATCTGGATACAGATGCTTGACAAGATAGGATTTAACATATTTCAGAACACCTGAAATCTGGTGATGTTGGGGAACTTTGGGGACAAGGAGGGGAGAGGGGTGCCTAAATTTGATTAACATGTATTATCTCAAATACACAAAAGTAGAAAAATAGAATTAAATAAAACTTGATAAAGACAGCGTAGATTCCTGGCTCTGGCTTCTAGACTGCCATCCAGAGATTTGTATTTAATAACAGTCTCGAATGTTATTTGCTGAGTTTCTGCTTCTCTTATACTATGTACTAATCTGTAAAAAGTGAGGATTAATAACATGTTTTTTAGGAAGAAGCTCCAATACTGAACTCATCTATCTTTACTCAGCATAGCAATCTACAGTCAATATGCCACAAAGTCTTCAATGTAATTAACAATTTCAAAGCAACAGCAGCTAACATCTACTAAGCATTTACTGTAGGCTCTAGTCTAAGCACTTCAGTTATTTTACAAATTCCTGCAACCTCATGTGACAGTTCTTTAATCCACCATTTGAATATTTGCCTAAGTAAATTGCTTATACTAATTCACAACAGAATAAGAGATTAAATTAAGACATTATTAGCACAGGTTAT
>NW_008337147.1:1562758-1566114 GCF_000622305.1 Nannospalax galili
TTATTATTATTTTAATAATTTGTTGCTTTGCATCTTTACTGGCACTAGGGAAATTTATTCCATTTGAAGGATAAGAAGAGCAACATATAGGTTAGAACAAAATGCTGTTTTATTTTAAGGTTTGAAAGTTTATTTTTAAAATTCTCCAACAGGGGCTGGAGATATCACTTAGTATTTGAAGGCACCTGTACTCTCATGATGGCTTATAACCATCTGTAACTCCAATTCAGGGGGATTTGATGACCTCTTCTAGCCTGAACATAGTGCTCTTACATACATGCAGACAAAATTCTTCTATTCAGAAAATAAAAATAAATAAGTAAAAATTATCAAAAGTCATAGCCTGTAGGCTTCATACCCATTATGTATAAGCAGAATGAGCAGAACTCCACAGTGACATAAGGGCTCAAACAGGTAAGTAGGAGCTGCAGAAATTGAAAGAAATAGATTAGATTAGAGGTACATATGCTGGCATTCTATGTGGAGGAAAAGAACAAGAACTACAGAGAAGCTTCATATTCAACATGATGCTTAGGAAATCTTAAGGCCATCAGAATACACTGGTAGTGTCTATGCCAGGACAAGCGCTGAGAATATTGAAATGGATACGTTTTGGGCGAAGGGGATGTGGAATGAGTATATTTGAAAAGTAGAGGTCAAGATAACATCTGAGACATTCTCAGAGGACAAACAAGGATCAAGCATACTCAGCAGAAGACATAGAAGATGGAGATTACAATAAACTTGTAGCACTGCCACCCCATATCTAGCTTTCCTTCCATGTCATGATGTTCATTTCTCTGGAGAAAAATCATCTCACAAGAAGGAAAGCCCAAGGAGGCAGAAAATATTAAATTAACTATATGGTAGTCTCAAAATATTTGATTCAAATTGTAAATGACTCTGTTTATAATTTACAAGATTAAAATTTTCTTCATGTTCAGAAATTAGTGATATAAATTAAGATCACTCTATTGCTTTTGTACCAAGGTGACCAAATTTCTGACAGAAACAATATAAAGAAAGAAAGATTTATTTAGGCTCACAGTTTCAGAGGGTCTCAGTCCCTCATAGCACTGAGGCATGATAGAGGGTGGAAGGAGGTAAAAGTAGAGGCTCCTCACATCATAGTGGACCAGGAAGCAGAAAACAGCCAGAACCAGGAGGAGCCAGTACATTATCTTCAAAGACCTGTCTAGAGTGACCCACATTCTAAAGGTTCCACAGCCTCCTCTAACAGTGCCTCTGGCTGGGGAATAAGATTTGGAAAACACTAGCCTGTGGAGAATGTTTCAAATTCAAAACACAACAACTATTCTTCAAGGAACAACGGGAGAGCTGCAGTGTATGCTTGGGTTTTGAAATTCAACTTTTAAATTATTAAGATTTTTATGTAATTATCATGTATCTGTTTTGACTGTTATATATTGGGATTTAGAGATATCAGATTATCCTGAATCCAATTTTAGAGGAGAAGAGGATATTTTTATGACTGGATGCCAGCACTGATCTGCCATCTTTTTCAGGACTTTACAGGCTGTCAAGTTAGCTTTAATGATGTTTTGCTCACAAACCCAGATTCATTTTCTATATTAAAAATACCTTCAATGGCATAATTTTATGGGGCTTGATACATTTCTCTTTTTAAAATTGGACAGTATTTAAGCTGTTACTATCACACTGGAAATCATTACACGGGAAATGATGAAAGTGAGTAAACACAAAGTCTAGCAGAGGAAGTCTAGCTCTTTTGGTTATTCCTCTGAACTTTAAACAGCTATGACTATTCCAATATCAGACCCTGAACTTCCTTTTAGCAACACATTCAAGGTGAAAGGAATTTCATGTATCTGAGGCTATGTCCTAGGATTCATGATCCCTGCTAGGGAAACATCAAAGATTCTAATAAATCAAGGGAAGCAATTTGAAAATTTTCAAGAGTCCCCAAAATAGAAGTTCAAAGAAAATGCTATGATTCAGCAGAGATTTTAGACATAAAGGTTGTATTTGTGTCTACTTGGATATTATCCCCCCAGTATGTTAAAGAAAACTAAGCTTGGTATGGTAAGGTATGAAAAAAAAGTGTTAGAATTCAGCAAAAACTTTACTTTTTCAGAAATCAAGGTAAGCTACCTTAAGAAACTTCATGATCTTAAAAATATGAGTGTAAACCTTATGCCTCCTTAATTATTCAATAATTTAAAAATTAAAATATTTAATGCATTATTTTAGAATAACCAACATATCATTTTACTTTAAAATAGTATAATGGGTGCATTCCTGTCTTCTATATATTTGGAAATATCACCAGTTATGTCATAGAATAATTATTACCAGTTTACTTTCTAGATTAAAAACAAATGGCAGGTTGAAAGCTAGTAGGGATTGCTGGGTAGAAGGTCAGAGAAAATTTGAGTTAGAAATGTAAAATATGTGTAAGAGTTTGTCTAAAGCAAAGCTACTCTGTTTGGAAAAGGTTGAAATCTCATTATTTTGCAAGAGGCACATTAACAACTGCAAAAGCTTCAGGAATTCCAGGTAATCAAGAGTCTCAGAAGTTCAGTGAGCCAGCATGCTACTTCCCGTGAGTGCTGCCTCTATGAAGCAGATTTTTCATTTTCACATTAATAGCATGGTTGAGAAGCTCTTGATAGAGTAGCTTCTGGGGGAATGGAATTTGTCTGAAGAAGAAATAAGCCTGGAAAAGTTAGAGTAGCCATAACTAAAGGCTGAAATTTACTTCCCTACCAGGCTTTTTTTTTTTTTTTTAATATAAGACTCTGTTTTTGAAATATTGGCATATTTTTGCTAATCTAGCATTAAAAAATTACCGAGGATCCAAAATAAAATGGCTTTAAAGATACCTTCTCAACAGTTTTATTTTATTTTTTCTTTTTAAATGTAATGTTTGAAGATACAGGAAGGAGGTGGCTAGTGTTTCCCAGATCTCCCTGAGCTGCCACAGTCACGATAAATCAGTTGCCCCTTTACTTTCTGTCTTGAATTACTGTAGCCTCAGGTGACATGATTGCAGGTCCCCTTCTCTTCATTTCTAACTTTTGACTCTGCTTCTTGATCATGGATCTCCTAGCTTTGCACATTTTCTCTTTTCATTTTATCATTGCATTTTAAGCACTGATGTCCCTGGTGGAGAAATACAACATACTCTGAAAACAAAACTGCAGAATTTGATACTGATGCAGAGAAGCTGAATAATGGAGTGATTTTTAAACAACTCCATTAAAAAAATAATGATAATTCTTCAAAGCATAAAAATTTGCTCCTTAATAATTAGTAGATGTGAAAAACATTACCATTGAAATCTACCTGATGACTTTATGTCAGTGCTCAGATGC
>NW_008337147.1:1566269-1574597 GCF_000622305.1 Nannospalax galili
AATATTTTGTAACTGTGTTAATTGAACTGTAAACCTAAAAATTTACAGCCAATTTTGAAAGAGATGCATCTTAGTTCTGGAAATTGTTATTGAATATGTCAATGCTGTTGTAATGAAATGCTTCTTCTAAGTATGTGGTTATGAAATAAATAATTAAAAAAACAAAACAAAAATATTTTTTATTTATTTTTATTTTATGCATATGCGTGTATTGCCTGTGTGTAAGTGCACCTGTATCATGCAATTCCTGCGGTGGACAGAAGAGGTTGTGAGATCTCCCGGAACTGAAGTTACAGACAGTTGTTAGCTGCCATGTGGGTACTGGGATTCAAACCTGGGTCATCTGCAAGAACAACCAGTGTTCTTAACCACTGAGCCATTTCTCCAGGCCCAATACTTTTAATTAAAAAAAAATTATATATGTATGTGTGTATGTGCGTGCATGCATGTGCTCATGTGCACATGCGTGCACCTGATAATTTTATGCACAACACATGTGCACAGGTGTCCACAGAGGCCAGAAGAGGGTGTTGAATCCCTTGGAACTAGAGTCTTAGGCAGCTATGAGCCACCTGATGTGGATGCTGAGAACCAAACACAGATCTTCTGCAAGAGTAGTTAACACTTTTAACTGCTGATCTATTTCTCCAACCCCATGTTGTTGTCATTGTTGTTGTTATTATTATTATTATTACTATTTTGGGAAAGAACATGTTACTTTAACATCAAAGTCTGGCACCTGCTACATCGGCCCCTTTCCTGCTGAGAAGATCCAGCTGGATCTGTGGTACTTGTAAATAGACCACTGACTATTGAAATAATTACTATCATCGGGTAAATTTGAGGACAGGACAGACTGTTACTCCAAATCCAATCCCATGTCTTACCTTTATATTGTTTGCCAAGTTGGATGCCTGCCTAAACATAAACTTCAGTTCCAAGTGTGTTTTTTTTTTTTTTAAGAGTTCTAAAATTTGGCTCACTTGTGTACATGCACAAACATGCAAATGCCACAAGTTCACATGTATTCAATTTCTTTCTACTTTATAGAGGCAGAGTTTCTCACTTGAATCAAGATTCATCAATTGGGCTAGTACAGTTACCCAGCTTGTTCTGGATCTCTGCCTCCTTGTGTAAGCTGCCATGCCCCCAGAACTAACATGGATGCTGGGGGTCTGAACTCTGGTTGAGGAACAAGAACTTTACATGCAGAACCATCACCTCAGGCTCCTTTTTCAGATGGGTTACTGTCACTGTCCAGGAGCAGACCACAGTGCCATCCATCCCCTAGAAACCCAGCCATTATTTTTAAGTTGAGATAATATCTCAGGTAATATATCATTCTGTTCTCAGATAACATTGTTGAAGGCTGTTTTCCATGTTGCTAGAAGCATTAGCTAGCATGCTTTCCTGGGACAGTACAACCATAATTTATAATGTTATGGACTATTTGCCCTTGTAAGCTTAATGTTAGAGGGAACAGACTGAAGGAAGGGTTTTGGTTAAGGAAATCAACTGTTTTCAATTAAAAAACTAGTTTGGGATTATTGTGATTTAATCTCCTTGGGCAATATATTAGTTACTTTCTTTTTTATAGTTTTTAAAAATATATTTTATTATGTGGGGCACCCATTCTTTTGTAAATAAACCCCTACCCTATGCTCTGTTAAAAATAATAATAAATAAAATATTTTTTAAGAGCACTGACTACTCTTGCAGAGGACCCGGGATCGATTCCCAGCACCCACATGGCGGCTATGAACTGTCCTTAACTCCAGTTCCAGGGGCATCCGAGCCCTCTTCTGACATATGCAGCATTGCACGACACGGGTGCACTCACATACATGCAGACAATACACTCATACATATAAAAAAGTAAAAAATAAAATAAAGTGTTGGGGATTTAGCTCAGTGGTAGAGCGCCCTGGGTTCGGTCCTCAGCTCCGGGAAAAAAAAAGACAAAAAAATAAATTATTTACTTCACCTTGGTTTAATTTTGGTAGGTCATATGTATCTAGATAGTCATCAATTTCGTTCAGATTTTCCAGTTTAGTGGAATATAAAAATTTTAAGTATGTCCTTATGACTCTGAATTTCCTCAGTGTCTATTATACGTGCTCCCCCTTTCACCTCCAATTGTAATAACTTGGTATGTTGATAATTGCCGATGAAGGATTGTTAAATTTGATTACTTTCCTTTTCTTATAAGATGTAATACATTATTGTTGAGGTTTATCACTATATTGAATACCTAAAAGGAGATAAGTCTAAAGTCTTACTATATGATGCTAAATTTAATAAAGTTTACATAAATAAACTTAATAAAGCATATATACAACCCTTTGTATCCATGGGTTACTTCTCATTTATGGGTTTTGAACTACAGTTCAAAATTATTTGAGAAAAAAATTACTTTTTTATTGAATGTATACTCTAGTTTGTTTTCTGTTACTGTGATAAACACGATGAGGAAATGCTTCCTGGGGAGGAAAGAATTTATTTGGTTTACACTCTCAGGTCACAATCCATGCCTGAGGGAAGGAAGTCAGGGTCAGAAGTGAATTAGGGGCAGAGGCAGGAGCTATGGAGGATGGCTGCTTACTGGCTTGCCCTCTGGTTTCTTTCATCTTCAGTTTTAGCTTGAGTTTTCTTGAATATTTCTATTTCTTGCACGAATTTGCTTTTCAAACCCTGAATTGTCTTTGTCATTTCATTCAGTCATAAATTCGTATTTTTGGAGCTTCAGTCAGTAGTTTAATCCCATCCTTTATATATTCTTTGAGTTGTGTGTTCTTTAAAGTCATTGAATATTTTTGATCATGTTTGTGATTATTCTTTTAAGTTCTGCATGCTGTCATTCCCCTGGGTAGTTCTCATTATAATACACTTCTGTAGGATTGGTGGGATACAGTGGGAACATGATATATTGTTTTTTCATATTATTTTTGTTTTTGCACTGTGGCCTGGGCATATGGATTTCTTTTGTTGGTTGTATGTCTTCTATGAAGTTCTATCCTGCCCTTGTTTAGTTGAAGTTTGGCTCTGCTTATATTGTTGATATAGCTTAGTTTCCAGATTTCTAACTTGTGGAGTCACTTTCCGTGCCTGTGATTAGGTGGGCCAGTGTCTGGACTCTGGAGTCAAGGAGACTCACAGACTGCATGAAGCACTTGGGTAGATTAGCTGGATGGGTACGTTTCTGAGAGTAAGGCTATACTTGAAATTTGAGCAGCGTCACTGGCTGTTTTGCAATGGGCCATAACTACAGTCCATGGCTTGGACAGACCACTAGCTGATGATTCCAGATGGGCAGAACTGATGACTACGCTCTTTGGTCAGAACAGAAGCTATTTGGGCATTGTGGTTAGGCAGGACTGTTGGCTAGGCCTGTTGGTCAGGTGAAGTCACCAGGAGAGTTTTGGTTCTACTACCTCATGTTCTGTGCTAGATTCTGTGAGTCTCACTGACTCCTTTCTTCTCAATTAAATTCAGGTCATGTGTGGCCACTGCTAATCTACATTATGCATCCATAGAGCTAGAAGGAAAAGAACTTTCTGCAAAGAGTCCAGAATGCTGGTGAAGTTGACCATTTTGGGCTGTTTTTAACACAGGGAAAAATAATAGGTCCAGAGAATCCCTTTTGGCATGGTTCGATGACAGACCCGGGGAGAGACCATACAGTCAAACTGAGAGTGGGTATGTTGTGCTTCTAATGAGGCTTTTCTTTGATTTTTTTCTTCATAATCATGTCTCAGCATAACCTTTGAATTTGACAACTTTCCAAATGTCCCTATCTGTGGATAGGTGCTCTTGATATTTCTGAGTTGAACCAGAGCCAGGGATCTCTTTCTCTACCATCTTGCTATTTCTACAATTAATTTACACATGATTTGGGTCTTATCTGTTGATTTCTTAGGAAGGTACGTGAGGGTTCTGCTTTCCTCCAGGTTCTTCTGTTCCTCCTCCATTATTCTGATATCATCATATTCCAATTTTAACTTAAAGTTATATCGGTCTTTTTTTTGTACTATCTAAAATATATATAATCTACCTCAGAGCCAAGTAGCATACTGTTTTCTTTCTTGAGTATTTTCAGTTTTTCCTGGAGACAGCAACTCCCTTAGTGTTTTCATCTGTTCATTTGTCTAGTTTTTTGTGTAGCAGGTCTTCTCAAATACTCTAACAGCTTCTCAGTACAGTTCGTTTTTCTTCATCAAATATGGCAGATTATTTTTCAGCTATATTTCTCCACCTCAGTTCTTCCCTCCTAAAACAGGTTCTTGAAGACTTCTAACTTCTATTTTTATACAGCCATGATCCTGGAATGTAAAGATCTCCAGTTTTTGTTTCCATGGATTCTTCTTTGTAGATTGCCTTTATGTGCTAAAAATATACTTCTAAAGTACAACATTTTCATAAAATAAAATACTGTTCAACCTTAGCAAAAGAAGGAAATTCTGCAGTATGTACCAATATGCATGATTTTTTATTATAATATGGTATATTAAATGAGCCAGTAGCAGAAAAATATAATGAATGTTTCTGCTTATATAATGAATTTAAAGGAGGTAATTTCACATAATCAAAGGGAATGGTGGTGGTTATTAGGGGCCAGATAGAGAAATGAATGGGGAATTACACATCAAATGTCATAAACTTTCATCAGACAAGATGAATAAGTTCTAGGATATCTGTTACTCTATTGTCAACAGTCATGAATTTTATAGTTAAAAACTGTTGTGGGGCTGGATAAATGCCTTAGAAGTTAAGAGCACTTGGTGCTCTTCCAGAGACTTGAGTTTGGCTCCCAACACCCATGTCTCACAACTACCTGTAACCCCAGCTCAAGGGGATCTGAAGCCCTCTTTTGACATCCATGGGCATCCATACACATGTAGCATATACTCACACATGCACAAACACATACACATTAAGAAAATTAGATCGTTAAAAAAATTAAAACACTAAGTGGCATGTGGTATTTTTATCACACTACCATTTATTTAACTATTAAAATTGACATTGAATACTAATTAAGCAGGAAAAATATTTAAAATGCTGATGACACTATTCTACTCTGTTGTGTCTTTATATCCATGCTCAGATGCTAAGGAGCTCAGAAAGTAACCGACTGTGACTAGTAATAATCAGATATATAGAGATTAGAAGGCATATGCATCTTAGTGTCAGTTGTATTAAAAAATGAATTTTTCTGTATGAAACTGTGTATTTTAATAATGAAATGAAGATCTTTTTCAAAGTTTGAAACCTCTTTTAATTTTATGTCTTATAGGGTTTATATGGAGTACAATATTGTATAACTGTATTAATTCAACTATAAACCTAAAAATTTACAGCCAATTTTGAAAGAGATGCATCTTAGCTCTGGAAATTGTTATTGAATATGTTAAAGCTAAACTACACTATACTGTTGTCCTTGCTCAGTAAGTGGAGTTTTTTTAATTAAAACAAAACAAAAAAGATCAAAAAAACATTACCATTGAAATCTACCTGATGACTTTATAGCCATGCTCAGATGCGAAGGAGCTCAGAAATTAACCATCATTAGCAATAATCAGATATATAGAGATTAGAAATGCATGTGCAAATATCTTAATGTCAATTGCATTGAAAATGAAGTTTTCTGTATGAAACTGTGTATTTTACTAATGAAATGGAGATCTTTTTTAAAGGTTAAAATCTCATTTAATTTTATGTCTTATAGGGTTTATACTGAGTAAAATATTATATAACTCTAACAATTCAACTGTAAACCTAAAAATTTACAGCCAATTTTGGAAAAGATGCATCCTATCTCAGAAAATTGTTATTGAATATGTCAATGCTGTGGTAATGAAATGCTTCTTCTAAGTATGTGGTTATTAAATAAATAATAAACTGAAAAAAATCAGAATGTCTTAAGGTTCCAGGTACACTGAATAATAACTGACATTTGTGTTTCTTCTTGCAGTTATGGATCTAGCCAAAAGCCTTTGCAAGGTACTCAAAAATGTACTGTAATGAAATGCTAATCTGTGAATGTTAATATAGCTCTATAATAATATATTAATGTTATATTAATGGAAATTTTATCTACTGAGTTTATATGAAATGAAAATAATATTTAAATATTAAAAAGCTACAAATAAAATGTTTCCAAATATATCGGAAGATTTTTTCATGTAAGGGGTCATTTATTGGAAATTATATGTACATATATGTATATACTTTTGTATTTGTATATATGCACCTGCAAACATGTATAATGTTGGGCATCAATATCCATATGTTATACATCTTGGAATCAATGAATTCCTAATTAAAATATTTATAGTAAAATTGTTCCTGTATAGAACATGCATAGTTTTTTATTGTCATTATTATCCTGGCTATGTATTATAATAACACTCTACACAGCATGTAGACTGCATTGGGTATTATAAAATATCTAGAGATGATGTTTAGTATACAGGAGAACACGTAAATTCTAGGAAAATATAATGTAAGACTTTCTATTAGAGACTTGAACATCTATGAATTTTGGCATCTGTGGGGGTATTGGAATCATTATCATACATATATCAAAGATGACCATTTATGCACCTGCTGTTTCTAATACTGTTAAGAGCACTGATGTTAAAGGGACACCTAGAACACTTGTGTAGAATTCTTTTGTAGACACAACGCATTCACATTTTGTTAGGCTGTCTGGTGGACCTGATGCAAAATGGGTTGACTTTCAAATTAAGGCTATGGTTTTGAATCTAAGTGTATGCAGTTATGAGTTATATGACTTTAGAAATTACTAGTTCTTCCAATTAAGCTAATGAAATATATCCAATTTCCTCACTTCTAAAATGAATATATTACCCTTCTTACATGCAGCTGTTGAAGTAATTACATGAGAAGTAGGCAAAATTACTAGTGCGTGCTATAGCTTCTATAATGGAAATATACTAAAGAAGATAAAAACAGCCCACATCTAAATTTCCTGCTCTTCTATGATGGTTATTTAAGTTACAGACACTTAAAACAAGAGCAGATGCATGAAAAACATTCAGAGTAACTCAAAAATGGTGATGAACTCCTTTGTAGAAAGTATCCTCACTGTACCTGGAGGGAGACGATTTTTATCAACAGAGCCAAAAAGAAACTAATGGCAACAGGTTAAGAAATTGAATCAAAATCATATTCTTGGTAAGTAGACAAATTGGGATTTTTGTTGATGTGAATGACTATGAAAATATTCATAGTACTTCTCATACTCTGTCAGGAACTTTTGATTCACAAAATTAAACAACCCACTGACTTCAATGATGTGTCCCAGAATGGGCAATCTTACACAGCTCTGGAAGCTGGTCATCATGAATTGTGGACCAGGTAGGACATTTCATATTGGAACTGTTAAAAGAACATTGCTCTCAAGTTTTAAGTGACCAAGCAGAAGACCAAATAACAGTGAAAATGGTGCACAATCTTTTGTTGTTTTGGTTTTGTTGTGTCCTGGGCCTATTATGTATCATGTCATGTTTGATCAGACTTTGATGCCAGCAATCAAAGAGGGACGTGTCACCAGGTCATTGAGTGAGAATGGACGTCCAAATGCAATTTTCTGTGTTAATTTTGGGGATGTGATGTCATACTGCTGTGTGGAGCTAAGTGTAGGGTTTTTAGTAGTCCCATTCTGACACTATTGGGGCTATGAGGGGTAGGGTCTCCTTCACCAGTTCCTTGGAAGCCTCCATTGCTACAATTAGGTACTGAGAGGTCCTTGTTACTGCTGGAATGTGGTAAAAGTCCAGGCTTCACTTGCCTTCCTCTGGTTCCACCTAGAAAGGAGGATGAGGGGATTCTTCACTTCCTCAGGGTGGGGAGACAGGAGTCCTATTTCCTGTGCAGCCTCCATTAACAATATGAAGTGAGGACATCTTGAATATTCAGGTGGAGATAGGTATGTTTCAACTTTGATACAGCCCTGGCAGTGTTGGGAGCTTTATGGCACCTGGTAAGGGTCTAAGCCTAAACTAAGCCATAGAATCAGAGGTCTCAAATAATTCCCAAAAGCATGCCCTTAACTGACCTGTGGTCCTCCTAAAAGGCACGGTCTCTTACAAGTCCAGTCACCTCTGGTGACCAAGCTTTCAATACATTAAACTTTGGGAGACACATGTAAACAATAGTCATAGGACAGCAGCTCCTCCTGGCCTTTCTAGGTGGCTGCTTCTATGAGGTCAAAATGAAAACAGTCACCTCCCTGCTGCTCATTCCATGGATCCTGAAATCTTTATTTAATCTGCTGTTTGCTTGTCCCCTCAATGTCCTTTTGTT
>NW_008337147.1:1574798-1614422 GCF_000622305.1 Nannospalax galili
TTAAAAATACCAGACTGGTGGAACTAACCTTGAGTGTTTAATAGACATACCTTGAGGCTTATACTAATTTGGTCAGAGAGACATAAAGGATAGTTTTTGCTCTTTGCCCCCTAGGTTGACTAGTTCCAGGGGACTGTTAGCATCTCCAAAAATTTCCTGTAATTGTGGTGGGTCATCTGTCCTCTTGATTAAGGAGGCTAGGAGACCCCACCAGATGGAACTGAACCAGTGTCCAGTCTACAAAGTGGAGAGTCAGCACAGAGGAATCACTTCCTCCATGCTTCCAAGTGAAGCCAACCATGGTTGGGCAGGACCCTTGACTTATCTTCACATAGGCGGAAGTGGTAAAAGAAAGAAGCCAGGGGCTCCTCCCAAGCCCATGTGACCCCTGAGGAACAGATCCTCAAACGACCTTAGAGTAAAAATAAATTGGTTTATCTGGGCCAACTGTATGACCTCAAACATCCAAAAGGAAAGTATAACCAAAGATTAAAGGGGTCAATTTAATGTCTTAAGAGTCCATATGCATAGCTAAAGGCTACATAACGAGCAACAGTGCCAGATAGGAGATACCTTCTTTTGAGTTGTTGGCCAAGGTGACCAAAGGGACTCCTAGATAGTAACCCAGCATAGAACTGGGAAAATGAACAGCAGACCCCAATCTTATCTAAAGGAGTATTGACAACTGATTCCTGCTAGAAGAGGAACAGCTGACCCTCCTAAAACAAAGACCTCTAGATAGGCTGACTAGATTCACCAGAAGGGCAAGTAGTGGGGATTGGCTGGTGTGCCGACAACACAGCAGACAGTAGCAGGGTGATCAGAGTATAAGGGCTCTAGGTGGGGGGAGGGAGGCTATGGGAGGGTGCCCTCTGGGAAGTGGGTGTATAGAATAAGATGGTTTGGGGTGTTCTGTGTGATACACACACACACACACACAAATCAACAAATTTAAAAAAATTATATTATATTTGAGGAGGAAGCGTGGAAATTTACATCATGCTAATTAGTAGAGGTGATAAACATTACCATTGAAATCTACCTGATGACTTTATAGACATACACAGGCGCCAAGGAGCCAAGTGCAACTGATTATGACTAGTAATAAACAGATGCATACAGATTAGAAATGCATACACCAAAAGAATAACTGAGGGTGTCTATGTTTAGTATGGACTGTTGTCAGGAGCATGATTCAAAATTTAGACCTCCATAAGATGTGCTGTACGTGTTTGGACTGTCCTGGAGCCTGTTCGAGTAACACTTTCCTCTTCTTCCTTAATTTTAGGAGTAACTAAGAGAAAAGGCAGTAGGCATATTGAATGCTGTGATTACCTGCAAAATTTTACCTATAAACTTGTGAAGTTGATGGGCCAACTCAAACTTACTTCCACTTGAACAATATTAATACAGGTTGAGTCTGCTTTCCATGCAAATTCCAGGGAAAGGAGCATATTTATGGTTTTCCTTGAAAAAAAAATGCTTAAAAGTCTACCACTGAAATTATTTTGAAGGAGTTGGCATCCTCCATCATGAAGTATCAGTTACAGCTGTCTTTACTTTTGCAATGGAGGAGGAATAAATTGAAAATGAATAGATCTAAGCCTCTGTTTGAAGAAGATCCAAGATGTGCAAAGAGGCCATGATGAAAGGGAGCACTGATGGTGACTTAGATGGAAGCCTGCCAGTAGAAACTTGGCTGCCTCATAGGTCTATGTGGGGCTTGCAGTAAGCAAGATCATAGTGTCATAATGCTGTTAGTGCTTATTAATATATAGCTGATTCTGACTGAACTGGTGATTTTCCACCTTTGTTATTAGTAATGCTTAAGGAATTTAACAGTAATCCTATGATTTTGTAGGCTGAGGGGCATCTAACTCTTAGGAAAGGCTATTTCCTCTGTGTTGTGGCTGTGTATAAACTGTGTACACTGAAGGACTTGCTTTAACTCAGTTGAGAATTATCTTTATTGTGATTATTATATCTTAAGGATATAATTCTAGATTGTCTTTTGACAATGTAGTTCATCAACATCTACCTGAAGGATTCTATAATGTTTAAAATCTCCTGTCTCTTGGGGCCAGAAAGAATCACATCTCACTTGCTCCCCTAAAAGGCACAAAATCAAATTACACCAGAAGGCTCCTTAGAGTATAGCTCTTTGCCAATTACTTGAATTATTTTCAGCCACTTTGGCACATTTCCCCTCCAGATGAAATGAAATCTTTTAGTCTGCACCACTGAAGGAGTTCATATTTCTTAGTGCTTCCACATATATAGTATAATGAGAGTAAAAGCTTCTCGGCCTCACAGATCTTTCCTATGGCTCCATAATGCAGGGAAAATAACATCCATTTCTGACACATGAAGCCCACATATTTCCTAAAGAAGAGAAAGGCATTAACATTACACGAGAAAACTATTTGCTCTTTGCTTTAAATTTCCAAATTTGCACACACCAGAGATTTCATACTTCAAAACCACATACATCTGTGCTGAGACACAGGCCCTCCAAGGTGCTTCATTATTGGCACTTAAAGCTGGATTCAAGAAACACCTGGTCTGAGTAAGCAATGTGATCAGAGAGCGTCAGCAGGGCAGACAGATTTTAAATGGAAGACTGTTACTTACCCAAAAGCCATTTTGCAGTGAAAAACAGCAGTATCAGCAAACCAGTAACAGAAACTTAAATATCCCCAAGTACATTATTAACACTTCAGCTCTCTCAAGATCAGATGACTTGTTTTTAAAAGTTCTTACATCTCAAGAGAACAAATTGTTTTGCGACTTATTATTTTATAAAAACATTATTTTTCACTGACGCTCTTGCTTATCTGTTATTATTCCCAGTTGCCCTTTTGTTTTCTTTTCTGATTTGTGTTATTTCATTCTCTCAAAGCCTACAGCAGCATGCATTAGAATCCCTACCCACTGCTCAGTATTCTTTCCCCTTCCCAATAGCTCAGTCTTTAGGATCGAACCCTTTGCCTAGAGCACAAAGAACTGGTGGGGAAATCACTACTCATGGCTTTGCTTGCAGTGCTCATTTGGACAAGTGCTAGCAGGTATTGAACTCAACTTTTGTCGCTGTTACTCCATCTGTAAGGTAAGTACCTCAACTTGTTGAGCCAATCAGAACTGTTGTTTTTGAGTTTTGTAAATGTGAGAAATCTGATGAAGCAATCTCTAAGACATACAAGGCACATCCTTCTGTCCCCAAAGTTTTGATGAGCTTTCTATGACCCTTCTGAAACATTGCACTCCAGAATTCTTTATGAAAAGCTTCAAACATAGGTGCTTCATGTTTTCATTTATAGGATCACTTTCATTACATAATTCTTACTCTAAATGAATGAGAGTTGAAACTCAGGGAGTGATTTATTGTTTTGGGTAACTTAAATAAATGTCATTTCAAAAGATAGAACACACGTATACAGATATGACTGTGTGAATTGAAAGAAGGAATACCATGTCTCGTTTTCATGTTGCTTTCATTTTTCCATTTTAAAACCTGAGTTCATGTGGTGCTATTTTGAAATGTCTACTTCCTATTGCTGCCCATGTTTGAATAGAATGTAAGAGAGGGGGAATGAGAGGAGTTGGAGGGAAGGAGGAAGGAAAGGCGAGAGAAGGGAGGAAGAAGGAAGAAATAAATGAGACAGAGATGAGATAGAAGGGGAGAGAGAGAGACTTTTATTCTTCTAGAAAAAGCCAAGTAACTTGTCCTATCTGTTCTCTTGTTCAGAGAAATAGTCAATGATAAGATTATGTATTTATGTCTGCACGACATTCTTAGGCTTGATGTAAAATTTAAAGTCCTTTCCTAGAAGGGAAGACATTGCTCTGACCCAGATGAGTCTTCACTGAATGCTCAACTAGCTAAATTATCCCCTTCACATTTGATGTCATGCCTGGCATTGTTTCTTCAGAGAAAGAATTACTAAAAAAGAATTCAATATTTGAAAATTTTAAAACTTTTTTCTATCTTGCAGAGCGGTCATTTGAGAGATCAAATAATCACTTCTGGCAACCATAGCTTCATAAATTTTGTTACACATATTTACCTTGCAGTCTCACTGTTTTTTTAAAAAGGCACATGATTCATAAATCCTAGATTTATGTACTGACTTAGTTGAGGGAAGCAAGACAAAGTACTAAGAAATTTAAATTAGCTTAAGACAGTGAAGATGATTGCATTTGCAAGGCAGCAAAACTTATGGTTATGTGAATGCTATACTTTTCAGAAAGATGAGTTTGCCATAATCAAGGTGGAATTACTGCACTGCCAGCATCCCTAAGTGATTGAGGTAGTTGAGTGTGATTTGGAAATTCCAATGATTAATAAGTCATGGCTGGTTATAGAATACCGCAGTTATGTTGATACACTATAATAATGGCTGAGAGGCCAAGTAGCCTTGAGCTTTCTGAAGGGGCTCAACTTCTGGGATTTTAATAAGAGCTATGCACTTACAGTGAATTACAAAGGTCTTAAGGAAAATTGAGTATGGGGATAACATTGGAAGTGTGTTGTTTTAGGTTTATGTCTATGGTCTTTAATGCTTACGTTCTGTAGGATGTTATTCTTGGTTGGAAGATAATTAATACACCAAGATTATGTTATAAAACACTCTCTTTAATAAAATTTCAATATAATGAACATCAGAACACTAAAATTACATTTTACTTATCAATTAATAAGTGAAAAATTCAGCATATGTGTATATATACATGTTTAAATACAATTAGTGAAAGTACTTGGATGGACATAAGGAGTACCTGGTAAAACAGGTACTGTTAGGAATTTAAAAGTCAGCAAAATGTCTTTACTAAGGCAGAAATTATTTCCAAATATGGTAGATGACACAGAAGTACTTTGAGAATATTGAACATTTTGAGAAAAAAAAATCTCAAAAGCACTTCACGGAGAAAATTGGATGGGTAACTCATCTAAGAAGTAACTTACGTTAAGAAGGGCAAAATAATTTAATAGAGGATTTGAAAATCTGGCCAAGAATTCTGATGTGACAGGCAATTGAAGAGTTTTCAGATCTTTGAGGAAAGTGGAAGGCAGACATGGTTACAGGAGGAAAAGCAACCCACCAGAATGCCCTATGTATGATATCGCAACATGCGAAAGTAATAAAGAACACAAAATTTGGTATAGATTTCTTCTACATAACCATTCTATCTATAATTGGAAAATTCTCAATCCTGGCTAACTATGGAAACTTTAATGCTAATTAGATTGTTGCAGTGACAAGATCTTATTTTGTCATATAAACATAGTTTTTCCCCCATTGACGACAAAAATATTTTCTTTTCACTTTATCAGAGTAGCTCATTTTGATTGCACCCAGACCTTGGTGCATCACCTACACCTACCCAGCTAATCTGAGTAATTAAAGAAAAATGATGCGTGATGCATTTATATTTAAGTGAAATGAATATAAATTTCACACAACAGCTGGATTCCTATACTTGGCAACATGGTACGATTTGAGAAAAGCAATCATCTTCCTTTCCTGTTGGCAAAACACTTCACTGGTCTCTCCAATTTGAGTCCTCTTCAGGATTTAGTGGCTTCTCACTTTGTAATGCACAGAACACCACTTCCAGATGGACAATCTTGTCATATGCTATTTTTATGCTGTACTTTAGAATTTTAAAGTGGGAGCAGTTATTCACCAAACATGAAATGTATCCCTTATTGTATATATCAGAGCAGCTTTTAAAATCAGCATGCTCCACCAGCTGCTGATGAGCTTAAGGGAAAGCAGGCTTAAGCTGGATAGTCAGCACACATTTAAAAGTTCATATGTATAGAGCTGATGGGAATTGAGGACAATGTAAAAGTGAAGGAAGGAGTCCTGTCCTTGAGAGGTGTCTAATCAAGACTGCAGTTTTAAACAAAATAGAGACACTTACCAAGACCTTGAAGGAAGTAGTGTCTTGGAAAATGTGTTATGCATATTTAGATCTCTCTCTCTCTCTCTTTCTTCTTTCTCTCTCCCCCTTCATCCCCCATCACACACACAAATACATACAGTGGAGAGAGAAAAATAGAGGTCAAAATTACGTTGTCATATTGGAAAATGTCTCCAGAAGCAGATACATTTTCAGAGTCTTGGAGAAGACTCCTCACTTCCACAAGAAAGCTTTTATTTTCAGTGTGAAAAGAAGTTACCAGATAATATGTGCAAAGACTGTTTGGAGCATATGCATGTCCATTTTGGTTAAAATTAAAAGTGATGTGTATGGCTGGAGAGATGGTTCAGCTGTTAAGGACACTGGCTGTTTTTGCAGAAAGACCTGGGTTCAAATCCCAGCACCCACATGGCAGCTAACAACTGTCCCTAACTCCAGTTCCAGATGATCTGACAGCCTCTTCTGTCCTCCTTGGGCATTGCATGACACGGGTGCACTTACCTACATGCAGGCAATACATACATACACATAAAAAAAAGTGATGTGTAACATACTAAGCTCTGACTATACAGAAAAAAAGAACAAAACAGAGAACTGAGAGATTGGGTTTCATATGGAGATACAATGAAGGACCAGGATAGGTGATTTTGCAGTGTATGTAATAATGTTGAAGAAGATTGATTTGATAACTGTCACATGACTAGGAAGTGAGGACACCAAATCTGATGAGTAGTTTGAACATTAAAAGGAAAAGGCCCTGTTCTCATGAATACAAAATAAGATAGGAAGTGATGTTTATCATTAAATTTTAATTCTTTGTATAAATTAACTTTTTAGGCATTTGTCATTTGTCAGCTCAATGTCTTATGAAATAAACTTGACAAGAGATATTACTACTACTGTTCTCTTTGAATATTGTTGTGTATGGAACTATTTGCTGAATAATATAAGGTTATAAGAAATACCAACATTTTAGAATCTGTTTAATGAAAATGAAAGGTCTTTCTCTTCATTCCTTTCCAGGTACTATGCCCTCTAAATGATCATCTAGCCAAACCGCCGGTGAGTCTGATTATGGTTCATATCCTGAGTATTGAGTCATTTTATTCCCAAAAGCAGTTTGAATAGATTTCAGCATTGATCTAAAGATAGTGATTAATTATTCTCTGGTGTCGAGGGCACTATAATCCTGATGACCAACCATCAATAGTTGGCCAAGAGCATGGCTCTGTGAGTCTAGGGGTAGATAGTGAATGGGGTTAATGCTACATCATTTTTGAGTACTCTGCAGGCATTACCTTATTACCTTTGATTTCTTTCTCTGTAAAAACCACAGTTACAAAAATCACTGACAGAAATCTTTGGAGAGTTAAAGTAAAAGATATTTCTTATAAACCTTTGCTGTGGAGCCATGGAGATAATTCAGTATGTGAAGTGCCTGTCTTGTAAGCACAAGGACCAGAATCCAATCCCCAAAAACCTGCAAGAAAAAAAGCTGGTATGGTGCTGTATATGTCATTCTAGTGCTGGAGAGATGGGGGAGAAATAGGTAGATCCTTAGAACTCTCTAGCCAGCCAACTTAGCCTCTTCTGTAAGCTCCAGGACAAGAGACACTTTTGGAAAAAAATAAAGTGGATAATGTTCCTGAGGAAAGACACCTGAAGTTATCCTCTGGCTTCCCTCCTCTTCCAAGTTCACAGGCATCTGTATACACATACCAGCACCATCATGACCAAACACCACGGTAAATATCATCAGCACTCACACCACAACCACCACCGCCAGCAACAAAAATACAACAAAACTTTGTTGTTACTGACATTTTCTGCCTGGAGATCTTTACTATAACTACATATTGCTTATCCTTTCATACATATGCAAATGTGATTAGTAATATGTAGACATACTGCTATATTACCTTCTCTTGATATTTGTATTTGAAATCTTGCTAGCTATGTTTTTAGTGTAAGTAGCTATTTTTTAGTTGTTAAATTTAAAAAAATTGACTTATTTTTACATATCAGGTTCCCATTCAGTACAGAAATCTTTTAATAATATAAAAGATTTGAATAAGCCAGGTGTGGTGGCACATGCCTTTAGTCCCAGCACTCAGGAGGCTGAGGCAGGCAGATCTCTATGAGTTCAAGGCCAGCCTGGTCTACATAATGAGTTCCAGGCCAGCTGGGGCTACTGGGAGACCCTATCACAAAAAGACCTATATATTATATATTTTTTTCTATATAAAAGGTACACATCAGTAAGTGGTGCAAATCAGTAAGCCCAGTACTTGGGAGGAAGAAGCAGGAAGCAGCCTCAGTTACATGAGACCCTGTCTCAAACAAATAAGCAAACAGGGGCCAGCAAGATGGGCCTGAGTTCAACCCCTGGCACCACATGGTGGAAGAAGAGAAACAAAAAATCTAATTGTAGTATAATCTTGCAACTAATTCTCCTTTTTAAGCTTTTTTCAATTTTTATTCTTAAATCTTTTTTAGTAATTAAATTTGTTCTTGGACATTTTTGTCTATATTAAATGCATTCTAATTACTCTTACCTCCCACTCTTATCAATTCCTCTCTTCCACACAAATCCCTTTCATATCTTTTTGCTTGATTTGTGATCCAGTGTGTTTAAACAAGGCTGCCTGTGTGACCATGGGTTTGGAACTATCCAGTCGACTTTGGTGGACTCATCAGGGGACTTCCTCTCTCCCAAAATCTTTCCATCGACAACTAATTGTTGACAGGACCAGGTTAGGGTAGGCTTAGTGCCTAACTGCAGCTGTTATGTGTTTAAGATTGCTTTGACCGCGTCTTGCCCAGAAGATAGCATTTCACAGCTTTTCTCCATCTTCTTGCTCTTATATTCTTTCTGTCCCCTTTGTGAAAATGTTACTGGAACCTCAGAAGTGGTGATATAAACATCTTGTCAGGGCTGAGCACTCAACTGTCACTTATTCTCAGCACCTTAAGTTGTCTCTGCATTTGCTGTTGATCCTTGAAAAGAGAAGTTTCTCTCATTAAGACTGAGAGTAGCATTCATTTGTGGGTTTCAACATAGATACTTAAAAAGCAGTATGACAAT
The DNA here is from genome assembly GCF_000622305.1 of Nannospalax galili. Classification (NCBI taxonomy): domain Eukaryota; kingdom Metazoa; phylum Chordata; class Mammalia; order Rodentia; family Spalacidae; genus Nannospalax; species Nannospalax galili. Next base: position 1,583,809 of record NW_008337147.1, read on the forward strand.
GTGTCAGTCTAACTAAATAACATTAGTCAGTTCTTCTCTAGGGCCTATGAGTCCTCCAGACATATGCTTTGAGCAAGATGTGCCCACCTGTGCAGTAGTGGTAGCACTCAATGGTGTTAATCAACATTTTTCCGATTGGATTTGAGGCCTGCTCCACATGAAATAATGTGTGCATGGTATTGTAACCTGGCCAGTACAGAAATCTTAATTTGTTAGGGGTAACAAATTCACTTTCTTTTAAAAATATAATGGTCTGCTTCATTGTATCTCATAACTGAAGACTGAGCTATTAACATTGATATCCCTCTTACCCCCTCAGCAGCCCAACTGGTGCAGTTCTCTGTGTTACTGTTTTTTCCTTCCGAGTCCAATATTTTTCCTCTTAATTTCCACCTGTTTCAAGGGACCTGTATATATATTATATATGCATATGTACATACATTTCCTTTTAGGTCTTAACCAAAGAAAGTATGACTATTTTTATGTATATAATTATACAGAATATTTAAAATCAATATTTCTGTGGAAAATGCAGGCTCTGTTATATATTGTTTATGATGGTTTTCACTGCAGTTAGTAGAAGACAATGAAAATAATTGTTCAAACACGAGAATGATTCATCTTCCCAAGTAAAAATTCAAAGGTATAATTTAAGGATTTGTTATCTCAGTGGCTCAACTTTATCTCTAGAGGCTTTGGTTTGCCCCGTCTTAGTGTCCTGTGGCTTCTGTCTTCAGCCTATGACCCTCATGAATACAGTGTTGCTGCAGGAAGCCTACATTTTTTTCTTAGCATTAAGTACCACCAATGGAGTGTTTGAACCAACAGGAATTTATTGCCTAATAATTCTGGAGGTTGGAAGTCTGAAATCAATGTGTAGGCCAAATGGGTTCCATCTGAGGAAAGTGTGAGAGAGCATGTTCCATGCCTCTCTTCCAACTTCCCATGCTTCATTGGCAATCTTTGGAATTCCCTGTCATGTTAATACATCACTTCCAACTATATCATCATCTTCATAAAACAGTCTCTCTGGGTTTTCATCTTTACATGTCCATCTTCCTGAAAGGACACTAATAATTGGAGCAGGGGCTATCCCTACCTGTATGATCACATCTTAATCAGGAGACTAGCTCATCATGACTCTAAACTAGGCTGTGTTCTGAGAATGAGGGCTAAGACCACAGCACATATTTTTGTGAGAAAGAATTAAATTGAATCTGTACAAAGCCCTTGTATTACATCCTCATATAGTTACATTAAAGGCTGAAAGAGACAGTGCATTTTTCTTATTTTCTTTTGAAAATTACACATCCCCATCTGCTTTCATTCCACACATCTCAATGCATCCAAACATCTTAATGGCAAGAAAAATACTATCTCACTTGTGTAAAGTAATCAGAGTTGGGGATATGGGATTATTGTGACTGGCTTAGACTAGAAACTGGCAAAGTATTGCTGTACACATCCAGACAGGAAATCGTTTAACTTTGAGTGACACATATTTTATGTTGCAAGTTGAAAGTATTGACAGACAGTAACTGTCCCCCGCCCAAAAGCCATTTCTTTTTATCTAAAAGATAAGCAGTGAGCCAGGCATGGTGGCCCATACCTTTAATCCCAGCACTTGGGAGGCAGAGGCAGGAGGATATATGCGAGATCAAGGCTTGTCTGGTCTATATAATGAGTTCTAGCCCACCTGGGACTAATGAGGAATTCTGTCTAGAAAATAAAAGCAGTGGCTGAATTTGATCTGAGGGCCATAGCTTGCCACCCTGGTCTAGACTAGTATAAATGTACCATCTGGAGCTGAGCTTATTTCCTAGACATATAAGACCACTTTAAATTGGAACTTACTTTATTTAATTTTATAGAAATTTAAAAGTTTAGTATTTGAGGGGAGGCAGCATCTGATGAATTCAAGTGTAAAACGAAGCCTGTCTAATTTTGGGTCCATTTTGACATTACTACTTCTTAGACCATGCTGTCTTGCAAGAAAGACTTTGAAGATAGTAGTTAGGATATCTAGGATTTAATCCTTGTAGTTAAACAGAAGGATAACCTTAGTCAGTTACTAAATTGCACTCATGTCCAATTCTATGTCAGTAAAATGATGGCATAACAATGGTGCATAATTTATATGCAATATCTCATACATTTTTAAGATTAAATAATAAGCTACAAATTATTTTATTCAACCATTGCTTGTAATGGTTGTATTTAGCATAGGTTGCCTATTTCTACTAGAAAGAGATAAAGCTTTTATAGAAACTTATTTACCTCAGTTGTATTATATCTCAAGCTAGTTTTTCCCTACCTGTAAGATGTGTACCTGAGCAGCTCTTTTTAGTTTTTATTGCTTGTAAGTAGATGCAGTTCAGCCAATGCTTATATCTTATCCCCCTGATACTATTTGTTCCATGCCCACTGAGTTTAGAGTATTGTTATTTATTCTGTGAGAGATGGCACAATTTTTTAGGTCTTTTTAAATTGAAGTTTTGTGAATTTCATTCAACATATTTTGCTTGTATTTAGATCTACTCTCTGATCTGCACCACCCCTACTACCCCTACCCAATTCAATTTCATGTATTCTAATATATACATATATATGTATGTATAGTCAAACTTGTTTCCCTCAAAGCCCTTCGGTGTGGTTCATCCACTGGAGCCTGGTCAACCTACCAAGAGTCTCACCCTTAAACTCCCCCTCCCATCAGACATCAGTTGCCAATAGTTCCTGAGGTAGGTAGGAGTTTCTTACCTGCTTCCTCAAGTCTATGTTTGGATTTTGTCTGGCTTGAGCTTATGTGGTATTTGTGCATACTGTGAATTCATATATGTAACTGACAAGCTGTCTGGAAAACTCTGATTTCTTGTGGCTATCCCCACCTCCTCTTGGCTCTTACAATCTTTCTACCCCCTCTTACACAATGATCCCTGAACCTTGAGAAGAAGAAGTTTGATAGAGGGATTCTATTCAAGGATAAGCAGTCTACAGCCTTTTATTCTCTGTATATTGGCCAGTTCTAGGTCTCTGTGTTAACCATCTGCTGCATAAGGAAGCTAAGAAATGAGAGATGCATTAATCTATGGATATAACAATAAGTCAGTAGTTTAATACTATGTCCATTTAGCAGAATAATAGTATTAAGTTCAGGGAAAGATGGTCTTAAATGGCAATTAAGACCTGGTCACTGTGACAAAGTGCCTAACAAAAGACCCTTAAAGAAGGTCACTGTGACAAAATACCTAACTAAAGACCCTTAAAGGAGGTCTATTTTCACTCATAGTTTAGAGAGTACAGTTAATTATGCAAGGGAAAGCATGGTGACTGGAGTGCTCTGTCTGTGGCAGTAGGAGCTAACCATGTGACTTTTCATGTCTTGGTATATCATGAAGCAGAATTCCCAGGCTGGACTTAGAGACACATCACTTTCAAAGCCTGTCTTCAAAATCCTTTTCCTGGCCTGGAGAGATGGCTTAGCAACTAAGAGCACTTGTTGCTTTTCTGGAGAATACAATTTGGTTCCCAGTTTACACATTAGGTGGTTCACAACTGCTGTAACTTCAGGAGATCCAATGCCCTTTTCTGTTCTCCTCAGGTACTTTCATGCATACACATATGTACAAACACACACACACACACACCCACACACACACTCAAGGACACACAAGCACATGTTTGCATGCATACACACAAATAAATAATAAGATAAAACCTAAAAATTTAGTATTTTCTCTGCCCTTTGTTTCACTATGTTCCATGAGCCTTAGGTTTAGAGGTGTCATTGTAGATGTATCATTTAGGGTTGGGTATCTCACAGACACTTATTCTCTGTGTATGACTAGTTGTGGAACTCTGTAATAGTCTTTTTCCATTGCAGAAGAAGTTTCTTTGATGAATGAAGACTGGCATACTTGAATGTAAATATGAGGATCCATATTTAGCATATAGTAAGAAATTGTATTTGTAGGGATGTGACAGCCTTAGTTTATTCTCTGAGATCAATATCCTTTCCAGCTATGTGTACATGGTGGTTAATGGACCCCAATTGATGTTCTCCCTCAGCATCTTGCATAGTATCCTCCAAAACTATGAGAGTTAGCTTTCAAGGTGGTAGTTTTTGGGCCAATTTCAGCTCCACTGCTCCAAGTGTCATATCCAAAGTATGTCCTGTCTTCAGCAATAAAGTCTGGGAAGCAATCAAGGGCTGTGGCAATAATCTGTGTAATTTTGGGAGTCTTTTGGATTTACCCTAGCCAAGAAATTGAAGGGAAGTTTCTTCTGTCTATTACTGCTTCTTGTTATATAGCTTTCAGCTCTACATGTAGACTCATGTAGAGATATTGTATGTATAATTTTTCAATAGGCTTTTGAACTAATATATTTCCCTCTAGCTTTTCACACCAGCTAAGTATTATTTATCCTCTCTCTCTCTCTCTCTCTCTCTCTCTCTCTCTCTCTCTCTCTCTCCCCTCCCTCCCTCCTTTTCCCCCATTTAAAGTACCCCCATTTCACCCTTGGTAATACCTGTCTCCTATGAGCCCCTCCCTTGAGCTCCTATTTCCCCTTTACCCCCATAGTTCCTTGTGTAATAACACTTCTCCTTCTTCCTCTCCCAGTAAATACCCCTTTTCTACCCATTTTCCTTTTGGTAGCACCTGTCTCCTATTATTGCTCTTTCTCAGGCTCCTTCTTCCCCTTTACCTCCATGGTTTCTTTCCATTCTCCTGGCTCATGCAATTACTTCAAGGTATATAACCACATATAAGGATATTGTGAGAAAGAACAAACATCATTTGTTTTTCTTCGTTTATACATACATCATTCATTTATACATACATCATTTGTTTTTCTTCATTTATGTTACTTCACTTAGTATTACAGTTTCTAGTTCCATCCATTTTCCTGTGAATTTCATGATTTTGTCTTTCTTTACCACTGAGTAGAGCTCCGTTGTGTAAATGTATCACATTTTCATTATTCACTTGTCAGTTAAGGGATACTTAGGTTGCTTCCATTTCTTATTTTATGTTTTTAAAGTTTTATTTAATTTTTTTGGATTTCATACAAAACATCTCAATCCATCTTAATCATCTTTATACCCCCTTCCCCACTGGTACCTTCCAGCTATGTGTATTTGCCTAGGTTTATAGTATCACACATGAGTTTCCTCCCATTGAGTGGGCTTTTAGTCCAATTGCATAGCTGTTACTTGCCCCTAAGATAAAAGTGCCACTACTGTACCAATGTCCTATGTTGTGCCAGTCATTGATATGCTTCCATTTCTTAACTATTGTGTAAAGAACAGAAACAAACATGTATTTCCTTCGTTGTTTCTATTTTGTTAATGTCTGCTCTGAATTTTTAATTTCTTCTCATCTGCTGGTTTTAGGTTTCCTTTGTTCTTGCCTTTCCAGCATCTTGAGTTGTATTGTTAATTCATTTACTTGCGCTCTTTCTGATTATTTTAATGTAGGCACTTAGAGCTATAAACTCCCCTCTTAGGACTGCTTTTAAACCATCCCAGAGGTTTTGTTGTGTTGTATTATACGTCTCAATTATTTCCAGGAATACTTTTTTTTCTTTGTTAATTTCTTCTTTGGTTCATTTATTATTAAGGAGTGTTTTCTTTAATCTCCACGAGTTCAGATTGTTACTAGAGATTCTTTTGGTGTTGATTTTAAGATTTATTGTGCTGTGGTCTGATAGAATGCATGGCAATATTTTGAATTTTTTTATTTGTTGAGATTTATTTTGTGCCCTAGTATATAGTCAATTTCAGAGAAACTTCCATAGCCTGCTGACTAGAAAGTATATTCTTTGGTGTTTGGGTGGAACATTCAATAGATGTCTGTTAGGTCTATTTCGTGTATGGTATTGTTTAATTTAGATGTCTCTCTATTTATTCTTTGTCCAGTTGACCTGTCTATTGGAGATAGTGTGGTATTGAAGTCCCCCACTGTTACTGAGTTGGCATCAATCTGTGTCTTAAAGTCCTATAACATTGTTTTTATGACATTGGGTGTATCTGAGTTTGGTGCATATTTATTTATGATTATAATATCTTCTAGGTCAACTGTTTCTTTCATCAGAATGAAGTGAGCCACTTTATCTTTTCTGATTAGCTTTAGTTTGAATTATATTTTTTTCAGATTTTAGAATTGCAGCATCTGCTTGTTTCTTAGTGCCATTTGCTTGGAATTTTTTTTTTTTTCGTTGTTGTTGTTGTTCATTCTTTCACTCTAAGGTAGTGCCTATCCTTGAAGGTGAGATAGGTTTGTTTCAGATAACAAAAGCATGGATTTTTGTTTTTCTATTCATTCAACTAGCCTTTGTCTTTTGACTAGGGAGTTGAGGTCATTTATATTTAGAGTTATTATTGAAAGATGTATACTGATTACTGATCTTTTAATTTTTGTTTGCATTCTTGGTCTAATTTTATTCCATAATTATACCTTAATTAATTTCTTTTTGTTGCCTCTTGGGTATACTTGTTCCTTTCTTCAGTCCTTTGTATTGTTTTGAATATTCTCTTTAGCAGTGATTTGATGGACATGAATTCTTTCAGTCTATTTATGCCATAGAAAAATTTCGATTCCCCTTCAACTATGATACATCATTTTGCTGGGTAAAGTATTCTGGATTGGGATCTGTGGTCATTTAGAACTGGGAATAAATTTGGTCCAGGCTTTTCTGGCTTTCATAGTTTGCACTGAAAAATCAGCTGTAATTCTGATGGTTTTCCTTTATATGTGACTTGTTTTTCTCTTGTAGCTTTAGTTGTAGCTTTAGTATTCTCTCTTTGTTCTGTACCTTTAGTGTTTTTTACTATGATATGCTGTGGGGAGTTTCTTTTCTGATTCTGTCTATTTGGTGTTCTATGTACTTTTTGAATTTTTATAGGTATATCTTTCCTAAATTAGGAAAGTTTTCTTCTATAATCCCATTGAAGATCTGGTTGATTGTCATTTACCTGGGATTCTTCTCATTCCTCTATGCCTATGATGCAAAAATTTGGTCTTCTCATGGTGTTCCACATTTCCTGCATATTCCATTCCCGTTCTTTTTTTTTATGGATTTCGTATTCTTTCCTTGAGTGATTCAATTCTTCAACTCTTTTGAAATTTTGTTTTCCATTTCATTCATTGTATCTGTGAGGCTTTCTCCTGTCATTTCACATTGTCTTATTGAGTTTTTCACTGCCTTCTTCATTTCAGCCTCAGTTTTCTTCAATACTTCTTTCTGTTTTGTGAATTCAGTCAGAAGTTTTCCCTATCCTCTCTTAGTTCTTTGAGGTGTTTGTGTGTTCTTTAATTTCATTGAATTCTTTGATCATGTTTATGACTGGTCTTTTAAATTCTGTGTCCTTGGTTACTTGTAGGGAGTTCTCATTGTAGAATTCTTCTATAGGATTGTTGGTGTTTGGTGGGACCATATTATTTTAGTTTTTCATATTATTTATATTTTTTTCATTGTTTTGACACGTAGATTTCTTTTGTTGCTTGTGATTCTGGTATGAAACTCAAGCCTTCCTTTATTGAGTTGATGTCTGATTCTGTTTGTGTAACTGATGTACCCTGATTGCTTTCTGATTAGGTGTGAAAAGATGGTTGGTCTAGGCTTCAGTTTTTCTCTTTTGAATTTTTTATTGGAGGGACCATATGATTCCAGTCTGGCTGCTCAGGAGCTCTTCAGGAGGGTGAAGTGGTCACAGCTAGTTAGGAGCACTTTAGTAGCCTCAGGTGGATAATACCAGGGTCTAAGGAGAGGGGATAGGAAATGGATGTGCTGGTGCCTACTAGTCAGCAGGGAAATCTAAGCCTTGGAGCAGTGGGAGGGACATAGATGGTTCCCAAAGCAGGGGGAAAGGCACAGTGAGATTTGGCAAGCTCACCCCAGAGGCATGCACTCTCAGTCAGTCTTAAAGTCCTGCATGCAAAGAAAGGTTATGAGAGAATGATGCCCAGGCTCCTACTAGGCAGTAAGGAAGTCTGGTCCCAGAGCAGTAGAAGGAATGCCGATGGTCCCAAAACGGAGATGGGGTGACAGTTTCCCAAGCTCATCCCAGAGGCTGAGTCAGAAGCTCTCAGGCAGTCTCAAAAGATCTGGATGTGCAGAGAGAGGTTATGGGCTATTTTTTGTGACAGAATCTTCATTGAAAGTGGCATTCATTAAGTTGTTTAAGTTAGATGGCCAATGAGCTTCAGGGACCTGCCTGTCTCTGCCTATCTGTCTACCCCTCCTTTTCCCCTGCTCAAGTTCTGGGCCTGGTTTTTTACATGAGTGCTGGGCATTCAAACTGATGCTTGCATGGAGAGTTCTGTTAACTGAACCAGCTCTCCAGCCCCTGTATATTTTTGTTAAGAATATTTTAGTTTGCTATATATCCATTTTCTCAAAAACCATATAGAATGTAATCAATAATAAAATATTTGAAAGGATAGATCATTAGCCCTAAGATGGATAATTTTCACTTTGTACACCTCCACTGTCTTTATTTTTGAGTTGTTTTCATGTTAGCTAAATTAGGTCAGTGTCTATTTGTCTCACTGTGTCACATGGGGACTGCCAGTTTAATGACCTGTTCAAATCCACTGGTAATTTTGACCTTTGCAGATATATGTCAGTTGCTAAATATCTGATCTGTGAGATGTTATTCATGTATAATTTTATCATGTACAGGATGTGGTTTAGGGTTAAATATATAATACATTATTTGGAGTTATTGTAAAACCAAAATAAAATTAGGTCTAAGTCTTTCTGTATGAATTACTCAATGAAGAATCAAACATGATAAAAAAAGGCATTACCTTTTAACACATCCAGAGACCTCTAAAAATTGTTATTTTTTTCTAGCCTTGTATAAAATGATTAATGAAATAAACCCATATGCAGATGAAAAATAGTTGAAGCCCATAATGGGTTTATTTTAACCTATTTAGGTTTTTGTGTAATGCCTTGTGTTTTAGTTCTGGGACAGTATTGTATGTAAAATGGAGACATATAAATGACAACTATTTACTTTTTTCAAGGCAGTGATGATATTGAAACACAGAGCCAACATGGTTAACACTTAGCTGATATTACTTTTAGCCAAAGAAGATAGATAGTACTTTATTCTTCACAATAGTATACCACAAACCTTTCTCTGTTCTTAGAATGTGTTGCTAAGAATCCAGGTTAATTCAATGGGAAGACTTCAACTACTTGGGAATATTCAATTCACCATAAACCAATAAAGCCCAAGTATGTTTCCAGCTGAGACATTTTGAACAAATTGTATTTTGGGTTTTGTGTGGAGTACAAAAGTCCCAAGACCTTTTGACAACTACTGAAGTTTTCATTTTATTTGAAAAGGCCCAAATCAAGACAATCAGCTTTGATGTGTGCCTGTTCATTGTGCTGGGTCTGATGCCCTCATATATTTTTACATAGAGAAATTTTATCTTTAGATATTTCTATATAGCAGGACATAAATAAAAAAAATTAAAAGAATCAAGACTTTCCAATGAATCTTTTGAATAAAAGGAACAGTGTTCAGTCTGAAGTTCTGTACTTTAAACTGTAGGACACCTATTCATTTTCTTCTGTCAATAATGTACATTGTAATCTAGTTAACCATATAATACATTTGTATTGAAATGGAGATAGTAAGGTTCATATTCCATCATTCAGTCCATCTCTTTCTCCCTCTCTATCTATCTCCCTCTTTTGAGGTCTCTACCTTTGGGGCGTAGCAGCTATAAAAGCCTGTGTTAGAAGTTACAATGCAATTCACTTTTCTTGGCCCTGTGTTTTTGACATGATTGGTATCTGAAAGCAGATGGGGAATTGGGAAACTGTTCCATCTGACAGTGAACTTAGCACAGTCCGATTACTGCACAACCTATGAGACAGAGCTCTGTGCTCTGATCCAAGGAACATTCTATTGCTCTTGTCCCGACACCAAGAATCGCTGTCTTTTTAACCTTCTGCAAAGATCAGATTATTCCCAGTTCTGGGCCTTGACAATAACTCTAGTGCATTATCAGTTGTCAAGGTGTGCTCTCTATAACCTTAATACACCCTGACAGTCACTATACTGAATGATTCTTTGCCTTAACCTTAAGAAATTGCCATCCTTGCCACATTTTGCAAAAATTTGCAAGTATACATGAAGTAATGAAAAGAAGTTAAGCCCAAAGCTTTTAGCTTAATTGTGCATGCAGTCAAGGTAGAAGGGTCAGAATCCTGCATCTCGGTACTGCAATCACTTATGTTTTCCTCTACTTAAGTCCTAAAGCCTCCTAGGCTGGCCCGCATAAATAAGAAGATAAGGGAATTAAACATGTGTCTTGAAAATGGAACCCTAAATACTTACAAAAGAACCTTCCCCAAGCCTGGACAGAAATCTGTTCATCGTTGCAAACTTGATGAATAAAGCACAGGTCTGCTAGTTATAAAAGGTGGAGATAAGGACAGCAGGAAAAAGCCTGAATGGTGCATTTTTTTTTTCTCATTTACGTCATTTTCTTAGTTCTGATTTCCCACTAAGGAACTATTTCTGAAAGCAAAGGAAGAAATATCCCTGGGATTTCAAAATCTACTGAAAGTACTAGAAAGTAAAAATATTTTGTGAGAAAAACATCTCTGTCAACAATCCTTTACATTTTTAGTATATTTTAATATATTTATTTGTGTGTGTGTGTGTGTGTGTGTGTGTCAAAAAGAGAGAGACAGAGACAGAGCGAGTGGAGTGTGAGCCAGTGAGGGTGCATGAGTGGCAGTCAGGAGACAACTTGTGGTATTTAATTCTCTCCCTCCATCATGTGGGTCTAGAGGTCTAGAGAATTGAATTCAGGTCATCAGACTTGGCAGCATGTCCCGTTCCTCCTGAGCCACATCTTGCTGACTCACAATTCTCCACTTAAAGTCCTCATTGTGCTTTAACTGATATTCTATAGATAGAACTAATAATATTTTTGGAAGGAATTTTTCAACATCTGAACATTTGTTTTGGCAATGCCAGAGCTTCTTCTGAACTGGAAATACCTTTGTTAGTTTCAGAGGACTAGACAGTTTTATATGCAAAATGGCTTTCTGGAGAAACAAGCATTTCATTAGGCAGCTGCCTCAAAATAAGAGATGCTAATTGCTTGGCAGACTGTGAGGAGCAGGGCATACAGAAAGATGTATTTGTTACCCCAATCCCTGGAAAGTAGAAAGTGACATCCAGTGAAATCTAAGAAATCCATTTTCTGGTTGTAATACCACTTTCTTGTCTTTAATCAATTTTTTTTCCCTACTAAAACATTACATGAAGTTCTACACAGAGCAGAATTTATCTCCTATATTACAGAATTTCACATGTAGTAATTGTAGTTGAAGGACCAGATGTTTCTCCCAAGAAATTACCATTCTTATCATTAAAGCAATCCTCAAATATTATTAATAAAATATTAAGCAAATACCATACTTAGAGGTAGACTAATTGCTGATCACTTTGATTCCTTTGAAAAAAATACTACTATAACATCTACATGCTTATTATAGAAAATAAGCTCTTAACAAACCCTTAAAAAAGAGTTCCCCATTAACAAGCCAAATATTTCTTGCTTACTCATTCATGATTTTAGTTATGTCACTGTATTACCCATTGATAGAATATAGCTTTTTGAATAAAAATCAAAATAGTAATTAAGTTTTGGAATTTTCAGTGTTTTGAATACTCTCAAGAGTTATTTGTCTTAAAATAAATCATGTTTTTTTTTTTTTAGAGATAGGGATTCCCTGTAGCCCCAGATTCCAGATAATCTAAACTCTGGATGTAGACCAGGCTGGCCTCAATCTCATAGAGATCTGCCTATCTCTGCCTCCTAAGTTCTGGAATTAAAGGGATGACTGCCACAACCAACAAAACATGATATTTTTAACAGTCATTTATACATTATAGCCAAATCAGATCACATTTTTATAAATATAAATAAATAATATAATAATATAACATAAAACACATTTTATATGTTTATATTAGATACCATTCTAGGGCCTAATTGTCAATTTGACTTTATCAATTTGAATTATCAAGTGGCCATATTATAAATAATTTTGTGTGGATTCATTTATTATTGTTAGTAAATTAGATATCAGCTGGCTTTGGAACACATTGGGATGGCAATCCCTTCTCTTAGTCAACAACTTTTAAAACCAAGGAACAGCAATGAGTCTTCTAATTAAGAGTAGGACCTGAGTCACATATTTAATCATGGGAGAAAAGTAAGGAGGGTCATTAATGGCTAACTAAACCAGGCTCCAGAAGCCCTAAACCTTATAAGATTGCTCTCTAATAGGAGGCTGTTTTAGTTACTTTTCTGTTTCTGTGACAAATACCAAATCAACTTAGGGGAAGAAAGCATTTATTTTTTTCTTACAGTTTATAGTCTATTATTGAAGGAATTTAAGGCAAGAATTCAAGCAAGAACTCCATGGCAGAAATCATGGAGAAACTTTATTTGCTGGTTTACTCTGTAGCTCATTCAGGCTCATGTTCAGCTAGTTTCCTTATATAGCTCAGGACCACATGCTTGGGACTGGTATTTCCCACAGTGGCCTGGAGCCTGCTACACCAATTATCAATGAAGACAATCCCTTACAGAAATATCTAGAGACCAATCTGATAATCAATCGATACTATTTTTTCAGGTGATTCTAGTGTCAAGTCGATAGTTAACTAGGACAGAGGCTTTCCAAAATACATTACATTGTTCCTTCCTATGTAAGTGTCAATCCATAGGAGCCTGTCTATCACCTGGGTAAGACAACTCTAGCTAAGAAATTCTGCTTGTTCTATAGACTTTAGGAATAGTATAAAACCTATCTAAAATGCAGATCAGTACAATGGTCTACTCTTACCTCTAGAATGTGCTGTGCTGGGCTCTACAATAAATTGCTGTATTAGTTACTATTCTGCTGCTGTGATAAGCCCCATGACTAAGGCAACTTATAGAAGGAAGAGTTTATTTGACTTATGATTCCAGAGTCATGAAAGTCGATAATGGCAGGGAGGCATGGTGGCAGATGTGATCAGTGCAGAAAGCCTAGCCATCACATCTTCAAGCAGGCACAGGAGCAGAGAGAGACTGGAAGTCCAGTAAAACTTAAGAACTCTCAAGACCTGCTCCCAGTGGCATGCTTCCTCCAACAACACTGCACCTCCTAAAATCTCCCCAAACATCTCCACAACTGGGGAAAAAATGTCTAAATACTTGGAGCTTTTGGCCAACATTTTCAAAGCACCAAGCTGTCTTCTACACACTGTGCTCTGTGTTCCTTGTTTGAATTCTTTTGGCAGAGATCACCAGGAAAGGGAAACCAAGGAAAGTCTAGACTTAGAACCTGGTGACATTAGCAGTAAACAAGTTAGCCATCTGAAAACTCCTGGGAGGTTTTATGACAGTACCTATTTAAAAAAATTATTTTTTATTTTTATTTTATGTGTATGTATGTATTGCCTGCATGCATGTGAATGTACCCATGTCGAGCAATGCTGTGGAGGTCAGAAGAGAGCTTGTATTCCCCTGGAACTGGAGTTAAGCCCGGTTTGTAGCCACCATGTGGGTGCCAAGAATCGAACCCGGGTTCTCTGCAAGAGCAATCAGCGCTCTTAACCACTGAGCCATCTCTCCAGCCCCGACAGTACCTTTTGATAGAATTAAAGGGAACTGTTGTGAAGAGGCCAAGTGACAATCCTGGAGGAGGACGGTGATCCCAGCTGTAATGCTGTAGTACAGATTCTAGAATAGAGAAACAATGCTAATTTAAGTTTGGTAAAGGGGACCAAAAAACAGAAAGGACACACGAAGAGAAAAGACTGTTCCTTTGCTTAGGATTAGCCATACATGGAAATGTGAAGTTTGCTACATAGTTAGAAAGAGCCCAAGCTTTAGAGGTGTACTAATAGGGGTTAAAATGCCAGTGCTGCTATTTATTGTTGTACAATACTGGGTGAGAATAGAATTTGGGTTTTATTTTGTGCTGGATAGCTTTAGTGTCAACTTGACACACCTGAGTTGAGGGAGCCTCGATTGGGGAATTGCCTCCATTGGACTGGCTTGTGGCCATGTCCATGGGGCACCTTCTTGATTGCTGAGTGATGTGGGAGGGCCCATCCCATTGTGGGTGATGCCATCCCTGGACAGGTGGGCCTGTGTTGCATAAGAAAGCAGGCTGAGCAGGGGCCAGAGGAGCAAGCCAGTAAGCAATGTTCCTCCATGGTCTGTGCTCACGCTCCTGCCTCCAGGTTCCTGCCCTGGGTTCCTACCTTGGGCTCCCGGATGAACTGTGACCTGGGATATATAAGCTAAATAAACCCTTTCCTCCCCAAGTTGGTAGTGGTCAGAGCATTTTGTCACAGCAATGGAGAAACAAACCAGGACAATTTTCTTACCTGTATTTGATTATTAATAGATTACCACAAAGCTCAAGCAGCTTAACATAGAGAGATTGTATGGCAACAGTGATGGGTACTTACCAAAAGCTAGTTTGGTTCTTTGTGTAACACTCCTGATTCATGCAGTCAACAGACCCAGACTTTCCATAAGAGTGGTGTTGGGGATCTGAAAATGAACTTCAAAATTTGATGCTCTGACATTGTGACATGTTGAGCTGGTGAAATAAATCTCAATTTCAAGTTATGTCTGATTTTGGATTACCCTCCCCACTCATATTTTTATTCTCTTAGTATAGGTGGGGGCTTTCTTTAAAGTTCCTTTTTCTACTGAAATACTTGACCTGCCAGAATGTAATACAATTAATATCAATGTCCATGCTAGAATTTCATTGACCAAGAGACATTCAATTCAGAGTACAGAGGAAGAGATGAAAGTCACACTGCACACTTAGAGGCTGGAGGAAATTTGTTCCAGGTCTATCTCCCCTATGCATTTTACATATTCCTACTTCCACACTTCCTCATCAATGAAGAGGACATTTAAGCCTCAATCTGACTCTACTTTGAGCTTCATGCAATGCCTGTCTCTTATGCATATGCACATTAATGACTTTATTTTGTCTTTATCTTGTATTCTATTGTCAGTTTGTTTCAACAGACTCTAATATTAAACTTTAGAAGGAAAGTTCAAACTTCCTTACAATAGAAAATAAGCCATAAAATAATGAATACGTACATATTTCCTAATATATGGCATACTCAAACTATTTGATTATTAAATTTTATTATAGCTGAACTTCTGTTTAAGTTATTTCTGTAATTATTATATTTGTCATTATTATCTTGCACCAGATGTCAAAGATAATTTGCCCGATCCAACCCATTTTATCAAGGTCAATAATACTTGAAATATCGTATCTGTACCATTTTTTCTTTGAGAGTATTTTTAAATGACTCTTAAGAAAAGGCACATCTTTTCTGCCTTTAAGAGTTGGCAAAGCATGAACAAATGAAATGGTTGGTAGAAAGAGTTATATGTTGTTAGGATTCAGCATTTCAACACCCACTTCAGTGCTTTCTATTTGTCAGAGGATGTGCTTCATTGAATTACAGATAATAGAACTGACATATCCCTGATATTTATATTAAGCATACTAGAAGTTTTGTTATTATCATACTACAGAAAAGTTTTCACATTTCAGAAATCACCTGTTCATTATGTGTCTTAAGATCATTTGATGTAATGCCTAACTTAAAGCTATCTTCCTTTCTTATCCATTATATCTCACACCTCATTCCCTTCATACTTTGGTTTTGGCAGGAGGGAAGTAAAATAAGAATGAGGGAGGGTTTCCATTTGCTCAGTAATCAGGCTTTGTCTCAGATTAGTATGCATATCACTTTGTGTTTTTATGTTTAAAAAACAGTTTTCTAAGAACATTCCTAAGATTTACTGCCAGGTATAAACAAAAGCATATTTTGTTTTAAATCTCTAGTTTGTATATTTCTTTTTTTAAGAACAAAATCTACAATAACAATAAAAAGAAACTGTTTAAAGCATTTGCTGAATTCTACCCAGCTATGCAGATAATATTCTTCATATACAATGTCTCATTTTCCTCAAAAACATCCTCTTCCCTCTGGCTGTTGTGCTCCCTGTTTTCTGGTTGTATGCATGGACCATTTCTGAGGACAAGGCTGGGAGGTGATTTCTGAATGCTGTGGAGCATCTCAGTCATTGCTGCCATAGTGGTGGTTGGGACATCCCTGTAGTCATACATTCATTAAGCATTCTTGTGTTCATCTTTCTCATTGTAAATGATTAAAAACCTCCATGTGCTTTTATATTTTTAATGGCACTTTCTGAAAAACCCTGCAGCCTTATGAAATGCCATTTATCACGAGATCTTGTGTTTTTAGCATAAAGATATAAATATGCTTCAGAACTTGATAATGGAAATGAAAAAAATTTCACTGTTAATCCATTAGCCATAAGATAGCCTAAATTAAGAGCAATGGATTATTTATTGAATATATGTGAAATAATTACATCTCAAGTAAAGAACAGAATTCAACGTCTCCTGAGAAGAACGTCAATAGATTTTCTATTTCCTTCAGTAAGGAAGGCATCTGCTCCTAGTTCTGAGCCTTCCTTCAAGCCCAATAGAACTGTGGTATATGATGCAATCCACAGACTTGTCACACAGATTTCTTACATAGTGACACTTTTCTTATGAAAAAAAGTAAAATAAAAGATGTTGATTAAACCTGACTAGACAGACGGTCACATTCATAAAGGAAGAATGTACAGAAGTATTAGAACCTTTACTATATACTTTCTTTAAACGATCCTTTGTATATCCAATGTGAGTAGTAAACATAAAATATTTGATGAATGAATGAATAAAGCTCTTTTTTCTCTACAATTGCCAGGGCATAGTCTTATGAAAGTCTTGCTATTTGTTTTGATTAAGGGGTGAGAGAGATGGGGGCTGGAGAGATGGTTCAGAGGTTAAGAGCATTTGCTGTTCTTCCAGAGGACTTAGGTTCAGTATCCCAGGACCCACGTGGCAGCAAACAAATGTCAGTAAATCTAGTTCCAGGGGATCTGACACCCTCTTCCGGTTTATGTGAGTTTTGCACACATGTAGTACACTTATATACATTCAGGCAAAACACTTATATGCATAAAAGTAAAGAAATTATTTTTAAGAGGTGAGAGAGTTCAGTCTCATGAAAAGAAAGTAGCTGTGATTGAGGTGGGTGTTCTGTAAGGCAAACTGGCTATGCAGGTGTAGAGTACAACTGACTTAAAAACTTGGGGACTATAAGACTGGGGAAATGACTCAGTTTCTAAGAGTGCTTGCTGCACAAATATGAGAACCTGAGTTTGACTCCCCAGCACACATGTAAAAGCTGGGCCTGGCTGTGTGCCTGTAAACCCAGAATTGGGAGATAGAGACAGGCAGTCCTGGGAGTTTGCTGGCCAGTCAGTCTAATGGCAAGCTTCAGGTTCAGTGAGAGACTCTGACTCAGGAGAGTAAGGCCAACAGTGATAGCAGATGATATTCAACATCAGTCTTTGGTCTCCACATGCATACATATGGGTGCATGCACTGACACACATATGTACACACACAGAAGCATATACCACACCGGTCCCCCATGAAACCCCTCTCACAAAATATGACAATTAGGCTTAAAACCATGTACTGGGACAATAAGTGACAGTTATTGTACTACATGCCTTTATTTCCATATCCTCTAACAGTGTGAGTGGTTAAGAAGAGAAACTTAGATGGATAGAACAGTCTCTAAATACAGAAATAAAGGCATCTTCCATTGTGCTGGGTAGCAATAAGCAAGATTATGAATGAGTAGACCTTAATGAGTTAGTCCTATTTTGCTGAAAAATGTTCTTTGGGAAAAGAGTATCTTAAATCACCTTTGTCTACAAAGTACAGTATATAAAGATTCCAGTGACTATTGTAATTTCCTACTACATTCTCTCTAGCAAACCTGATTTGTTACTATTCAAAGTATTGGATAGATTGAAAACCTTCATCTTCTAGCTATAGTCCCCACTGCTCTCTGAAATGTTCTCAAAGGCATTGCATGATGTAAGCGCTTCTGAAACATGAATATTGACTTTGATATGCTCCATAAGTTAGTGTTTTACTTTTCCCAGGTGAGATTTCTTTTTATATGAGGATTAAAGCAAAAAGTAGGAAACAGCTTAATGGGGTATCAAGGCAGCAGATAAGGGAGAATTTTGAGGAGGTTCTTAATATTTTAGCTGCTAGTAATTTCATTTAAAGTCATGCAAAATCCCTTAATTGCAGGAATGGGCAAAGAAACTTTACATTCTTGCTAACTTATTCAAAGTGAATTAAAAAATTCTTCTAGTTTTAATTTGTTAAGTACTCACTATTTTCAGTTAAAACTTTTTACTTTTCTTACTGAACTAATTAAGGAACATATAAGCACACATACCTACAAAGAGAGAAGAAGAAGCATGCCAGGAAAACCAGATATAAAACCCGAATACCTCCTCTTCGATATTCACCTAATCTTTTTCATGTAGTGTATATTAAATTGTCAGCGTTTCACAGTTTTTCCTCTTTGTAATGCTTTGCTCTTGTAGTGACTGAGCCTACTACAGCTTACTAAAAGAAACTTTTATCCATAAAAGAGCTTTTCTATTGAATGAATCAGACGATAAAACCAAGGCACTTTTAAAATATATCTCTATCATTTCTTTCACAGTTTGTTCTCTAGACCTTGAGTTTAATCTAGTTCAGAATCATCAACTGAACTCAGAAATAGAATGAAAGACTTTTCAGAAGGAAGTAAGAATGAAGGAAAATATATATTTTAAGATTACCTATTGTCCCTTGTATTTCAGACAGAATTTATCACTGTCTGTCATAGGATTGAGGCATATAGCAAGGCACTTGAAAGGCAGATGCATAAGTCAAGCGGTCATCATTGTCATATAAATTGTAAGGTGGACTGAGAGTCATCAGATGAAACAGTCACACAGGAGGAAAAATAAGTGGCGAGTTTATAAAAGTAAAACAACATCTACGATTCAATTCATGCATTCTTATGTTGAATATAATGCTAGTTGAAAGAAAATTTGAACTGGGCTCAGAACAACAGTCATTTTATAATTTTACAACATAGATGAGCAAGTTGTTATAAATAAGAATGGTAACTCCCTGAGGGAGGCAGGATGTTCTCTGCCTTCTTCTGGAACACCCATGGAGCTGTGTTCACACAGGCATATCCCAAATGCTTCAGAAATGAGTTATTGGATTAAGTTTTGGAAAATTCATTTTAACCAGAATGATAAGACAATAGATTCTTAAGCTTAGTGTTTCACTGGAGCTCAGAAAATGATCCCCTAAAATATAATATGTTGCCATGCTCAGTACTTTGAACTGAAAGAGTGGAAGGACCTCAGATGCAGTTTATATCTGATTTTCTGTCCTCTTTCCTGCTTCCCTTTCTTCCCCAAGGCAGATCACAGAAAACAGAAATCTTCCTTCCCTAGGTGGATTATAGAAACTACAATCCTTTACCTGCCTCCCACCCAGGACAGCTATAAAATTTATAAGTATTATTCTAATCTTCCCCTGCCTGTCTGTGTAAGAGCTGGCTATAAAGAACTTCCCTGACCTGCCTTGACTGATAGTAGATGAGAAGGCCCTTATTCCAGAATGGGTCCTGCCCCATACTCAGGAGGCAGGAAATCTACACAGAGAGGCCAAGAAGAATCCTTATATGCAGGTTTCTACTCTGTGTATTAGCGTTGCAGCATACCTTTCTGCTCATCTATATTTCTGCATAACTGTCTATCCATATTGAAGGTAAACATAAAAATGGATAGTTTTCTTTGCCATGTAAAACTTTGATTCTATAAATTTGTTTTGCTCTCATTCTTGTCAATCTGTCTTTTGTTCTAGTTGTGTAAGCTATAAAAAACCCATATATTTCCACGTTCACAGTTTCTTATCTTTAGTGTTATTTCTAAAAGAGATTTAGTGTTAACCTAGAAACACAGTAAATATGCCCAAATGAAGATAATGTTTTCTCTAGTGTGAAATATGATTTGAAACAGTATCTTTAAGAATTTATATTAATTAGCGTATTTAAGTATTTCTGGGATACTCAACCTGTTTACTCAGTATACATGTAAAGGCTTTGGGAGTATATGGAAAATGATGCTTGTATGTGAGCTGATCAAGTTGATCAGTGAGCTAACAGATAACCATATTTTCAGTAACCACAGTGAATGACTAAAGAAAAACTTGGCTTAGAGGAAATGGAAATTGATTGAAGACATAAATTACCATTAACTCAAATGAAACAGAACTGATTTTCTTCCTGGTTTTTCTTTTCTGATTAGTCATCCTTAATTTTTTTTTTCTCTTAACCTAACTTCTATGAGTGTCCTGAAAATATTGGTTATTGATTTTACAGTTGTCATAAAGTTGATAAATGTTCAATGTTTGTACCCTAGGACAACCTTTTAAAATAAAATTACAGAAAGATTAAAAGCTGCTGAAAGGACATAATGTTACCCTTGAGGGTTTGTTTCTATTATATACATTTTCCATGTTTGTATCTCTCTTTTGCTACAGAAGCATCTTAAATTATCCATTAATTCCATTGTTCTTGAACATGAATCACTTGTCTGCTATCTGCCAGCTATTTTTACACTTCAGGCTGGGAATGTTTGGGGCTCAATCTGTTTTTAAAGAAGCTTTATTTTCCAGGAAAGCTAGCTGTTGTGGTAAAATTGTTCATAAATGTTCTCATGCAGGTATGCACAGATTATCTAGGACCTGAGAGACTGGCATATGTTTTCATGGAAAAAGTAACAACTAAGTTGAGTTTTGAATTCAAACAGATATTAGCTTAGGAGACAAGGGTGTTCAGTGAGCCCAAAGCATGGGTCTAAGTGAGCCATGGTATTGTTGCCATCTGCAAGTCTACCTCAGGAATCTATTAAGTAGAGTCTCCATAGGTGGTAGTTGAGGGAAGATATCCACAGGCATAGAATGGCACAGTTACAAAGAGTGAGTTATGTGACTATCACAGGATCACTTTCACAGAGCTAATAATGTACAGCTTCTTAGAGTTATTTTTATCTTTATCATTGTCATATTTTTGTTGTTGGTAATGATTTTTCCTTGCTTAGGACTTTTTAACATCAACTCTGTCTTTCATATAAGGAATAAGAAAATAACAGAGATGAAGAATATGAGGGCATGAGATGGAATTAATTTAAACACCCTGGGCACTTAAAAAATTACTCTTGAGGAGCTAGGGAGAGGCTTAGTGATTAAAAGCACTGACTGCTCTTGCTGTGGACCTGGGTTCGGTTCCCAGAACCTACATGGCAGCTAATAACCATCAGTAACTCTAGTTCCTGGGGGATCTGATGCCCTGCTTAGCCTCTGTAGGCATTGCACATGTGTGGTGCATTAACACACATGCAGGGAAAACACTCATACCATAACATAAAAAATAAATTAATTAAAAATTACTGATGGTATTTTGGGCTTTGATTATAGCAGACTGTTCTTACATAATTGATTTCTGCAAAATTACAGAAGATAACATGGGCAATATTCAATCCATCTCATTGTTTGTATAAAATATATTCTTCAAACCAAAATAAGTTGTTTTGATCTATCAGAATCATATCACATTACAGGGAATATCAGCATGGACTTCATCATCTAAGGAAATAATTTAGGCTTGTGATGAGGTACCCAAGTGAATGAATACTCATCAAGCTGCTGTTATCTGGTGAGCTTGTAAGGATAATACTATTTATAATAATATCTGTTGTTAATTGGGCATGGCAAAGATAGTTTCTTAAAGTGAAACCATATATCAGTTCCATCATGGAGACCATTTCCCAGAATTTAAAAACTATGTTTCTTGATTTGGTAAGAAGTAAAAGGTATCCTCTTTTGTTTAGAATTTTTTTTCCTTTGAATTAAACAGAACTTGTCATGTTGATCCAATAATGATCACTCTATCCTATTTTATTGACTCTTAGGTGGGAATATAATAATGAGAAACAAGAAAGAACTTAGCCCTTGGACAGATCTGCCATTAGTTGTCATGCTCTGAATGGATAGAAATCCTTTTTCTTATATCTACTATATGCTTGGCATTGTTGAGAGAATGATTTGATTGGATCATGTGAATAGTCAGTGAATGATGGTTCTTACTTTCATTTCTCCCTGCACTAGTCAAAGAAGCTCTTGGAAATCAGTGCATAAATGTTCACAAAGTTCTGAACCAGCAGAGTTGTAAGTCTTCTAAGATACACAATGATTCTATGAGGTGGACACATTTATTACTACCATGTTATAAATGTAGAAACTGAGTCCTATAATTGGGTAGCTTATTGAAGAGATAAAGCTAGAAATGATTGGAAAGGGATTAAGTAACCAATTTAAATCCTAAGTAAAATGCTCTTAATTATTGTGTTACAGTAAAGTACGTATTTTTATTATTTACATCCTGGTAACATCATTTTTGTTTTGGGCAAAGCATGGTTAAATGTAGCTGAATTAATATGTGTTCACTCATACAACCTAGCAGGTGTCAAACTGTTTCCAAAGATGATGAACTCAATCCTGGCATTTCTTCTGATGTGATTTGATTCTTATATATCTACATCTCTCAATTCAGGTTTTCACCAAAAACTGTAATTAACTGGTCCTGAAAGAAATAAAACACTTTGCCTATGACTTCGAGGAAAGAATGAGTGCACACAATGTTAAAAGAAACAAACAAACCTTGAATTAAATTTGTAAGGTAAACTAATCATCTCTAGTTGTCCATGTTGTGTATAAAGCACACAGCATACTTATGCTATTGCTCTTGGGGAGGGCTTTTTATACAATGTGACAGGTTGAAGATCTGTGGTAAGAAAATGTCTTGAAGAACAGAGGCTGGTTGTACAAGTCACCTCTTGTCTCACTTAGTTAATGTCAGCAGAGTTTAAGAAGGTCCGACACCTGTATGTGATTCTGGGAATTAGTATCAAAGCGATTCTTCCATGATCTGATTTTGCTTTGCACTTTCAAATGACTCTTCCCCTTGCAAATCTATTTTTCATTTTCACTATCTGAAAAAAAAAAGCTTGGTACTTTAGTTTGTGGAAATAAAACACAGAGGTAGAATCAATAAGTCATAAATTAGCAATTCAAAGATTTGTTAAGTATAAACTAGATAGGATACCTATTTAGGGCATGACTTTATTGCAGGTGGTCAGTATCTATGTTCATAGATTTATTTCTCACTGCAATTCATGTTAGAAAAAATAAACAAATTCATTAGAAGAATTACTCTATTACGTCTTGGAAATCCACTTCATCTAACAGACAGCAATTCTGTCTTTGAGATAGAGAACTTAGGTAAAATTTCTACTTTTTGTTGCAGGTGGTATATGGCTGCCTGCCAAATGGTCTTACCTCACTGAATGACATCTAAGAGAGGAGGATGAGCTAAAATGCATGGATGATACATGGAAGAAATCAAATAACTGAGGCAAACTTCTAGGAGAGGCAAGCCATTAGCAGAAATATTACTGAGCATTTATATAGCATTTTGCTTATAAAATGCTTTATAATCATTTTTTATTTGATTCTTACAGGCTTTCACCAGCAATGTCAATTCTATGATATTGTTCTCTCTGACATTTAGGCTGAATATTTTTGCTTTAATATATTGGAGGATCTTGCTGACATCAACCTGCCTTTAAGGGACAGAGGCATCAAAAGACTCTGAAAGGTCACAGTAAAGAAATTAGATATGACCTCCCATCCCAAGAGACCTAAACTGATGCTAAAGAAATTTACCTTGTTTTATCGAAGGTTTTTAGGCAAGTATTTTTCCTCTTTTAGGAGTTAATGAAATGATGTGCGTATCTTTCCCATTTTACAGATTAATGCCATTTAATAACAATAAAAATGATTGTCCCTCTCAGGTTGAGATGTGGTTTCAAATTCCATTTGGGATCTCCTTCTACTTGTTAGCAGAAAATTTCCACCTCTAATTGTATTCATGTGTTTGCATTACATGGTCATTGAAATAAAGACTTATGTAGCTTAAACAGAACATTATTTAACTATTGTGGGATATAAGAAACTTTGAACAATTACTTTTTCTTTAAGTGAGGAAGAATTACCTCACAAATATTCCCAAACTCTACAGATGTGCTTTTAAATGATATGTACAGCAACATTGTCCAGGGTTAACTCTATTTTGTGAACCATTCTGTAACTCAACTTGTAGGTTCAACTTGACATGGTCTGTATCAGGCATCAACTTTAGTACACTAAATTCTACCTGCCACAAGTTAATGGAAATAAAGAATGAGCAGGGCAAAGATGCTCCCATTCACATAGGAACTGGATGTGTTTATGGTGCTTTGGAATAAAATAGAAGTGATTTCTTGTGACATATGCTATATGACCTGAAAGCCTAGAATATACCATACCTGGATTTTTAGTAAAAAAAAAAAAAAAAACACCAGAAACACATACCAACCCCTATTTACATGATGCATGCAGAAAACCTAGTCTTTGTTTATTAGAAGACATAAATTAAGACGTTAAAGATATATAAATATGCAGGAAACCATGCAAACAACAAGATGCTAAGAGAGTATGTTTAGTTCCTATACATATGAAAAATAAAATTCAAGAATAGGAAATACCCATCAAAAGTTTCTCACATCCAAACTTTATTGATATGTTTCTCAGCAACCTAGAAAGCTGCCAACAAATTCAACATAGGAAGAGGAGAAGTATTAACTGAGTGGAGATAGATTCAATTCCATTTCAATTGCAAAAGGGAAGCTAGCCTTTGCATTTGCACATAAGTCAAACTAAGGTATTTAAAGTGAGACATATGTATTACTCTTCTCAGAATTCATTTATCAAACAAGTTTTAGCAATCAAAGAGGATTAAGGGAGGAAAATTTTTTGCTTTATGCAATGTTAGTACGATGTCAAGGGAAAGGAGAGCAATATTGTAATTCAGTGATTTAAAAATTATGTAGATTTTAAATAGGTTTTGAAAAAATACTGTCTGCAGCAGATGGTGATTAACACAGAAGCCCACAATTGGCCAATGTGCAGGGAACAAGAAGCCATAGCGTGCTTAGCCCTGAATAGCCACCCAAAGCTCAGTGATTATTGAGGAAGAGGAGGCAGGAAGATTTTAAGAGCAAGAGGGGGAAGATGATCACAAGGAAACAGTCTTCTAGATAGCTGGTCAATTACTCATACAAACTCAGAGCAATGGTGACAGCATGCCCAAGTCCTACACAAGTGCAAACCACACACAATCTCAATTGAGACATGGGGAAGTGGGTAAGAAATATTAACCCAACCTCAGAAACACTTGGCAACTGATGGCTGTTGGGAAGAGGGAAAGATCGTGTCTTACAAGGATGAGAATCTTGGTAGACCCAATGGATGAACCCACACTGAGGGACATTTGAGGACATGAATCAAAATATATAGGTCATATTATATATAAAAGAGAGTACATTAAATTGTGTGGGGCCTTGGAGAGAGGTACGGATAGGGGAGGAGATCTAAATACCATCAAACTATATTGTATGAAAGGCACAAAAGTTCAATAAGAAGATAAATGCTGTCTCATGGATATGCTCTACCTTTACAGAGTAGCATATTCAGAGTGGCTCTGAATAGTTGAAGGAAATTTAGACTGTTGGGGCTAAAAACAAAACACTTGGATTAACTGTTCTAATAGATTATGAGCTACCTTGTTCAATCAGTTTGTCCTATTTGATAGAGACACTAAGATTAAACATTTAATGATACTTTATGTTTTTGTTGCTGTCCTGCTTAATCTGAAAATAAGACCATGGGCAGATGCTGTTTCACAATATACAACTTGTAAAGAACAGCCCAAGACTAATACAATTGGTTGTTGTCAAGGCAACAAATATGCTCATTTCCCATTTTAACATTTATCCATTTCAAATGCTCTGTAGATTTATTTTTAGCCAAGAGACAAGTTTTCTAGACTTTAAATCTATTTATTAAGCACTACAAAAATATGAAATATTATAAATAAAATCATCGGAAGTTGAATTCACTGGGCACAGAATACAAAATTTCAAAAATGGCAATGATGTTTCGAACCACCTTATGTCATAGATTGTAGAAACATTTGTTTTAAAAAATTCTCATTAAAGTTTTACTGACCTCTCAATTCTTTTAATCACATCTGTTTGTAAACAGAAAGCAAATAAGCTTTAATTTGAATTTGCTATATTGGGAAAACCCCATGAGGACAAGTATTGGGACTACTTTCTCCCACTGTATCTCAGGCTCCTTGAACATGCTTAACACACAATATAAATTTAGTGGATATTTATGGAAGAGCAGTAGGCTGGAAGGAATGCGTTCTTAACATGAATTGATCTGAATTTAAACAACTACAAAATGAAGCACACCAAAATATTTGTAAACTGTTAGGGTGACTCTTTACTCGCTTTCCTTCTTCCAGCATTATGTCTTCCCTAAATAAGATTGACTGAGAGCAGACAGAAGCCAAATGCAGTTCACACTTCACTCACAAGATGATCATGGCTTGTCTTCTAGAGGGAAGACATTTAGACAATTGACTCAGAGACCCAGTGTTGGCCAGATAGAGCCTTGGATTCGGCACAAGATTTGTCCCACTCTTAATTCAGGACTGATGCTCTTCCAAAATAAGAAAAACTTTCCTTATTCTCGCTAATGGTTTGCCTTAAATTTATCATTTTTCTCTTACAGAAATTTGGTAATTATTCTTTATTTAATTTAAGTCTTAATTTGGTCTTTAAGAGAGACTTATTAGTTGCTGGGCATGGTGGTGCATGCCTTTAATCCCAGCAAAGGAGAGGCAGAGACAGGCGGCGATCTCTGTGATTTCAAGGCCAGCCTTATCTACATAGTGAGTTCCAGATCATTCAGACCCTGTCTCAAAAAGAACAAAAAAAAAAAAAAAAAAAAAAAAAAAAAACAGAGAGACAGAGACAGAAACAGAGACAGAGACAGAGAGAGAGACAGAGAGACAGAAACCAATTTTATTATTATCCCTTGCTGCAGGTAACTGCCAAATGAAATGACTCAGTGATAAGAGCTTGATCCCTTTTCATAATGGACACAAGGATGTTTTTCTGAGACAGGAATCAAATTCGTTCCAGATTGGATAGTCTGCCTCAATTCTTCATCCCTCTCAAGTTCACTATAACTTTGTCATAGGCAGAAATATTTCTCTGCTTCTGACTTGGAGCTTAAAATATGACTTGCTTTATCCAATGACACATTGTTGGAAGGAATAGTGTATTTTAATATTATAGAAAGATAAAAAATCATATGCTTATCTCAATATATACAGAAAAAGCACTTGACAAAATTTAACAGGATAAAAAATTGCAATGAATTAGATAGAAAGATTACTTCAACATTAAAAAAAAAAGCTTTATGTGACAGGCCCACAGTTAACATCATACGCAATTTGAAAAACTAAAAGCTTTTTCCATAGATTAAAATAAGTTGGGCATGATGGCACACACCTTCAATACCAGTAGTTTGGAGGCAGCGGCAGGTGTACTTTGTGAGATCCAGGCCAGCTAGTGCTACAGGGAGACTGTCTATCAAAAAGATAAAAAAAAAAAAAACAGTTTCCTCCTCAAGTTTAGTCTTTCTTTTTGCTTGGGCCACTCCCTTCTTCAGTCTCTTCCTCCCCAGTGCTCCGGAAGCCAAGAGCAGGGACCAGACACATGAGGTACCAGTTCCTCATCAGAGAAGGAAACAGTCCAAGTCAGCAATGAATGTGGATCATGAAGTTAACCTCCTAGTGGAGGAAATTCATTGTTTGGGTTCAAAGAATGCTGATGGAAAGTTAAGAGTGAAATTTGAGATTCTCTTCCCAGATGACAGATGTGCCAACCTCTTTGAAGCATTGGTAGGAACTCTGAAAGCTGCAAAACAAGAAAGATTGTCACATACCCAGGAGAACTGCTTTTGCAAGGTGTTCATCATGATGTTGACATTTTATTGCTGCAAGATTAAAGTAGTTTACATATCTCATGTATCTAGACAAACATGGGCTTCCTTAATGTGTTTCTATAGCACTTTATAAACAAGAGGGGACTCATTTTAGCAGTCTCTCCTTTTTAAAAAATATCTTGAAATAAAACATATCACACTATAAAATAAATAAACCTATTATTTTTCTTAAGAATGTGATTGAGAAATGTAGGCAATGAGATTTTTTTGGGTGTGATGGGGAGTGTTTATTCATAAATCATTCTCAGAGAATTTCTATAGATAGCTGACATTCTGTCAAAGCAAGAAGCAAACTGAAGACCAACTGTCATTGTGTTTATGAAATAAAAACATATAACTTTCTTTTTAAAAAGGACTGAAAAACAAAACAAAACAAAAAAAGAAAGTAAGATTAAGAATAAGACAAAAGTGAGTCTTAGTCTGTTTGTGTTACTATGATCATATACCTGAGGCAGGGTACTTTATGAGAAAAGAGATTATTTAGTTCATAATTCTGGTAGTACCAGAACATGGAGCTAGCATCATTATGGAAAGGACTTCATGACTTCATGGTACATAAGACCAATTAGGGACTTATGCAAGAGAGTGAAGTCTTATGTTGAGAGAAGAAGCAAGAGAAATGAGGTGAGGAAACCAAACATTAAAATAGCCCACTCCCATGGGAGTTAAGTCACTAATGCAAGACCAAACACACTACACACATCTACAATTAATCTTTTCATAAATCCCATAAAGACCCAATCATTTCTCCTTAGGATTCACTTTTGAAATGCTCTACTATCTTTCAGTTACTTTACCTGAAAGCCGTACTTGTAGCAAACAAAAGAAGAAAACCATCCATGCCTTCCAGCATTTATTCTTGCTGCTTGTTTGCAACATAGCACTGAAAGTGGTAGCCAAAGGAATAAGCCAAGAAAAAAAAAAGACAAAATATGCATGAACTGGAAAGGAAAATGCACAGTTATCTCTAATTTGTAGATGACATAAACCTGTGAAAACAAAACAAAACAAAATTATTGATTCCACCAAAAAGTTTGTTAGAAAAAAAAGAACAAATTTAGTAAGGCTGCAAGATAGAAATACAGCATACAAAAAAATCAGCTGCAATTTTACATGCTAACAATGAACATCTGAAAAAAAATAAGGAAAGAAACCTCATTTAGGATGGTTATAAGCTTGTTATAAAATAATAAAATACTTAGGAATAAATTTCACTAAGGATGCAAAATTTTATTGTCACAGATGAAATGGATTGAAAATGCAAATATTAGATATTCTGTGTTCACCAACTAGAAGAATTAACTTGCTTAATGTTGATACTACTCAAGGTACCTAGAGATTCAATGCAATCCAATTCAAATGTAATTTTCCCACTTCAGTTAATCTGAACATTTAAAGGAACAGCATAGAAAGCTCATAAATACACCCTAATATGTAACATCAATTGGTCTTCAACAAGGAATTAAAAAACAATACACTGGAAAAGGATGATTTCTTCAAAAATGTTGAGAAAACTAGAAATCTCCTTATGGAGAATGATCGTAGATCCCATAAAACATAAAAATCTCTGTAACTTGTTTAAATACTTAAAACATAAGAATAAAACTATAAAACTGCTAGGAATAAACAAGTGATCCATTGGTCTTAACAATGATCTTTTGGTTATTAGACCAAAAGTGCAGATAGCAAAACAAAAAGATAGACAACTAGGATTTCATGAAATTAAAATTCTTCTGCTCAGCAAGGAAAGTGATTAGGAAAATGAGGAGCCATCCTACAGAATGGGACAGAATATTTATAAACATCTCTGAAAAGTCATCAACATCTAAAATACAAAAAACAACTCAAAAGTAAATCAGGTACATGAAAAGATGTCAGTTTAAAACTAGGTTATGGACCTGAATGAAAATTTCTCCAAAGAAGGGGGTGGAGAGATGGCTGAATGGTTAAGAGCAATGACTGCCCTTGCAGAAAACTGGGGTTCAGTTCCCAACATCCACATGGCAACTAACAACTGTCTGTAACTCTAGTTACAGGGAATCCAATGCCCTCTTCTGGCTTCCCCAGGCAAATGTGGTGCACTTAAGTATATTCAGGAAAAGCATTTATACACGTAAAGTAAAAATAAATAAATAAATAAATAAATAAATAAATAAATAAATAGTGAAAAGTTAACTCCAAGGAAGACATACAAGTAGACAACAGGTACATGAAAAAATGTTGAATATCCCTAATCATCAGGAGAAAAGCAAGTCAAAAACACAATGAGGTTTCCCCTCAGACATGGTAAGACTGCTAGTATTAAAATCACAAAGAAATCAAGTATTCTTATGTATGTGAAGAAGAGAAAACAATTGTGCTCTGTTAGTAGGAATGTAAATTACCACAGCAATTATGCAAAAGACTAGAAAGATTTCTCAAAAAAATTAAAAAATCAAAGTATCATATGACCTAATATTCCATTTTGCTCTCTCTCTTTACGTATATATATATATATATTCTCAAAAGGAGATAAAAAATTTAATTAATACTAATTTAATTTAATGTTAACTTAAATT
>NW_008337147.1:1614472-1615890 GCF_000622305.1 Nannospalax galili
ACTAATCTTTGTTTATTGCAACATTATTTTTAATAGCTATGATGTGGAATCAAGTCAAGTTTTCATCAGGTAAAACTTTACACACACTCAGAGGAATATTATTCATCCATAGAAATAAGGAAATCTGCCATTATTTTACAACATTGATGAATCTGGATACTTTAATTTTAAGTGAGACAAATCAGGAAAGAAAGATAATCTCACTTTCATGTGGAATCTATTCAAATACATAGAAACAGATACTGGAACAGTAGTGGTCAGATGCTGGATGGAGGAGAAATGGGGAGATGTTTGTCATAAGACCTGAGGTTTCAGCTAAACGGGATGCATAAATTCTTAATACTCTCATGCGATAATAGTGCAGCATGTTGTGCTTGAAATTAAAAAAATTATTTATTATTTTTATTTTATGTGTATGAGTGTTTTGCCTGCATGTGTGTAAGTGCACCCATGTCTTGCAGTACCCATGGAGGTCAGAAGAGGGTGTCAGATCCCCTGGAACTGGTGTTAAGGATGGTTGTTAGCTGCCATGTGGGTGCTGGGAATCAAACTCAGGTCCTTTGCAAGAGCAGCCAGTGCACTTAACCGCTGAGCCATCTCTCCAGCCCAAAATTTTCTAAAAGTATAGAATATGACTGTTTTCACCCCATCAAAGCAAAAATGAAACAATGTGCAATAGTAAATATTTTCATTAATTTGATAGTTGTAATTGTTTCACAGTGTACGCATATATGAAAGCATTAATATTATACTTGGAAAATATCAGACAATACTGGTATTACAACATTTGATCAATTATGCATCAATAACATTGGATAACTCTTATGCATTTCACTTGCCTTTTGAAACTTCTGGATTGCCACAAATGAAGAATGGCTCAGCTGGCCAATTAGCATAGTGAGATGGAGGACATGTGGAAGAGAGCCATTCCAGGTACACAGTGAACCTCAGCACCTGCTGGGGCAGCTGAGTGGTGTGCTGAGCCAGCTTCCCTCTAACTGGTGCTGAATTTACCTACAGAGCTACAGAGCAATCAAGTTTGTTGCAATCCCCTGATTTTATGTTGATTTTATTGTAATATTTTTGGGCAATGGCTAGCCCAGCTAAAAGATTACTTTTCCTTTAGAGAATAACCCTAAGCAATAACCAAACACAGTTCACTAGGCACTGGACACCAAAGAAAGTGGTTTCTTTGTGCATGACAGTTTCATTTTATTTATATATGCCTGCATCATTTTCATGACATGGTTTATATGTATATATTTATAATCTAACTCTTGACATGTTAATATTGCAATTATAAATAATGTAATTCATAAAATTTTTCATAAATTGGAATAGAGGTTATCACCTTTTCCATTTTACTTAATCTTTCTGTGTTTACTACTTCTGAAATAAGTTTTTTATCTTTAGAATAG
>NW_008337147.1:1616083-1637957 GCF_000622305.1 Nannospalax galili
TAGCAATTATATTTGCTTTGTATCTCATTTCTTGTATAAATTATTTGTAAGCTCATTTTACTGCCATTTAGATAGAGATCCTTGAGGAAGATGCTTTCACAGAATTTACTTAGTTATTCAGAGTCAAATTATCCTCTTCTAGACTACTTACATTGTTTGCTCTCTTCTCTCTAAATTTGAATATTTTTCAGTCCATTAACAGTTCATTAATGCCATTGGTAAAAGGTATGCTGAAGGAACTAATGGAGCCTTTGGAAATGATGAAACTTTTGAATTAACTAGAATCTGGATAGTAAGTCTTATCTCATTAAGACAAATAGCTGAATTTTTGTCATTTTACATAATAGTTTTAAAAACCTACTAAAAGCTTTGAATAGTATTTTATTTTAGCTGAATAAACATATAAGAAGAACATTGAAGATATCATTCTTTCATAAGACTACAAATTAAAATTATAATATCATCAGATTCCAATCAACCCTTTTACTTAATCAGACCTTAGGCTCAAGGTTATGCTTTTCATTAAAAGTTATGTGTTTTCGACTCTGTGTGCGTGTATGTGTGTGTGTGTGTGTGTGTGTGTGTGTGTGTGTGTGTGTGTACAATCTGGCATGTGTTCTAGTACATGCTGGACATCAGAGGACAACTTAAGGCATTGATTCTCTTTTTCCATCATGTTTTCCAGGGGTCAAATTCAGTTCTTGGCCCGTGTATTTCTTTTTAAGTTGACAATTACAAATTGTATACATTTAAAGTATACTGGATAGGGTTTTGACATAATGCATACATTGTAGAATGGCCAAATCAAGTGATGAACTTCTGAATCACCTCTCATATTCACCATTTTTTTCCTCATAGCGAGAATACTTTTAAAAAGTCTAGGGGCTGGAGAAATGACTACTCTTTCTCAGTACCTGGGTTTGTTTTCCAGCAGTCACATGGTGGCAAATAATGGTCTGTAATTCCAGTTCCCATGAGACCTGACATCCTCTTCTGACCTGTGTGGGCACTGCACAACATGGCTGCACCTAAATATATGTAGGTAATACACTCATATACATAAAATTAAAAATCTGTAAAAATCCAATCTCTTTGGAATTTCCAAGAATATAATACATTATTGCTAATTATAGTCACCAGGATGTCAAAAGATTCCTGAAAATTATTCTTCCAAATTAAAATCTTATAACCTTTGACCAACATTTCTCCATAACCCTCACCCAGTTCTCCATATACAACCCCTGATAACCTCTAGTCTCCTTTCATTTTTTTTTTTTTTTTTTTTGGTCTTTTTGAGACAGGGTCTCCTTGTAGCTCCAGCTATCCTGGAACTCACGATGTAGACCAGGCTGGCCTTGACAAAGATGAATTTTAAAATGTTTTGTTAAATGAGATCAACCAGATCTCACACTGTGTTAGAGTCCTTGTCTAAGTTACTTGATGCTTTTTTATGTATTCCGAATCTGGTTGATCTCATTTAACAAAACATTTTAAAATTCATCTTTGTCTAAGTGGCAATACTATTCCATCATATATGTGTGTATGTATAGTTTATATATATGTACCTATATATGTACAACATATATATATATTTTTTCCTTACCTTATCATTAGCTGGTGGACACATAAGCTAATCTAAAATCTTGTTATTAATAAACAATGCTATAACTAACATGGGAATTCAGATATTTCTGAGATAATGACTTCACTTGTAATCATATGCTGAGAAATATTAATTTTGGATTATGTTGCAGCTCTATTTTTAATATTTTGAGCAAATGTCACAGATTTCTATAATGGCTATCCTGATTCATGTTTACTGTCATGACAATTATTAACTATCTTTCTTGTAGTTCTGTGTTGCTGAATGGCTCTTCGAACTACATTTCCTATTTCTATCATTTTTTTGTGAATTCTGCTTAACTTTACTGAAGATCACCAGATTAGCATAAGAGGCAGTTGGAGAGAGAAGATACTTTCTTCTTCTAAGATGTTTTCTGCTCCTGCCAGCTGACTTTCAGTCATAACTCAACCTCTGAAGCAGTGTCTAACTCCATTTTCTACTTTCTTCTTCATTTAAAGAACCAGATACATCACATGTCTTTGGAAAAACAAGTAATAATCTTTCAACATACTCTCTTTCATCTTAATAAGATACTTCTTTGAGTTCTTGGAATACCAAGGTATGCACGAGCTTGTGCTACGACATCTAAATCACAGCCTCTCTTGGTTTCTCCTCCACCTCTCTGGAGTACTGATAGCTTCCAACTCTTCCTTCCTTCCTCACAGTCTAACATCTGAGTTATTCCAGTACTCCTTTCCGGTGTTTTTAATCTCCCTGTGATTCTTTAAACAATTGATACATGACATTTTTTCTTCTGGACTAATATGTTTTGCATGAGAAGGTTGTACCCTAATGATAGTGTGCTAACTGGAGGTATGAGTCACCCTATAGCAAAGCCTTTTGGTTGTTACTTTTGTCCATCCTATGTTCAGCATTTGCCATAGAAATGACAGCCCTAAGTATTGTCATGGGCGATTTCCCGAGTCCCATACCCTACTAGGCATCTATTTTACATCATTTGTACTTAGTACATGTTGGGTGTATATTGACTTAGCCATGTTAAGTGGTTCATTTGTCCTATCCCCCTCATCAGACACCAAAATCTAATTGTCATGCCTTCTGAATCCTTTAAATGGTCTCCCTCCCACATGTTGTCATTATGTGGCTCATTTCTATCCTCAGGGAACGATGTAACACCCTCATCCTCATCAGCCACTTGATGAGACTGAACAGTGTCAATGTCAGCCTGACACTCACTTGAGGTTTCATTATCTGGCTCTGATTTGTCAAAATTGCCCCCGCCTTGAACTGATGAAAGTCTTCTGCATTAAGCCTATTAGTTTTAAGTAAGGGGGTTGCCTTGGCCAGTTCTGGTCTAGTTCTCCTTTGCCTCCTTTCTTCACAGCATTCTGCCAGTCACTATTAACTTATGACACAATACTGTGTAATAGAATCTGCAATTAGTACTGAGAAAATGGCACAGAAGTAGGATCTATGCCTCAATTTGTCATTCTCTGTGCTGCTTCACAAAACCTGATAACTTTTCCAGGGTCAAGCCACCCCCAGGGCTAATTGGCATATATGTTCCATACTTCCTTCACACTTCGTTATACTATCTACAATATTGTCACTGAAGCAGAGTTCCGTATCACCATGCTGGAATTTTGTACTGGTCACAATGCTTGTAGATGAAGAGATTTAGTCTTTCTACTCTTTTTCCCCAACAAGCTAATTGTATGTATGATAATGTTTTATATATCTCAAGCAATTTTCCTGTAAGACTCAGCTTTCCAGTTCTGTGTCAAATGCCTACTACTCTTGTGGATTACTATGTATAAAACATATTGTAGGAGTCTTAGATGAGACACATTTGGTTTTGTATGATTTTTTTTTGAGACAGGGTCTCCCCATAGCCCCAGCTGGCCTGGAACTCACTATGTAGGCTAGGCTGGCCTTGAACTTGCAGAGATCAGTTTGCCTCTGCTTCCTGAGTACTGGGATTAAAGGCATACACCATCATGCCCAGCTTTGTGTACTATTTTAAAATGCTCAGTTCTCATATCTTTAGAAAGCCAAGAAAACTAATAACCCAAATGAATTGCAATTAAATGAACTTGAACATCAAATATATATTTGTCTACCTATAATTCTCTCCTGTCTCTCATCAGCCACGCTTAATAAGTATTGATTTTCACACATATTTTCAGGTATGACTGAATGTTGGTGAAATTCAATGTGAGGAATCCTTGAAGAGGAGAAGGTGGAGACAGAAATCTTACTTTAACCAGAACATGTAAATATAGAATTTTGAACCAATTATTTTAGACATTTTACATAGAAAGATCTTTCATCTTTCTTCAAATTTCATTAGGTTGATAACAAGATATAAATTCATTAGATTCTTGATATCATTTTAATAAAAGTCTAAGAGAATAGTGAAAAATGAAGGAAATAAGGGAGCGTGAAATTACAAAGACTAGAAGCTTTACCCCAGGGAAAGTTATAATGAAGACTGATTTGAAAAAATAAAATAACTATTTGGCATGACTTTTTTTAAAAACATTGAGGATATGTTATCTTCATTTGCCCTGACGTATCTTCTGTGTTTCACACTCAGAAGAAAGATCTTAGGGTGTGCACATCAACATAATGGTGAGAGATAATGAATAGTGTTTCTATAGCCTCTAAGCATCAGGGTCAAACAACCAGAGCATGAATTCAAGATAACCCATGGACAGGGCCACACGTTTCTATAACTGGAGGCTTATCCAGGTCAAAGCAATGTTCTTTCCCTTTGTCTCACACCACTTGAGCTGGCTGGATGATATCCAGAAAGATAATGCTGACAGACCCTGGGATGACTATACACAGCCTCTCAAATGCCATATGATGGCATACACTCCTCCTAAAAATCTCTTTGCCCTCTGACATGCAATAATAGCGAGATCATAACTATCTTTATTGATAGAGGCCAAACAGCAGCCTTGAATATACAGTCAGAAATTTCTGGACCAACAATTTACAGAGCAAATCACATAAAGTAGCATTATCGAAGAGAAAAACAAAAACAAACAAACAAACAAAAAAACAAAAAAGTCTTACACACATGTACACTGAATAAGTATGTTAAACTAGTAACTATCTCATAGATCAGGAGAGAGAATTTTAATACCATTTAAGAAGAACCATGGCAAAGGAGTCATGATGATGGTGGACTGGGATGAGTTGGAGGGCTGGGACTAGAGTGTGAATATGATAGAAATACATCGTATACATGTACAAAATGTTCAAAGAACAAATAAGAAAAATGTTAGCCAGAACAACCCTGGGGAATTTTCTCTAGAGAAGTCTGTACTTTATTTTGAGTGTGTTCTGTTGTTTTCTTTTTAGTGTTATGGATTCATTGTGCATACTCATGGGTCACATAAAGATATTTTCAGTCAAGTGTACTGTGTGTTTTGATCACATCCATCTTACATATCCTTTCTTTTCTCCTTCTACACCTACACATATGAGAGAAAATATGCAATATTTGTCTTAATGTGTCTCAGTTATTTTTACAAAATATTCTGATTCCCAGTTATATCCATTATCTTGAAAAAATTTCTTTATGGCTAAATAAAACTCTGTTTTGTACATATGCTACATTTTCTTTTTAAAATTTGTATTTTAAATTGTGTGTGTGTGTGTGTGTGTGTGTGCGTGCATGTGCACTTGAGTGCAGGTGCCTGCAGAAACCAAAGGGGTTGGATCCCTCAGGAGCTGGAGTCACAAATTTTTGAGAGTCACCTGGTATGAGAATTGAACTCAGGCCCTGTGGAAGAGCATTATGTGCTCATTTCCATGGAGTCATATCTCCAGCCCTATGCTTTCTTTTCTTTATCCATTCATCATCTGTTGATGAATATCTAGGCTACTTCCATAATTTGCCTGTTGTTACTATTCATCTATTCTTAAGCCTGTGCTTCCCTCTGTCACTACCCCTACTTAAATCTATATTTAAACCTCTTCAATGATAATACACTTCAATTTTAGCTCATAAAACAAGAACTCTTTAATATAACTATTGCTATTTTATGTTGAGAGATAAAGAAAATGAATTTATGTATGAGAAGCTATGAACATAGACATAAGTAATACAGAGAAAAAGCAGGACCATCCCCAAGTGTGAGAATAGGTAAATAATTGTGATACACACTTATTTAAGGGACTGTTATAAAAACCCAATATAAATAAAATGTGGTTATTATAGTAATATAGATAGCCTTCCAAAGAAGACAGTCAATGAAAATTTCTAACAACAGAGAAATAAAATTCTATTAATATGTTGTTCACAACATGCAAAATAAACCAATATGACACTTAGGACTGCAAAGACATTTGAAACTATAAAGAAGCACAAAAAACACCTATAAGGGGACTCTATAAATTTCTACTTCTTAAGTTGTATGGTGGATACACATATCTTCTAGATTTTGCTATTGTTTTAATCTGTGAATTAAACTGTATATAAATTCTGAATTATGCATGATACCAAAAATGGCAAGAAAATAAACACACGACATTCAATTTATAGTACTCTAAATTTAGCACTTTGCTCACAATGCTGCATCATCCACATAATGTCCAAATTTATGTTTATTTCCTTAAATAAGCAGCATTGGACATGAGAAAATATTATATGTGGATTCATGTAAAACACTTAAGATTTTATTTTTAACTCTGGCTCTGGAGTGTCCCTTGATTTAACTTCTAATTTGGCTTTTTTGTTTTTCTATAGATGGAGTGTACTAAATAGTGCCCTTCAAACTCAATCCAATGAAAAATTAAATGATTGACCTATAAATATTGAATAACTAGCACCAAAGCTCCTTGGACTTTGGTAGACAAAATAATATAATGCAGATGTAAGCCTGGAAATAAATTAAAGGACAATGAAATTGTAAGGTAAAATTTCTAGAGCATATTGTAGTATCATATCCATAATTGCAGTCTTGCAGTTTAGAAAATAACAGAGGAAAAGAATAAAGAAGGTCTACGTCTTTCTGTATTTTACCTGTGACAATGAGAGAATATATATTCTTGGATGCTAAAATGATAAAACTGTGTTTATTTTCATTTCTGTTTATCCATATCTGTATTTAAATGGCCCTCTGGGAATTGTTTTAATGGAAGGAAAATTAGAGATTGTTTCAATAGCTTAGAACTCTTTCGAATAGGTTTTGAATATTGCTATTGTACAAAACAAAGGTGATTAAAATGAAAATTATTTACCTTCAACTAGCTGTTGTGGAAGAGCTTTGGACTAGGAGTCATTTAACCTATTATTTGGTCTGTATTTTGAAACAATTCAATGTGTAGCCCT
Organism: Nannospalax galili; assembly: GCF_000622305.1. Classification (NCBI taxonomy): domain Eukaryota; kingdom Metazoa; phylum Chordata; class Mammalia; order Rodentia; family Spalacidae; genus Nannospalax; species Nannospalax galili. The sequence goes on from NW_008337147.1 coordinate 1,623,013, forward strand.
GGTATTTGGTGTGTGTGTGTGTGTGTGTGTGTGTGTGTGTGTGTGTGTGTGTGTGATTTTTGGTGACAGTTTTGGGGCGGTAGCTTGCTTCCAAGTTTCCATTCACTTGGACATGCTTGGGGTGAGTCATTTATGTTATTTTTTTGTCTGTATTTTGAAAGAATTCTATGTGTAGCTCTGGTATTGTGTGTGTGTGTGTGTGTGTGTGTGTGTGTGTGTGTGTGTGTGTGATTTTTGGTGACAGTTTTGGGGCGGTAGCTTGCTTCCAAGTTTCCATTCACTTGGACATGCTTGGGTGTTTCTAAACAGCATGTCACACTTAGGAGATAACGCACCCACAAGTTGGGTTATGGTCTTTTCTTCCAGAGCTTTCTGTTGCAGACCATCTCTGTGCTCACCATTATGGGAAAAAGCAGGTGTCCTCAGGCATCTCCTATTGTGTTTGGCTGGCAGCCTGGAAGCAGAAACTGGCCTGTACCTCTGTCCACAAAGCTAGTGGACTGTTTCCGCTTTGCAGCTGCTTGACTTGGATGCCAAATTCTACTATAGAGTGTTGACTGGCCACCTGGCCAAGACTATGCCTCCAACTGCCACTTACAGCTTGAGGCTAAAATATAAGCATTCTTATATGTAATCTCAGCCCAATCTCAACCCATTTCTCCCATTTCTTTTTCTCATTGAAAGCACTGGGTTAACGTTTCATCCCCTTTCCTTTTCTTCCCTTCCTTTCTTCCATTTCCTTCTGCATATATTAAATATTCATAAATTGCCTAGAAAGTGTTATGCATTGTGTCCAGATATAGTCTATCATTCATATCTATGCAGATATGTAAGAATTGAGATTTTGCACATAAGAAGAAAGGAAATAAAGACCCAAGTACACATACACACAGACACACAAACACAACACAATGCAACACACATACACACCCACAGAATCACTCAGAGAGAGAATAAATCCCACTCTTATTTCCATTGCTAACAGAATTTCATTTCCCCCATTCTCTTAGAAGTCACCTGCTCCCAATTGCTACTGGGTAGATATGATGCTATTCTAAATCCCAGCTGACAATTGTTGGCTGACTTTGTTTTTTGACATAGCTCGTCTCTCTCAGGATGCTTTTGTTTTGGTGTATATGCAGCTCCATGCATCCAAAAGTCAACCTAATATATTTCTATAATTCCCTTGGGTGCCTTTTTTGCAGCTAAAACTACTCCATGTTGTTTCTTAATGAGAATTTTGGTCAAACACTGAGTGGCATTAGCAGGTCAAACCTTGGGTTTAACCCCCCAGCATTTTCTTTTTGCTTTTTTAAAAGCTCATTGGGCTAAAGCCAAGGAAGCAGTTAGAATCCAGAGGAACCCAAGGGGAGAGATTTATGAATGCATGGTGAGCTCATATTATCAGTTCTTATTTTGGTGTTTCAAAATCTCCCCTGGTGTTTGAAAGCATCTTGATAATTAAAAGAAAATATTGCCTCCTAAAACTGCATCTTCATTTCAAAGTAAAAATTAGAAAATAATGCTTTAGTTTATGGAGCTTGCATACTCTCTGGACACCACACTTTCCTTGTCTTCCCTCCAAACCTGCCTCCCTCCCCTCCCCCTTCTTGCCTTCCTTTCTTTCCTCCCTCCTTTCATTTTTCTTTGTTTGAGAAAGTCTCTTTATTGGCACATAATAAAAATGATTGGTAGAAATGTGATAGAAATGATTAGGCAACAAACAGTTAGAAAATCAATTGTGTCATTTGTTCTACCTTTTCTATTATTAGGCAACTGTTCTTTGCCATTGGCATCAAATATTCTGCCCTGCACTGATCTTGGTTTGTTGCCACAGGTCAGAGTCATCTAAGCCACCAAAGTGTGCTTTGGGACCAGGGCCAAGAGACTTATGAAGAGTGGAATAAACACAATATTATAACACATAAAATTAAAACCTCAAATGCATATCACTAAGAATGTTTCATAAGAGGAAACAAATTGGCAAATATATATCTGAAGGTCAATTAAAATATGTATGATGTCATTGGAACCACATTCATGTACTTTAATGATATAATACATTTCAGTGATTTTTTTTTCTTTCTTTAAATCCTTACAGTGATGTTGACCTGGGAAGTGTGGACCCACTGGAGAACAAGGGGTTTATACAGTTATTCATTTCTAATCTGATGCTGGGGAGAGAGGAAAATTATACACACACATGCACACACATATCTGTGTGTAAGTCTGTTGTCTTCTTAATAAGAGAGCATTAACAACATGAAAAAGTGTGCCTTGCCACATAAAGACATAATGGTAAGGTCCTGGATGCCCACACAAACAGGAGCATTGAGGGGCCGCTTCTGGTTCTGATTTCTTGCCAAATAGTCAGTAATCTTATAATCAAATGTGCAGCAATAACAGGACCAGCTGGGAGGATTAAGGAATAAGTATCTATTGGACTGCCTGATCTCTTTGTTCTTTAGGTTTAGAGCAGGATAAATGGAAAGGGGGAGGCCAAGAGGGAGTGGCTTATTATAGAATAAATTGTCTAAAAAGGATCAGTGAAAGCAGGATTATCGATGAGTTGGAGAGTGAGGGAGCTGACTTTTTATTTTAAAACTAAGACAGGATAGAAGTAGGGGGATAAAGTAGGAAATCAGATAAGAGAAACAAAGGATGCAGGTATATTGGCCTTAAGCAGTCTTTTTCTGTTTCTGAGATTTCTTATGTTATTGTGCTCTGAGCCAAGATCAATTGAGATTAATCAGTTGTATAGAAAGCATTGTGATCGCATTGCAGGCTTTTAAAGTTTAAATTTGTTTATTGAGCACAATTTGGTTAGCATCAGGTGCTGAAGTTATAGACACCAACACTAGCATAGAAATTACTTTATTTAGCTCCCAGTTGTAAGTTTCTATAGCAACTGGGTCCTATAGCAGAAAGCTGAGATTCTGAAGCTCAAATGATTTAGTCAGTGATGGCTATATCATATTTGGGGGTACTTGTTTCTCTTTTCCATTTATTCCCTTTTGCCTTTTAAGAAACTTCTTCATTGTGACTCTGTTTGCTTAGTCATACTTTTAATTACACATTTTGCTTTGAACTTTCTCCCCCTGGCAGCAGCATAAAGTGTCTATTTCAGTTGTGTTTTGATTTCCATTGACTAGTCAGAGTGTTGACGCAGAGGAGGTAGTTGTAGTTGGTTTTAAATGCTGCTGAAAATTATGAATTGTGAGGCAAGTGTCCATGGTGGAAAATTTAGTTACATACTCCCGGCATAAATTAGGATGCTGATACAAAAAGGAAACCTAATTTAATTTCTGTCATATGCTTTCATTCAGTTCATAAATGTGATGTCATGATCCTTTTAAAGATGTGGGCAGTCTCTTATGAAGTTTTCTTTTTAAGTTCTTCAGTAAACACATACTTAAAGAAAATTGATTTTTATTTTTGGATTTTATAAATGAATGTTTTTATTGTAACTAGTAAGAATTTTCTGTAAACCCTTATTATGATTGAAGTAATATTTTGTGATGGTAATTTAGCCAATGCTGCAGAAAGGCATGGGAAAATAATTACATCTGATTTCCAACTGGTACAATAGCTGCTACACTTACAATATGAATAAACACAATAGCTCTCTTGCCACCAAGGCTTCTAAATGATTCTGGTCCAATCTCATACATACCATATACAGACATATGCATGACTAGAAAATGAACTGGAAATAAAATGGGCCATACAGGACATGCATGTTTTAAACAATGCCATCTTTCCATGAAACACCATTGTTTTATAAGTATTGATTTGGATATTTGAAATAATCAGTAATGAGTTACACAAGGCTTCTAGCTTAGTGTATGCTGCCATTTATTAGTTTGGAGAATGACAGGAGTGTACCATAAAAGAAAGGATTCTATGCTGTCTTGAAACAAAACAAAACAAAAGCTTTCCATTCAATGTTCACATTTATTGCTATCTTGGGGTCTATTAACATTTGGAAAACACAAATTCTAAGAAGCAGCTGCTAGAAATTGGCCAATTATAATTTCACAATTCAAAGAGAAAATCTTATTTGACTCTAAAATTCTATCCTTGTTTTCTCTTTTCACAAATTATCACAGAGCCAAAGCAGAGTGTGTGAGAGGAAGGATAAAGCAGACTTGCTTCCCGGCTGTCTGCAAAAACTGTCTCACCTCAGATGACCTTGATTCTTTTTGCATTCAATAAAGACTTTTTCTTTCTCTAACTTTACAACAGATTTCATTATAATGACATTAATTCAAATTGTGATTATCTGTCTCTATTTGTCCTCAGTTACTATGAAGGGTCTCTAGATGCTGTCAGTCCTGCCCCTGATTCCCTGTGTGTCATTATTCCTCTATATCTACTATATAATGATTTATCCAAAGTCATATGAGACCATTTTTTTTCCTTCAGACCAGTAGGCAAGTAGTTTCCAGAGGTCTGCTATCTCTCTGAATAGATAATTGTTTCTTTAACAGGACACCTGTAGACAAAACTTTGATGAATAAAGAGCTGCTGTTAAGATATACTTACATATTTGCATCTCAGGGTTCAGAACTATGGCAAAATAAATTCTGCCATGAATTATAGATACATTTTTAAAATCAATCTCCATGATACATTTTAAAAATATAATTTACATTATTTAATGGAAGTTGCTGGATCACTTAAGGCAATAACTTGATTAGAATGAGTGAAATGAGGCTTGAGATGTAACTTAGTTCTTAGAGTGATTGAATAGCATGCAAAAATTTTCTAGTTCTGATTCCCAGAACCACATAAACTGTTGTGATGGTCCATTGTTGTATTCCCAGCACTTGGGAGGTGGAGGCAGTAAGATCTGAAATTAAGGTAATCCTCCACTTTGAAGTGAGTTCAAGGTCATCCTGAGTTACTTGAGACATTGTCTCAAAAATAACAAAATAAATGAGTGAAATATTTAGTAAATATCATAGTTATATTAAATATAGAACTTGAAAACCGCAAGGTAGACTCTTTAGTGTGCCACTGTAGAAACAAACACAGCAATTATTGGATATAAATTATTTTTACAATTTGGGTTTGTTAGCTAAATCAAAACAAGCTTATTTAAAATGAATTTTGACCATAAAATTGTTTTGGAAATCACAAAACAATCAGAAAATCAGCATGTTTAAGGAAATTTGTAGGGCTATGTTAACATAGCAGGTCTGAAGCAGTTTCTGAGAAGATTTGTTGAAAAGTTGGCCATTGACTGGTTTCTGGGAAATTGGCTTTTGAAGTACTCCCTAACTGATAAGGTAATTTTCTGAATTCTGATTAGTTGTACAAATAATGTAATTTTTACCAACATCTGTTTTCCTTCTCTGAGCCTGGAATGCTGATACCAGCCAAAAATTTCATGTGCCCAGACCTTAATTAAACTTCTAAGTTCTGAGTTGTAAATGGGATTTTTCAGGGCAGAAACATTATACACATATTGCTGTACATTTTTCCTAGAATATTTTTGTATGTCCTATATCATGAGCTGGGCATGGGAAGGCTCCGGAGATTTCTTCTTTCCTTACCTGGTGTTATTTTGTTTTTCTGAACCTTATATGGCTTCATAGTAAATATTTGATGCGATCTCATGAGTCCTTCTGGTGAATCACCAAACATGTATGTAGTTTTGGGTACTTCTGAAATGGTCTGAGTCTGTTCTTGCTGATTCCATCAATGTGGGAGTTTAAGAGCAAAGAAAAACTGAGTCATGACATGAATTGAGTAAGTGACAATAAACACCAGCATGATAGCAAAGGTGGCATGATAAATACGCTATTTTCCAAATTCAGCAAGAACCCAATATGAAAGCAAGTATTAGCTATGTCAATGAGAAAGGAGAGGCTATGGGAAGTTTGACATACTTTATATCAATCAATTATAGCACTTTCTATAAATACAGTTACCAAATTCTAGTAAAATTCAAGTTTCTGTTTGATGTCTTCTTATTCAGTGTAGGAAGCTGTACAGCAGACTCCGTAGTAAATATGATCAGCAAGATTGATGCTGCATTGAGCTAAAATGATAGTTGTTCCTCAATAAATTGTAAACCCAACTTTGTACTTATTGTTAGGCAAGAATTAACATAATAGGTCTCTGAAATGTCTAAACAAAGAACTTAATTTAAAATGATTCTGGTAGAGAGTGGCCATATTGATTGGCAGGAGAAAACAGGACTCTTTCTGTAAAATTGTTTTTCCAAATTAAGCTTCTCAAAATTCTTATTTATTGCCTGAGTTCCAAAGAACATGAAATCAGGTAGATCAGATATCTCATCTGCTGTACTAACCCTCAGGATGTAGCGGTAGGAGGACTGCAGAGTTTGAGGCTAGCCTGGACTACATAATGAGACCCTTTTCATACAAGCAAGCAAGCAAACAAAAAAGACCATGAAATCAAAACAAAAGCTCACAAAATCCATAAATATAAAGAACCATAAGGAATGGTTATCGGAAGATGTAAACATAAAAGAAAAATGTGACAATTTGACAGATAAAGATTATTCACCAAAGTGCCTTTGGCCATCAGCAGTTAAATAAGAAAACTCCATCAAATGATTAAAGGAATAGACAATTCCCTTACTATGCAATTTGATTCTGAGTTTGGAAGGAAAAGAAGATTTCCCCTTTTCATTTTCTGAAGCTAGTATAATCCTACCAAAGTTTGACAAAGTACAAAAATAGAAATTTTAGACCAATCCAACTTCAAATTGTGGATCTAAATGTATTTCGATTTAAAAAATAAATATAAAGTTAGATTTGAAAATCATATTGTATAATAAAGATTGTCCAATGCTAATTGCTTACATTAGGAAATATAAGCCAACATTAAACCGGCACTTCTAATTAGAAAATCCATATGGCCATGTAGTGGGAATGTGATAAAGATAACTATCCTTAAGCCCAAATTTCTTAATAAGTAGGGAGATAAATATATTTCCTTGCCATTCCACTGAATGATATTTCTCCTGAAATGACAAACAAACTTGAGTCCTTAATGGGTCATGGTATTCAGCAGTACTATAAAGCAGATTGATCCATAATTTAGTAAGAAAGAAACTAAGGCAATGAAAGTTTGCATTTCATGTGACTTCAAAACATAGACTCATTATTTATTATTTATTTTTCTATACATACTGATTTTTATTGTATATTTTTACTGAATTTTTGTACATTTTATACAATATATCTTGATCATATTTAGGCCCCTCTCCCTTATCTGCATCCTCCATAAGCTGTTCATAGGATTTCAAGCATTCTGTCATATATACTAAGGCCTATGGAGTCAAGTTTGTGTGCCCAGATGTCCCTCAGTGTCAGTTTATCCACTGGAGCCTATTCAACCTATCTAGCATCACTCCCTTAAAGATCAATTGTCCTTAGCAGTGATCAGTCGCTAATAGTTCCTTGACTAAAACTGGGGTATCTGATCCTTAAAAGATTTTAGGGTTACCTCTTCAGAGGGGAGAATGTTAGAGCACTCCAAAAGCCCCATAAAAATAAATAAATGAAAGCAGAAGAAGAAAACAAAACAAAACAAACAAACAAAAACAAAACCTGGGGCCTCCCGCCTATTTCCGCAGCTCTATGCTGAGTTTTTGACAGACTTTGCATGGGTCTTGTGCATGCTATCACCGTTGGTGTGAGTTCATATGAGTAATTCTCAGAAGCCTGGCAGACTCACTCTGCTTCTTGTTGTCACCTACCAGCCCTGGATCTTACAGCCTTTGCACCTATTGTGCTGGATACCTTTAGTTGTCAAAATCTAGGTAGCGGGAGCCTCAAATGGGGAATTCCTTCTTTGGACTGGCGTGTGGCCATGTTTGTGGGGTATTTTCTTGATTGGTGAGTGATGTGGGAGGGCCTAGCCCACTGTGGGCAGTGCCACCCCTGGACAGGTTGTTTTGTATTGTATAAGAAATCAGACTGAACATGGGTCAGAGGAGTAAGCCAGTAAACAGCTTTCCTCTGTGGCTTGTGCTCCAGCTCCTGACTCCAGGTTCCTGTCCAGAATTCCTACCTTGGTCTCCTGATGAATTGTGACTCTGGAGATGTAAGCTGAATAAACCTTTTCCTCCCCAAGTTGGTATTGGTCAGAGTCTTTTGTCACACCAATGCAGAAACAAGCTAAAACACTAATCTTCTGCAGTGTTCCCTGAGCCCTGGTGGTGAGATTTAACATAGGAGTCCTATCAAGGCACACACACTCTGCCATCTCTTATTCTCTATACTTTGGCAAGTTGTGGCCTTCTGTGTTAATTACCCTCTGTTGCGTGAGGATACTTCACTGGGGAGAGTTGAAAGATACATTAGTAGTCTCTCTATCCCCTTGTTTCACTATGTTCCATGAGCCTTAGATGTAGCGATTCCATTGTAGTTGTCACTGAAGACTGGTCATCTCAGACAATTATTTGCTGTGTCTGACCAGTTGTGGAACTCTGTAATAGTTTCCATCTGTTACAAAAACAAAATTATTTGATTAGTGGTGACAAGTATACTTGTTTACAAATATAAGGATACATGTTCAGTGTACAGTAAGAAAATACATTTGTCTAGGGATATGATAAATGTAGGGTTCTTTCTAGGATCTATGACCTCTCCAGTCATGTGTATTTGGCTATGTTTACAGTGCCAAACATGAGTTCCCTTCCATTCAGCAAGCTTTAAGTCCACTTAGATGGCTGTTGATTTTCTTCATGATAAAGGAGTCACTACTGCACCAATAGAGATAGTTTGGTGTGCCAGTCATTGTTGTGGCCCTTAGGTTGTAAAGCTTGGGTTTTATAACTGATTGATGCTCTCCCTTAGGAATTTGCATGGTATCCTCTAAAAGAATGAGAACTAGTCTTCAGGGAGGAGGTTTCCAGGTCAATTCCAGTTTCATTGCTTCAAGTCCTGTGATCTTTAGCAATAGGGACTTACCCTCAAGTTCTGGGAGATAATCAAGAGTTGTGGCAATAGCCTGTATTATTTTGAGAGTCTCTTGGACTACCCTGACCAACAACTCACATATTTTGATTTTTTTTAAAAATTATTATTTAAGAAGTTTATATAATATATTTTGATCATATTTCCCCCTCTTCCAACTCTTACGACACCCACACTCCTTCCCTACACACCACATTTATGTTCTTCTCCCGTCTCTTTATGCTAGTGAGTTCAGTTCCCCATCTACTCTTGGGTGTGGAACCTGTGTTGGACTGTGGCTGGCAACTCACATATTTTGATTTTTTTTTAAAAATTATTATTTAAGAAGTTTATATAATGTATTTTGATCATATTTCCCCCTCTTCCAACTCTTACGACACCCACACTCCCTCCCTACACACCGCATTTATGTTCTTCTCCCGTCTCTTTATGCTAGTGAGTTCAGTTCCCCATCTACTCTTGGGTGTGGAACCTGTGTTGGACTGTGGCTGAGCAAGAATTATACCCTTAAAGATAATCGAATCTTCCCATCCCAGCAGCTACCAAATGTCAGTAACTCCTCAGCTAGGGTGCCACCTCCTGCCCACTTCTCACCATTCATGCTTGGATTTTGTCTGGCTTTAGCTTGAGCAGGTCTTGGGCATTGTATTGCAATTGCCTTGAGTTTCTATGTGCAATTTCCCTGCTGTCTGCAAAGCAGGCTTTACCATCTTTCCACCCACTCTCCTGTGATGATCCCTGAGCTTATCTGGAGAGGGGTGTGACATTGTTATTACTTTTGGGCTGAGCATTGCAGTGTCTTAGTCTCTGCATGTTGAGCAGTTGTGGGTCTCTCATACATACTGATTTTTAATGAAGTTCCGAAGAAAAAAGGAATTGGGGATAGAATAAGCAACTCAACAACTACTTTAGAACAACAGACTAAGCAAACATACAATAGATTCTTCAACTCTTATATTATTAAACATAATTAACTCAAAATTGATTATATATCTAAATATAAAACCTGACACTATACTATACAATGTTACTAAAATAAAAATGGAAGGCACAGATGGGAGAAAATATTTATTAACTATACATCTACATGAATTTTTGCTAAAAAATGTGAAATACACATCTCAATAATAAGACACAATGTTTTAGTTTTTAAATTAAATTCATTCTTTAACAATTTCAGACATGTTTATAATGCATTCTGATTACCCTCACCCCTAGCTTATCTCCCTCCTACTCCTAATAACATCATTTTCTCTCTACAAGGTATGATATTCTCAAAATTTAAAAAAAATTAAAATAGCAAAACAAACCATTTAGATTCAGTATTTAGATGCAGCAGTGAGGTTCTAGCATCAGTCCTCATAGCCATATGCTTCCTTCTTCAGGAGCAGTTTCAAAATGCCAAATTCAACTACTGGACACAGAAATTAAGTGGTGCAGCTAGATATCAGGTTGAGAGTTCAGAGAAAGTATTTTTGAGAGAATGAATTTGGGGATTATTTTTGTATGGATGCAATTTAAGATCATGAACCACAATGGGTAATGAAAGGCCAAAAAATCTAAGATATTTATTGATAAAATGTTTAAGGATATGAATAGAACCACTAAATGAGACTGAGAAGAAAGAAACTGAAAGGGAGAGGGAGACTCACAGGAACCAAATGAATAATGCATTTCAAGGGGAAAAGAAACCATTCATTGTGTCCGTCTACTGTGTGGCTAATAGTGGGTCATGTAAGTATGGCCTGAGAATTTAGCCACGGGTTTCACAACCTAAAATTCACTGATGTCCTGACAAAGACAAAGCACAGTAAAGGGGCAAAATCTTAAATACAATGGAACTAAGAAAGGATGATATGGAAAGAATTAGACATAAAAATCTTATTGAGAGGTTTTGCTAGAAAGAGAAAAATGAAGCTGTGGCAGGGGGAAAGCGATTAGGATAATTTTACTTTCATTTTAAAATGAATGACCTACAGAAAGTTATTTTGATTCACAAGAAGTAGTAAGAGATTTTGTAGTCATGAATTTAGCATTATACTGACAGGTATTGTTGTACAGTGTTCTTGTACCATTGTCGGTTGAACAATAGTGGTGCAAAATAGGCAGCGTGTTTAGATGTCACATCTAAACACTATCACACATTGATAGACAGCTAAGAGATCAGAGGGTACAGGCTGAAAATTGTTTATAATCATCATTATTTACTAGGATCATCAATGATAATATTTGTGAAAATTGGTGTTAAAGAGTTTGAAATGAGTGAGAGACAGGAAAATGACATGGGATTGATGTATTGTGGATTCTGATGGGATTATCATTTTTGTAAACGTGGGAATCCTAGTGATAATGAGTTGGAAATTCCAGGTAGTAATATTCAAAGAATAGCATATTAGTCAGGGTTTTCTAAAGGGAAGACTATATGTGATATATCAGAATATATACTAGAAGTATATTGGGTTTATTAAATTAGCTTACCTAGAGTATGGTCATTGCTCATTCCATGAGACTAGATATCACGACAGTTCCAATCTGGTACTGAAGGCCTGGGGGCTTTCTGGAGAGCTGCTGGTCTTCATTCTATGTTGGCAGCTGGAACAAGCTGGTTCTAATAGTAGTGAAGTAATGCCACAGCAGCAGGATAGATGACCTTGCTAACAGGTCAGTGAAGGCAAGCAGGCAAAAAGTAAGTTTCCTTCTATATTCTTTTATCTGGGCTGCCACCAGAAAATGCTGCCCACATTTAGGGTGGGTCTTTCTGCTTCATATAATCTGATCAAGAAAATCTCTCCCAAGAGGGTCTTGAAGTTCGCAACTTACTTGATTCCAGATCCAATCAATTTAACAACCAAAATTAGCCAGCAAAACAGGATTCTTGCATCTGAGCTTAGAGAGGATTTATGATGATCACTAATGACAAAAGCATACATCTGATCAGGGGAGTGAGTAGTTAATGGATGATGGATGATGGAGAATAAGATCATCCATAAGGTGTCAAAAAGTCAAGGCATCGCCTAAAAAGATATTGAATCCTCCAAACTTTAACAAAGAGCATTAGAATTGTGCTTAAACTAAGGAGTCAGTAGATAACCACAGTAGGAAGCCTAATGACGTGAGATTCGAACTTGGAAACTTGCAAGTCTGAAAATGATAGTGACATTGAAACCTACTGTACTTTCAAGTCCAGTGCCAAGAAGGGTGGAGTGACAGCACACCATCACTAGAGATGGTTCCAGAGGAAGCTTCATGTTCAATGGAAATTTGGTCCTTGTTAGAGGAGGAAGAAAAGGTAGAAAAGTTTCAGAAAATACATTCAGATTTTAGATGATTTTGTTAGATGTGTATTGTAAGTTCCAGAACACTGTGTGTGTGTATGTGGCTGGGGTGGGGGTGGGGTTGTTAGAAATATGGAGTTGGAAAAAAATGATGGGATATACAGAGTCACACAGAGAATTGAGTATAGGAATTTAGACGTGATCTGGGTGTGTAATATTTTCATTATTGGTAACAAATACCTAGACAAATGTTGGACAGGGGATACAGCTCAATTAGTAGGTAGAGAGCGTACTTGCCTAGAATGCATGAAGCCACGAGTTTGATCCCAAGCACTTCATAAAGCTGAACACACTGGTGCATGTCCAAGGCCCCAATCTGGGCCTTAATGAGATGAGACTCTATGTCAAAACAACACTAGCAACAACGACAACAAAAAATACCTGAGATAACTTAAAAAGAGAATAAGGCTTATTTTGGCTTCCACAGCTGAAGGCTTTAGTCCTCGTTTGGTTGGCCCACTGTTTTGGGGCCTGTGAGAAAGCAGCACATTATGGCAGAGCGTGCACAATAAAGCAAAGCTGCTTACATCACGGAGACCAGGAAGCAAAGAGAAAACAGAAGTGGCGAACACCTTAAGATTCCCTTCAATGACTTAGTTTCCTTCCACTAGGTCTCATCTAAACAATAGTGACACAACCTGGCAATAAAGTCTTTAGTGCATTAGGGTTGGAGGATGCTTCACACCCAAACTGTACTCTGGACAGCTTCATTGGTGTCAAATATAAGCAGATCAGAAAGATCTCATGGCATAGTCCCTGTGATCTCAAGGCAAACAATGATGGTAAGACTATGAAGCAGAAAGGAAAGGGGAAGGATACTGAGAAAGCCTTTACACACTTGCTACAGTTAGCATGCAAACCAGACTAGAACTCTTCTTATTCTGAAGACCTAGAATTTTCTATTGACTAGTCAGATGCTGGTTACTAGGACTGAGGAGCGTGGTGTATCTTGGAGTGTTTAAATATTAAAGGTTCATTCCTGACACCTGCTGGTCTTACTGTATGTATGAAGCACTTGCTCTTCACTCAATTTGAGTATATATTAAATGACAAAACAGGAAACTATATAGCTGTTTTTAAACTGAATTCTGATTTTATTTGCAGGGAGAATATATATGTAGAAAAATGTATAAATATATAGAACAAATACAGTGAGATCATAGATATTGAAATCCTAAAACCAGAAGCACTTGTGGTAGTCTTATAGGTTGTTCATATACACTTGACTATCTATAAGCATTCCTAAAATAAACATCTATAATTAGAGGAAAGCCTTTGATACAAGAACGATTTTTAAAAAAGAATATATTTATTATTTATAGGTGTATATATTTAATAAATGATTGCTGAACTGATGATTACATTTGAATATTTATTATGGATGCTGATTAATTTTGAGAAGCCAGACAATTTCTCACTAGTGACAATTACTTTTAAGCAATTTTGAGAGAAATAGGAGCTACTCTTTTGTTTTTTAAGGAACACAAAGGATGAGTAGAGTTTTCGCAGCTGGTTTTCAGTTAAAATTTTATAATGTGTAATTTAACTAGAAGAGAGTAATTTTAAATTTACTTGAGTGATTTAAATAATTATATGGAGACAAGGCAGGTATTCCTCTGTTAAATAAGCATGCACCGTTAGAAAGCAGTGAGGATGCTTTAAAGAAAATTCACCCGTCCACATTAGAGCATTTAAATCTGCATTTCAATAATTGAAGAGAGGATTTAATGTAGAACAGCGAGCTTTTCTGAAATAAGCAATCAAAATAATTCATTAAAGCGGTAATCACTGGTAAGCTTGGCAGTTGCTCTACTGGATATGTAAACAAAATTGGTAAATATTGTTGAAATAAAACCTCAGGTACTTCAACTTTCTTTATTACTGAGGGGGGAAAAAGCAATTCATTATAACTTTGAATTTTTTTATTTTCTCACAATGGAAAGAAGGGAATAGGAAAATTCAAGTAAGTAAATAGTTGACAAGACTATAAATATAGACAAGATAAATATTCAGTCTAAGACAGAAACAGGGTCACCTATTGGTCATTTAGTAGGACCAACTCTTCAGTTTCAAAGATTAATTAAATGAAATTCAGTTCCTATAGGTCTATATGACTCATCAGGGCATTTAAAAACATATTTAAAAACAACTTCTATTGTATTAGTTCTTTGACAATTTCATACATGTATAAAGGGCATTCTGATTACTCTAACCCCTCATCTCTCTAATTTCACCCCCCAACCCTATTACTCTGCTCTTCCTCCTAATATGTCCCTTTCCTACATTCAAGTCTTTTTTGTTCTGAGACCCATAGGGTTTAACCAGGATTATCTGTGTAACCAGGTGTTTGGAACTATCTATTGTAGCCTGGTGGGCTCCTCAGTGGATAGACAGTTGAAGGCAACGGCCCTTCTCCCAGAATCCAATAGTTGCCAGTAGTTTGGCAAGGGGGGTGTTCTAGTTTCATACCTGTTGCTGTGATAAAATGTCCTTTCCGAAAACAATATAGGAGAGGAAAGGGTTTTTCTGACTTACAGTTCCAAGTTATAGTGTATTGTTTTGGGGAAGTCAAAGGAGGAAGTCAGGCAGATAGTCACATCATGTCCACAGTCAAGAGCAAAGAGAGTATATATATGCATATATGTGTATATAT
>NW_008337147.1:1638041-1644379 GCF_000622305.1 Nannospalax galili
AATATAATCTTCCAATATTAAGTAGCAATCAAGATAATCCCGACAGACATATGAATAGACCATTCTAAGCAAGATAATTTCTCATTATAATTCTCTTCCCAGGTGGATTCTAGATTGTGTCAAGTTGGCAGTTAAAACTAACAAGCACATAAGAGTCGGTCCCCATGATTACCTTCCTAATCCATAATTGACTGCTGATTGACCCACTCTTGCATAGCCTCACTGAAGGCAGCTAAAGCTGGTATGAGATCACGCCTGCATTGGCTGTGCCATGCTCGGAAAGCAGCATTTCACAGCCCTTCTTCTTATTGTCCAGCTCTTAACATTCTTTCTACCTTCTCTTCTATGCTGATCCCTGAAACTTAGAGGGACATAATAAAAGTTGCTTAGGACTGAGCACTCTACCATCATTCATTCTCATCACCTTGAAAAGTCATGTGCCTCTGCATTCACCATTGCTCATAGCAAAGAGAAGCATCTCTGATCCATAGAATGTATCTATGATATAACATAAATATTTAGAAGACAACTTGATGCCAACACAATTTAGATAAACAGTAAGTTTACCCTTAAGGCACAAGATCTACTCAGCCTTGAATTTTAACAAGATTTACTGATTTACTGCTGTGAATTCCCTCTTGTATAGCAGATCACAAATCAATCAGAGAGTAGTTAATTATCCCCATAATGGTCTGGCCACTATTGCACCAGTAGAGTTACCTTGTTTGCCAAATTGGTATTGTAGTCGATAGGGTACACAGCTGGGTAAGACTGCTGATGCCCTGCCCCCCCAGCAATCTGTGTAGCACTTTCCTGAATTATAAAACTAGCCATCAAAAAGTTTCTAGCTCAGTTATGTGGGGACCTAAAGGCCCCACTTTGCAGAGGTCTGAGAAGAAGTTACTGGGGCACAGCCTGACTTGTTTCAGAAGTCTGAAGGATACTTCCACACTGCTGAGGAGTGCATGATCAGCACATGACCATCCTTAAGATACATCCTCAGGGGGGAGAGGGATTTCCAGATGTGTTTATAAGCTCTGTAACACCTGCAAAAAATGAGTCCCTGCTTGACTAGGCTCCCCATTGCGCCTGAGTGTTCCCGGTACTGGGGGTGGTATGGGCTGGCACATGGTGCACTTACTCATCCCCAATCATCACTGTGCAGGGGTCGCTGGTTCAAACCCCCCACAACTGGTGCCCAGCATGGCGCTTGAAGGAGGGTGAAAAGAAGAAAAGAAAGAAAAATAATGGATTGGGGCCAATCGAGAGTTTGGGGTAAGTGAGACCCGAAAGATGGGTAATGCAACTAATAAGCCTGAGGACCTCGTGCTTAAAGCAATGAGAGATATGCTTTGCAACTAATAAGCCTGAGGACCCAGTGCTTAAAGCGCTGACAAATATACTTAAAAGTAGGGGATTGGATCTGTCGGATCTGGTAGCTCAAAAGGTTTGGGCAGAGGCCATTCATTTGGCTCTTGGCTACTTGGGGCTAATGTTTTTAGGCGGGATACATGGGAATCATGGGAAGAGTTTGAGGAAGAACACGACAATGCAACAGAAGTGAAACCAAAAGTGGCCAAAGTAACAAGCGGCACCTTGGGCATGCCCTGGCCAGTTTCAGGGCTTCCAGGGACCCATGCTCAGGACCCATGGGTTCCTTTTTCAGAAAGGTGGGGTGGAGTGGAGAGCATGGGGTCTGTGGTAAAAGCCGCCCACCCAACCTGTCTTGAAACGCTGATCAAGGAGTCTAATGTATGTGCGAGTCAGGGGCTCATGTGAAAGCCGGGTGGAGGACCACCCCCTGGCTGATGACTGGCTGCTGCCAGGTGCATTTAAAAAACAAAAAAGCAAAAAGAACCCCAAAAAATCCACCATTGGCGGTGCGCCGCATCCGACTCTGGGATGGCTGGGAAGGCCTGGTTCGGGGAAGGTGGCTTGTGGGGGCACTTCCCATCTATTCCACTGGTGGCTGGAGATCCACCCTGACCCCGAGTGTTACAGCCCCACTGGCAGCAACACTCGCCAAATCCCAGGGCCAAGGGAGCCCTTAGTAAAAGCCTACAATGTTTTCACTGCCAGGGGCAGATAAAAATCCAAAAAGATATGTCCACACTTGTGATAGCTCAGCTCGATTCAAGGAATTCATGGACGTTGCTTTCTGACAGTATTCAGACTCATGCGCTCCTTAAAGAGAGAGAAGCCCCTATCTTCTTACAGCATCGTAGGGGCCACCAAGAATTGCCTGGGCTTTTATCCCAAGGCAATGCAGAGGCAGACAAGGTGGGGGGGCAGATGAAAATCCAAAAAGATATCTCCACACTTGTGATAGCTCAGCTTGATTCAAGGAATTCATGGCCATTGCTTTCTGACAGTATTCAGACTCATACGCTCCTTAAAGAGAGAGAAGCCCCTATCTTCTTACAGCATCGTAGGGGCCACCAAGGATTGCCTGGGCTTTTATCCCAAGGCAATGCAGAGGCAGACAAGACACGTACCACCTCTTCAACAGCCAGGGGTAAACCCCAGAGGACTCAAGCCCAATTCCTGTGGCAAATGGATGTCACACACTATGCTCCTTTTGGAAAGCTTAAGTATATTTTTGTGTTCATCAAAACATTCTCACATGCCTGTTGGGCTACTGCTCATACAAGAGAGAAGTCTAAACATGCTCAGTCTCATTTTGTCCAGTGCTTTGCTACGTTGGGATTGCCCCAAAGAATTAAAATTGATAATTGACCATGTTTTGTGAGTAAAAATTTACAAGATTTCTTTTCACTTTGGGGAATTCAACACAATACAAGAATTCCCTACAATCCCCAAGGTCAAGACATTGTAGAACACAACCATCAAAACCTAAAAATTCAATTACAAAAACAAAAAGGGGGAATAAGCCCCTACCAACAGTTGGGTTTGGCCTTATTCACTATTAATGTTCTTAATTTTCAAAAAAATCAGTTGGAATCCCAGTTTCAGAAGCATTGGGATGACAGGAACAGAGACCTGAGGTATGGGTAAGGTGGAAGGACCCCATTACAGGAGAGTGGAGAGGCCCAGATCCATTGCTAACCATGGGTCGAGGCTTTGGCTGTGTCTACCCTACAGGAGATTCAAACCCCTTATGGGTGCCTGCGAAAAACCTTAAGTGGATAGGCCAAGATCTGACTGACTAGCATGACAGTCCATGGACAATAGTTCATGAGACAAAATTCCTCTATTTACATCCATCTGAGGTGAAGGACACGGTGCCTTGGCCTCATTGCCAGTCAGCCTCTTTGGCAACTGGCTTATTGGCTAAAAGGTACATGGTCTCAGAAGTATTTCAACTTGTCCTACGCCATGGCTTGCTTTGTTTCTCTTGATAATGCTTATCTTTAAGTGTCTTTACCAGATAATTCGGCGACAGAGGACCCTTGAAATTGTCACAGCCCACCTCCTCATGATTACGGACTCCCCCAGGAATATACCCCCTCCGGTTGCCCATGCTTGGCTAACTGAGTTAGGCAGAGACTAAGACTGTCTTGGGCTGGCATTACCCATGCGCTGCCCTTAATCATGACACATTTTTAGCCAAGGATGTATAAGATGTCCCATGACAAGCACTCCTAAGACAGGACATGCACATGGCCAGGGCGAATGGTCCAGTGATGGCCAAGACTTGGTCAGAGGTGACACGACCTAAGACAGGCAAAAATGCATAAGATTAGAGGAAGGAGATAGCCATCTCTCCTCAGGGAGCCATCTATGAGATGGGTAACCCGTGAAATCAAGTCAGTCCAGCCTTAAAATAAAAATAAAAGGAGGAGATGTGGGGGCCACCTTGCAGAGATCTGAGAGGAAGATACTGGGGCACAGCCTGACTTGTTTTAAATGTTTGAAGGATACTTCCGCACTGCTGAGGAATGCATGATCAGCACGTGGCCATCCTTAAGATATACCCTCAGGGGGAAGGGGGATTTCCAGATGCCTTTATAAGCTCTATAACACCTGCAATAAATGAGTCCCTGCTTGACTAGGCTCCCCGTTGTGCCTGAGTGCTCCCGATACTCGGGACGGTATGGGCTGGTGAACGGTGCCCTTACTCATCCCCAATCATCACTGCGTGGGGGTCACTGGTTCGAACGCCCCCAAGTTACAAATTTGTCTATACTCTGCAAGCAAGGTGGGTGGTGTCTTCATCAGTAGAGTCTTACCAACTAGTTCTGATGGGCAACAAAGAGGAATAGCAAGAGCCTGTATTATAAAACACATTCTTTTATGGAGTACAAATGGAGAATGAAATGCATATATTGTTTATTATTTCACATTCTCCTTTAACTCTTTCTCCTGTGACTTGATTCCAGTTGGCATTATTTCTTGAAAAAATACAATTTTTAGAAGGAAAGCATTTACCATAATATGTATTTTGGTCTTATCTTTCTCTCTTTCAGAAATTCTTGTATTCAATTGGTCCGCAGTTTCTTTTGAGATTCATTTTCTTTGTGTGATTTTCTTATCTACTGTAGTCATGCTGGATATATTAAGGACTTTCATGTATGAACTTTACATATTTTGAATGTATGTGCTATATGTTTACATATTTATTGCCCAAATTCAATAATTTTTTTCTATCTTATGAGAATTACTTAAATAAGTACTCAAATAATTTACTAAAAACAGCCACCTTTTATGTTTATAAAAAGTTGGAGACCCAAAGCACATTTAGAATAGTTAGAGGCCTGTTAAAATCATCACTGGCAAATATTGCTCCCAACTAATGAAGTGCTGAAGTGAGAGCTAACTTTTGAAGATATGACAGCAGGAGTTCAGATGTCCTAAAATCTAAGGAAAGCTTTCCTAGAAAAGCAGTACACCTTATAAAGGAGCTGTGTGCCATGGCAATTATTTCCATTTTCTTTCATTTATTATTACCCAACAGTTGGAAGTATAACTAAATTAGAACTTGATATTCTACCACCATGAAAGCACCCCATACATTTATTGATATTCACCATGTCTAAATGCTCAGATTTTATCTATCCAGAGTTTAGATAAGATGCCAGTAGCCTATCTGAGATTTGAACACTGCAGCCCAAAACTTCCAAATGAAATATACAACCAATTCCCTATCACAATTTTTAAAGTAGTATCTGACTTACAAAGTGAAACAATGAGGTGACCAGAACATTTCCTTGATTTAATTTTTAAAAGGAACCTGGAGAGGTAGACAGATTCCTCCCCATGTTAGGGGTTTCTAGTGTGAAAGCAAAAAGACCAGATTGTGTGTTGGCTGCTCACATTGAGGGTGGTCCCTGTTTGTTTAGTCTGTCAATTCAAATGCTACTGTTTTCCAGAAATATGCTTGTGGACATATTCAGAAGAAATGTTTCAATAGTTACTTTGGTACTCCTTAACCCAGTCACACCAATTCATAGTAACACACATTTAAATTTCCTCCAGTTTTTTTGGCTTACTTTTTAATGCTGAATAATACTCTACTGTATGGCTGGACTATATTCTATTTATCTACCTAGAAAAGGACATTTTTTGCTTATAATTGCAATTAAAATAAAGTTGGTATAAATAACTGTGTAAAGGTTTTTGATTGAATATAATGTTTTCAGTTCATTTGTATAAATATCACAGAGTGTAATTTTGGGGGTATAGAGCAAAAGGTATATTTTGTTTTATAAGAAACTGCCAACCTGTCTTTCAAAGTGTGTGCATCACTTTGCATTCCACTTCCAATGAAGGAAAGGTTCTGTTACTCCACATTCTCATTAAAACTTTATGTTGCTTGGCTTTTGGATTTAGACATTTTCTGTTGGTTTTTTGACAAGGTCTCCCTAGTTACAGCCATCTTGGAACTCACTATGTGGACCAGATTGGACTGTATCTCACAGAAATACACCTGCCTCTGCCTCCCAAGGGATGAGATTAAAGGTGTGTGACACCTCATCCAGTGTGGATTTAGGCATTTTTTATAGGTACATAGTGGTGCCTTATTATAGTAATTTGTAATCTCCTAATGACATGATGTTGAAAATATTTTCATGTACTTGTCATTTGTGTGCCTTCTTTAGTAAGTTATGTCTGTTTGCATCTTTTGCAAAATTTCAAATTGATTTGCTCATTTTCTTACTGTTGACATCTAAGAATTCTTCATGAGTAGAAATAACAATCACTGGTCAGCCGAACCATTTGTAAATATTCTTCAAATCTGTTCCTGATTCACCTCATTTTATAGTAATGTATTTTTAAAGGAAATTGAACACACTCTGAACAACACCCTCTTCTTCCTTCTCTTCTCTTCTTATCTTTTTATTTTTCTTCAATCTTTTCATCTTTCAGTCTTCCTCCTT
>NW_008337147.1:1644754-1645499 GCF_000622305.1 Nannospalax galili
ATATATACTTGAATGTCTACAGTTTGTAGTCTAATACTTTAATTCCATATATGATCAATTAAACAGAAATATACATGATAATCAAAACAATACTGTGATGACACATTTCTGTATTATTAGTAGGGATTTAAGTAAGTAGACAACTATAATAAAATCTAGTTTTATCATCTTGTTTGCTACTGTTTTATTTCAACCAGATAATGAGACATAGTGCACACAAGCATCATGGATAAGAAAATGTCACGAATTTTAGTCCTGATATGCTGTATCATTAGAATTTAATAATTAAAACAAAAGAGATTTTTTGTAGCACTTTGTGAGGGTTTATTTACCCATTCCCCAAGTGAACAGCATTTGTTGGCTTCTAAGTCTTGACAGTTGAGAACAAAGCTTCTCTAAATACCCATGAACTGGTATAGCAGGTGTTACAAGTTGACATAAGTTTTCAAGTCATTGAAAACAAAGGTGAGAGAAAGTTTTAGGAAAATGAAAAAATTAACAGATGTTTTGTAAGTATTTATTATCTTCATCAACCTATGTAGACTGATACGGCATGTGTGGAAACCATCCCACTGAAGGAAAGGTAGTTATCAAAAATCAAGGAGTAGTTAGAAACAGAGAATTACAGAATGTAAAATATAGCTTCTGTAAATACTCAGTGCTTGTTCATCCCAATATGTTTCTGAAAACTCACAGAATCTCTAGAAATAACTATTTAACATTTGGTAAATTGTTTCCATAGAAC
>NW_008337147.1:1645568-1667939 GCF_000622305.1 Nannospalax galili
ATATATATATTGCACCAATCCATTAATAGGTGCTCATGTGTACCTGTACCTGTACGTAGAACTGCTCATTTGGGATTAGACAACCTCACAGAAATTAGTCCCTAGAGAAAACTGATTCATTCTCCTTCCCTCAGCATCCATTGAATGACTGTAGCTCTTCAATTTGAGGCCGGCCCTATGGAATGCCCCCTATTCACCTTGGCATGTGAACTAGTTTTGTCATTATGCAAATCTTGGTAGACTACCTTACCATGGAGATTTCACTGTTGTAGCTTCCCTATCTCGTTTAGAATGTATCAGCTAGCATCAGGTGTCTCATCCCTCTGGCTCTTACATTCTTCCTCCTCTTCCATAAAGTTCCCTAAGCCTTAGGTGTAGAGGTTTCACTCAGATCTGGGTATATCACAGCCATTTCTTCTCTGCATTCGAGCAATTGTTGAACTTTGTAATAGCTTCTTTGAAGAGTGGTACAAGGTAAACTTGACTGTAAATATATGAACACGCATTTAGAATACAGTAAGGAATTATGTTGGTCTAGAGAAAGAAACAAAAATAGGTTTTTCTCTAAGATCTGAAATCTCCAGCCATGTGTATTTGGCTGTTTACAGATCCACCAATAAGCTACCTCCCAATGAGCAGGTGTTAAATCCAATTAGATAGCTATTGGTTACTCCCAAGATAAAAGTGCCACTACTACACTAATAGAGATTATTTGCTAAGCCCATGATTATTGTGTTTCACAGACTTTGCAGCTGAGTGGGGGTCTTTGATTTCTTTTCCCTCTTGTCAGCTTTGTATGTTGTCTCCTGATACTATAGGAGCTAGTCTTCGGGGAGGAGGCTTCCATGTCAGTTCCAGCTCAACTGATACAAGACCTTTATCCAAAGTATGTTATATCTTCAAGAATAGGGTCTTACCTTCAAGTTCTGGGAGACAGATGCAATCCAAGTGTAGTTTCCCATGACTGGCCCTATGATTTTTGTTATATAGCCATAAGCTATATACAAATTCTCATATTTTATTATACATATGGTTTCAGTATGATTATTAAATAGTGCATTTCTCATTGGATTAAGCATTATTTTTCTTCCCTCTTTCTGCTTTGTATACACCTCCCTCATCACTCCCCAGTTTACCAATTTCCACCTTGATAACTTCTGTTTTCTGTGATCTCTCCCTCTGGAGCTCCTCTGTCTCTTTTCATCCCATTGTTCCTTTCCATTTTCCTGGCTCATAAATATACTTAAATATAAGGACTTGGAGATAGATTTCACAAATTAGAGAGAACATGCATCACTTATTTTTGGTTAGGGTCACCTTGCTTAGTGTACGAGTTTCTAGTTCCATCCACTTACTTTCAAATTTCATTTCATTTTTCTTTATGACTCAGTAGAACCTCATAATATAACTGGATCACATTTTCATTATGTATTAATCAACTGAGGGACATTTAGATTGTTTCCATTTCTTAGTTATTTTGAAAAGAGCATCAACAAATATGGCTAAGCAAATATCTCTATAGCAGAATACTGAGTAATTTTGAAGCTTACCAAGCAGTGTTATAGCTGGATCATATTGTAGATTCATTTTTAGTTTTTTTAGGAGTTGTCCACACTGATTTCCACATTCATTGCAACAGTTGCAACCCCACCAGCAATGGAAGAGGGTTCCCCTTCTCCAGATACTTGCCAGCATTTGTTATCATTTGCTCTCTTGATCTTAGCCATTTTGACTGAGGTTAGCCAAAATTTTAAAGTAGTTTTAATTTGTAATTCCCTAATTTGGTTTGTTCTTGTTTATCCAGATTCCTGAGTTCTATCATTGTCATTTATTTGTGCTTTTTGTTTATTTTTAATGCAGCCACTTAGAGCTATAAACTTCCCTCTTATGACTGCTTTTAATGTGTCCCAGAAGTTTTGTTCTGTTTTTTTTCCATTTCCATTTACTTTTACGAATATTTGTGTTTCTTTATTGATTTCTCTTTTGCTTTATTCATCATTTAGGAGTGTTTGGTGCAATATCCATGAGTTCATGTAGTTGCTAGAATTTTTTTTTGCTGTTGATTTTAAGTTTTACTGCATTGTGGTCTGATAGAATACATGGAATTATCTCAGTTTTTCTATTTTTTGAGATTTGTTATATACCCTAGTATGGTGTCTATTTTAGAGAAACTTCCATGGGAAGCTGAACAGAATGTATATTCTTTGGTGCTTGGGTAGTATATTCTCTAGATGTCTGTTAGGTTCATTTGATGTATGATATCTTTTATACAGCTGTTTCTCTGCTTTTACTTTGTCCAGATGATTTGTTTATTGAACAAAGTGGTATATTGAAGCCACTTACTATTACCGAGGTTGGGTTAATCTGTGCTTTGGATTCCAGTAGTTTTTTTTTTTTTTTTTTTTTTTTTTTTTTTTATATATGTTCATGATTGTAATGTCTTCTTGGCCAATTGTTTCCTTGAGCAGAATGAAGTGACTCTCTTTATCTCCTCTTATTAGTTTTAATTTGGAATCTATTTTGTCTGATATTCGGATAGCAGTGTCTACTTTTTTTTATTGCCATTTGCTTGGAATATATTTTTCCCATTCTTTCACCCTCCAGGTGCCTGTCCTTGAAAGCAACGTTCTTGAAGACAACAAAAAGATGGATTTTGTTTTGTACCCATTCAATTAACCTATGCCTCTTCATTGAATAATTAAGACCATTGAAGTTTAAAGTTATTATCTTGTACTGTCATTTTTTCTGTTTGTGTTCATATTCCTATTGCTTTTCCATAATTATAGCATCATTTTTTTTCTTTCCATAGGACTTTGGATATAATTATTCTTTTCTTCTCTTCTTGTACTGCTTTTAGTATTCTCTGTAGAGCTGGCTAGATGAACATGAATTCTTTCAACCTACTTATATCCTGGACAATTTTTCTTTCTTCTTTGACTATGATGGACAGTTTTGCTGGGTAAAGTATTCTGGATTGGTCTTTGTAGCCATTTAGTAGCTGGAATACATTACTTCAAGCCTCCTGGCTTTTAAAGTTTGCACTGAAAAGTCAGATGTAATTCTGATAGATTTTCTCGTATATATAACTTGTTTTTCTCTTGCAACTTTTAGTATCCTCTCTTTTTGTGTGTAATTAATGTTTTTACTACAATATGTCATATTGAGCTTTTTTTCTGGTCTTGTTTATTTTTTGTTCTGTGTGCTTCTTGTGTCTACATTGATAAGTCCTTCCTTGACTTGGAAATTTTTTTTTCTATAATCCTGTTGAGGATCTGATCAATGCCATTGACCTGAGACTTGGTGTTTTCATGGTGTCCTGCAGCTCCTACTTATTCCATTCCTGGGTTTTTAATTTTTCTTTTTCATGTTATTCATTTGAGTGGTCTAATTCTCCAACTTTATCTTCAGGTCTTGATTTTCTATTTTCCCTTTTATAAAAATGTTTTATTTATTATTTATGTATATGAGTGTATTGCCTGCATATATGCAAGTGTACCTGTGTTGTGCAATGCCTGAAGAGATCAGAAGGTGTAGTTGGATTGCCCTGGAACTGGAGTTATGTATGGTTGTTAGCTGCCAAGTGGGTGCTGGGAATTGAACCCAGGTCATCTTCAAGAGTAGTCAATGCTCTTAACCATTGATTCAGCTTTCCAGCCTTCCCTTTCCCCCTTTACTCATTCTGCTGGTAAGACTTTCTTCTGTCTTTTCTAACTGGCTTTTTGAAATTTTCAATTTCATCTTCATCTCATCTTGGGTTTTTCTCAATATTTGTATCTCTTTCATGAGTTTGCTTTTTCAAATCCTGAATTGTCTTTGTAATTTAATTCAGCTACATATTTATATTTTCTTGATCTTCAGTCAGTAGTTTATTCCTATCCTCTTGGAATTTTTTGAGGTGACTTTAAAGTCTTTAAAGTTCTTTAATTCTTTTATCTGTTTTTATGATTGTTCTTTTCTTCTGGGTACTTCTCATTGTAGAACCCTTCTGGGAGTTATACACTGGGATTCGGTGTGAACTAATTATCTTAATTTTTCATATTATTTGTATTTTTGCAGTATGAGTTGGGCGTATGGGCTTCTTTTTTTGGTTTTGTGTCTGTTTTGAAATTCTAACCTACATCGTGGAGTAGAAGTTTGGTTCTGTTTTTATTGCTACTGTAAACTTCGTTGATTTTTGAACAGGTATGAATAAATTATTGGTTTTTCACTTCAGGCCCACTTTTGATTTAATTTTTTTTTAATTGAAGGAACAGGTGATTACTGTCTGGTGTGGTGTGGTAAGTAGGGAATCACAGCTTGGATTGTGATTGCAGAAGAAGTTGACAGGGTCTAATTAGATCACCAGGGTGGTCCTGAAAGCAATAGCAGTGAGGTCCTGTTACAGTCTCAGAAAGGAAAAATGGTGAAAAAGCGGGTGGGTTCTAACTATCTCACAGGGGCAGGGGGCTGGAATCCTCAAGAATCAGATTCTAGTCCTAG
Source organism: Nannospalax galili (assembly GCF_000622305.1). Taxonomy (NCBI): domain Eukaryota; kingdom Metazoa; phylum Chordata; class Mammalia; order Rodentia; family Spalacidae; genus Nannospalax; species Nannospalax galili. Next base: position 1,650,048 of record NW_008337147.1, read on the forward strand.
GCCAAGAAAGGGAAGACGGTGATGATGTGGGCATGTTCCACCTAGCTTACCAGGGTGGTCCATAGTGCATGAATGGTGGATTCCTGTCTTATTCCCAGAGAAGGAAGAGGATGGAAAAACTACTTTTTTTCTTTCTTTTGAAAAGTTTTGCAACTAAAAGACAATTTGAAATGAAAGCATATATATATCCCTAGAAGGAAAAGTGATGCCCTAGAAACTCTATGAGAAATGCACATAGAATGTCTGAACACTAATGCATATGTATACCTAGGAGCTGCTTGGCAGGGAACACAGTGCCAGACAAAAGAGACTTCCCTTAGAGTGACAAATGTGTCATATGACACTCATCAAAGAAGCTTCTTTTTGCAACAGACAGAAGCTACTGCAGAGTTGCATATCTGGTCAGGCACAGAGAACATACACCTGGGAGATGGTCAGTATTAGGTGACACATTTGCAGTCGAATTGCCACAACTTAAGGCTCATAGAACATAGCAGAATAAAGAGTAGAGGTAGGGGTAATGCACTCTTTAATTCTCATCAGTGAGGCATCCATGTACATCAAAGTGTGATCCACACAGAATACCACAACTGTCCAAGTTTTGGAGAATAAGAGACTGTAGAGTGTAGGATGGGACTTCTATTTAGAGCCTCACCCACCCACGGCTCAGACACCATTGTAGATGAGGAGTAAAGAGTATAAGAGTCAGTGTTGGTTCATGAACATAAGGAGGTGGAGGCTTCCAGGCCACTGAAGGCTTGCTCATGTGATCCTGTGGCAACAGTGGCATCCAGTGTGGGACCCATGTCACTACAATTAAACAAGGCCCAAAGGGGAGGTGAGAAATAGGTGGTAGGCAAGCATTAGAATGAAAACTATTTGAGACTGATTGAGGCTGGGTGAGGGAGAATATGACTTACGTATGACCACTGGATGACTCCACTCCAGTGGAGTCACTGACTAGACATCAGTGGACCTATTTACACTGAAGAACATTTGGGTACAAACACCTGAATGAATAGGACTCAACATGTATGGCAGAGTACATAGAGTTTGGTGGGGACATAGGGGGAGGCATGGATGGGGAAGGTGTCTGGATTTGAGTGGAAAATGTATTAAATTTAAAAAGCTCAATAAAAAAATCATTATTGCTCTACAAAAACAAAACAACAAAAAAAAACAAATTGAAATAGAGTTACCATATGACTCAGCTATAGTACTCCTGGGTATTTACCCAATGGACTTTATATCCTACTACAGAGGTACTTGTACATCCATGTTCATTGCTGCTGTATTCACAATACTTAGGGAAGAGGATCAGTCTAAATGTTCACCAACAGATAAATGAACTTTTAAAATTGTTGCACCTATAAACAGTGGACTATTGCTTATCTGTGAAGAAAACTGAAATCATGAAATTTGAAGGTAAATTGTTGAAGCCAGAAGAATTATATGGAGTGACAAACTCCATATAATTAAGCTCATATGTGGACCTTAGCTTTGAATCTTTTGTTTTGTATATTTAACTTGGAGCACAAATGGAAGTCAAGAAACTAGAAAGGTGCCTTTGTGGATGTGGGGGACATATATTAAGGGAGGCAGATAGTAGATTTTAGGGAAAATGATGGGGACAAAAAACCTTAAGCAGTGAAAGGAATGGGAGTATAGGGAAAATCAGGGGGTGAGGGGAAGGCTAATGTAAAGGAAAAGGGTATGAAAAGCCACGTAGAAGCCCATCACCTCACAACCCAACAGTCTTAGTTTGTTCTTCATTGCTGTGACAAAATACTCTGACTACTACCAACTTGTGGAGGAAAGGGTTTATTTAGCTTACATATCCTGGGTCACAGTTCATCTGGGAGCTCAAGTTAGGAACTCAGGGAAGGAGCCTGGAGGCAGGAGCTGGAGCACAGGCCATGGAGGAACGCTGCTTACTGGCTTGCTCCCCTGGCCCCGGCTCAGCCCGCTTTCTTATGCAACACAGGCCCACCTGTCCAAGGGTGGCACCACCCACAGGGGGCTGGGCCCTCCTACATCACTCAACAATCAAGAAGATGCCCCTCAGACATGACTACCGGCCAGTCCAATAGAGGCAATTCCAACTGAGGCTCCCTCAACCCAGGTGTGTCAAGTTGACACTAAAGCTATCCAGCACACCAACTTAAAACAAAAAGTTGAAGGGATAGTAGAATGCATGTAAAGATAAAGAGGGGGAACTACTGAAGGTTAAAGGATTAAGCAGGGTTTAGGGCATAGAATGGGCATAGTGAGATGGGGGAGAGGAGCAGAAAAAAAAAAAACAAAACCTGAAGTTACCAAATTGAATATTTGTTGCCTGAATTCCCTTTGGGTCTCCTGCACTATCAAGCAAACCATGTAACATATATTTAACTGCATTTACTAACTTACAAAGGAATGAATACCCAGTGCCTAGCTCAGAGCCGGCCATATCAGACTGCACCACACCCATAGTCACCATTAACATTCTCTCATGCCTCCAGGGCCAGCAATCTTGCCCGAAGTCCATAAGAGTCAGTCCATTCTGTCCTTCCGCTGCTGCATGGCTGGCAGCACATTCCCCACACCATGCCCACTTGAGGCTTCCATCCCAAAATGACTCCCAGCAGTCCCTCAGTCGTCCATGCCCAGCAGCAGGCCCAACCCCTGGGAGGAACTAGCCAATTGGGAGACAACATTTTGCCTGATGGCCTTTTAGAATCTTTTGACTATCATCACCATTTGTCATTCTAAAATCAAATTTAAACATTACTGAAGATAATAAACTGAACTACCATTTTAGTCACAATTCACTTCCCTCATCTCTAGCTTCTCAAAAGTTTATTCCATAAAAGATCTACACACTTGTATAGCTGTAAGCTAATTATTTTTTCAAAAGCAATTTACTAACATTTCAAATAGGTGTTATGTGATTTTGATTTAGTTATTTTTTAATCCCATAGATTTTTTGTTACAACACATACTTGGTGTCTTACTCATTTGAGTTTCTATGTTATAAAGAATATTCACAGAGATGGCTTATTAAGAAATGTTAGACTCATTCACCTGTTAAATATGATATCTTAAATCAGTTATTTAAATATGATTTGTGATTTCTTTATAACAACAAGAGTGTAAATTTTTCATCTGGACTAAATATGAAGTTATTGTAATCTATCAGAATTAGTTATGTTGGACAAAGAACTTTTTTTGACCTTGAGAACCTCTGTGTGACTGAATAGATGCATGTGTTTGTGTCATATATGTACATATATATGTTTGTGAATATATATATATATATATATGTGTGTGTGTGTATGTGGATAAGTGCACACACATGTATATGTGTGTGGAGGCCAGAGGTTGAAGTTGGGTTCCTCAATTGCTTTTCACCTTAGTTTTGGAGACAGAGTCTCTCAGTGAACCTGGATCTCACCAGTTTAGCCAGGCTGGCTGACCACAAGCTTCAAAGATCCTCCTGTCTTTGCCTTTCCAGTGCTGGATTACAAAGAAGTGCTGCCATATCTGATATCTGGCTTTTTACCTCAGTTCTGGAGATCCTGACTCCAATCTTCTTGTTTTTACAGTAAGTACTTTATCGACTGAACCATTTCAGTAGCATTGAGCATATACTTTTTCATAAAAGAATTGGCTCCCTTAAGGGTTATCAATTTTAAAGTTCTTAATCACGATAACTCATTAGTATATTAGATGTCTATCTGCTTATAGTAGGGGTTATTCTGTACTAGTTTTGAGAAACCTGCTTATTACTTTCCTTATATAAACCTCCTAGATAAGCTGAACTAGGAAGCTATATGACTGCAGAGCATTCTTAGAACAAAAAACTGGATCTTCAGAAATAAAGATTTGGGAAGATTCAAGAGAATTATCCATACTTTCCCATTATATATGCAACATACCTGCTTAATTACTTGGGTATTCACGACAGCTCTTATCTCTAGTGTTGGTTAGCATTGACTAACTTTTAAGATATTAATAACCATTTTGTTTTTAATTCTCCTGTAAAATTACAGCTTTTTAGGACTTTAAGTAAGAATTTCACCTCAGACATACTATAATAAAACTTCAATGGTTTATAGCTTTCTAGGGACCTTAAATATATATGATCTCATTAATTGCAACTGATAGAATACCTTTGTTCTTATTAGTTTAGTTATTGACAATTAGTAATCTAAGTTGGGTTATGTTTCAAATCTATTAATCACTGCCTCTGTTTACCAGAAATAATTTGTAGTATCCATATAATACTATATAATATTACCTCCTAGGCATTAAATAGCATCAAGTAGATTTTTCTCCTTTTGGGGTTTTGTAATTGATAGAGCAGTGACAATTGGTTCTTTACTGATTGGTAATATTTCGCAAGTAAAATTAGGAGATTCTATTTGGTCACAATATCTAATATGGAAAAAATTAGAATAATAATGAAGATATGCAGAGAGAAGGAAAGATATTGAAAAAATAATTCCTGATAGTTTATATTTATCCTTTCTAGATACTTTTAGAGGTCCATTTAATTTTTTATTTAAATTGTACAATGCCTCTCATCTACTTTTTTTTTATTTCTCCTTTTTTTTTTTTGCTTAAGCATCTTGAATTGTTTCTGTAACCTCTAACATATCACTGAACAATAGAAGGATCCATAAACAAAAGAAGCAACAGAAGGAGGCTTGTAAATATATGGTATTGTCAGAGTGATCTCAACTTGTAGTCCCTTCAGCTCCATGATTTCATAATCTCCATTGAAAGAATTTACACAAGACACAGTGTAGTTTCAAAGACAGGCAGAATTTACTACATGTAGAGCTGAGTGCACTCTCAAGGAGCAAGAGCGGACCATGTATGAGGATACCATTGTTTTGACATATTCTAGGCAGGCCTTAATTTTTCTAAAGTTTCTAGAACAAACAATGTTGATCTTGTCAAGGTTAATGACAGGCCTGTTTGGTAACTGTTTGGAGAGGCTCAGTGAGGCACATTTAGACGGTATGCCTTGTTCTTATTATAAAGCCTATAGCTACATAGTAATCTTAGGAGGTTTAGCGCTTCTGAAGTCAGAATTAGGTAACTGTTTGTTAATGGCCTTCTGAGCAGACCAGGATGTCATGCCTCTTTTCAGAGACAGAAATGTGGTGGCTAAGAGCTCATTCTTTTGACCAGTAATTAAAGTCCTGCTGTTCTAGGCCTTTGTAATCCAAGATACTGATTATGAAGGCTATACTAGCCCCAATGTCCTCCAAGCCAGCTAATATCTAACTAGATACCTATATAGTACACACTCAATATACTTAATTAAATCTGTTACTCAGGTGTTATTAGATTTGTAAGTTTCAGATCTAGAAGTTAACCTTTATTTGATGTTCTCCTCAAACTCCAGAATCTTTTAGGCACTCAGGTACTTTGTATAATGATATTGGAGATGCACTTCAAATCTAAGATTACATGAAATCGTTTGCATTATTTCACAAGGCAAAATATTGAGGAATTATCTTCTAAGAAAGAAAGTAATAAGTCATAGTTATGTCTAATGAGTTGTTATTGAATTTGTACAGACAAATCAAAAGCCTGCTCTTTTGCAACTAGAAATGCTGATCTCAACTGCTATGGTAGCTTGCCATTGATATCTTAATTTTATTGACAAAAATGTAAAAGGACAAAGCATCACATCTGTTCTGTTTGAATATGCTGAATGTTTAAAATTTGAAAGAACTAGACACTAGAATTACTTTATACTGTCAAAGTGATATTTAGACATTTTTGAATTTCTGCAAATTCTTGTTTATCCTTGAATTTTTATTTTTTATAGTCCTTCCCTAAGGAAGAGTCATTTCTTTGTGTGTTTAGTATATTTACTCACGATTTTATTATTTTGAATTTCTATTGATTAGCGAATATTGGTTTGGGCTTGTTTAATCAATTCCTTCAGGTGTGATTACACTTTAATTGTAGTATTGATTTTAACAGATGTAACAGGTCCTGTGACTTGGCATAACACAAGCATCAGTCTTCAAAGGAAGCACAAACTTTGGAAGCAAACAGTTCGGGTTACTATTTATCTCATGACCCTATAAAAGTTGACATATGTCATCAGTAGTAACATACCAAAGATTCAGATTTCTTTGGCATAGCCTCTGAAAGTTAAGACAATTCTCTGAATCTTCATAGTCTTGAAATCTCTTCAAGTTCTTTTCTCTAGAGAATGTAATTATTTCTTGAGTTCAGTAAGGTCAGATGAAAAGCAGTACTTTTTTTTTTTTTTTTTTTGCATTCTACAGTTACTGGTTAGCCTTTCTGTTTTAGACGATGCATGGAAAAAACGGAATTCTGGGAGCTAATAGTGTAGTGAGGGAAATATAATGGCAGTCCAAAAGTCAATCTTTGCAAATCTGAGATTGATGCAAAAGGAAAGAGTAGTTTTAGAAAGTGCATATAGGAGGCTGATGGATCAGGCTCAGGTGATTTTTAGCTCCTGCTTTGCTCTTTACTCTGACTAATAAATATAATCTCTAAACCCTAGATTCTTCATCTGAAAATACAAGAATGTGAATAGCATTTGGTTTACCAGGCTGTTGTGGAGTGAGGCAATGCATCTCTCTAGAAAATCATGAATACTCACAAAATGTAAGTGAAACATAATACCTGCAGTAGAGGTTTGAGAAATTACTTTTGCCTAATATAATCAATGAAGATCACAAGAAGGAGAACCTAGCTGAAGGATGAAAATATATTTAAAGAGCAACACAGTCAAAGATGTTTTTTGAAAGGACGGTGTCAAAAGTGTGACATTGACCATCACAGGACCATAGAAAAGCAGATAAATGAAAGAGTCCCAAAGACAAAGACAATTGGACTCCAGAGAAAGAAATACAACCAGGACTGCTCACACTATTGTAAAAATAAAGACAAGCATTTATCAACCGCTTGAGATAGACCATTCTCTGTGCTTTATATTTGCTATCTCAGGTGATTGTTAACATAATTCTTGGAGCATTTTATTGTATGTGACAGGAATCACAGTTAATCAGTGAGTATATGGTGGAGCTGAGTCTTAAGACTGATAGTTCAGAGCTCCCACTCTTATAGTCAATACTGCTTCTGGGCATTTGTTCCTTCATATCAAATGTCTGGGAGGTCTTTTATTAGTATTAGTATCATTTTAAAGCATGAAACATGTTGAATCCAACTTCACAATGTATATATTTATTTTACCACAATGTATTTTAAAATTCTTTCTGATTAGAAGGGTGGTTTGAAGAGTGGAAAACATAATACATTAATTTGGACATATATATTTTTAAGTTCCTGGAAAGCATCCAGGCTATTCAAATTTAGTGGAAACTGGAGGTGCCATATACTAATGTTTATATCTCTGCCATTCTTTTTACCAACAGGAAATGAAAGGGATATTGAATAATAGTTAGAATAATTCTAGCATGCATCCACAAAGAGCTTAGGTACAAGATGAATGGAAACTCAGAGGATATTGGTATATTTTTAAGTTCCTGGAAAGCATCCAGGCTATTCAAATTTAGTGGAAACTGGAGGTGCCATATACTAATGTTTATATCTCTGCCATTCTTTTTACCAACAGGAAATGAAAGGGATATTGAATAATAGTTAGAATAATTCTAGCATGCATCCACAAAGAGCTTAGGTACAAGATGAATGGAAACTCAGAGGATATTGGAGGAAAATATGAACAACATTAACAAAACTAGTACTATTATTATTATTATTATTATTATTATTATTATTATTTTCATTATTGATCTTTTTGATACAGGGTCTCCCTGTAGCCCAAGTTGGTCTGGAAATCACTATGTAAACCAGATTGGCCTTGATCTCACAGAGATCCACCTGCCTCTGCCTCCTGACTGCTGAAACTAAATGAGTGCACCACCACACCCGGCAACAAAACTATTTTAACTTCTATATCTGAATAGGAAACAAAGGAACAACATTGGAGTTAAAAGCAAAGACATGGAAAACAAGCTACTATGAGAGCAACAATATTTATGGTGGGGTATAGGAATCTTAGGAGAATTCAGAGCAAAGGACCAAGAAGATAAAGTACCTCACCTCACACTTCACCTCCCTCTGTACTTCTGATGATGTTCCCTATGGGCCAGATCACACTTGGTCAGAGGAAGCCAGAATATATACAAGCTCACTGTTGCTTTCACTATAATGCAGTTTCTTGAGAAGAAAGTGAGAAGCTTAGAGAGGGTAAAGGATGGCTCTATGAGACCATGTTACATATAGCCATCACAAAAGCATCAAAGGGTAGCTGATCCAGATAGAGTATGTTGAGACAGGAGACAGTTCCCAAAAGAAGAAAACAGGGCAGTGTCCTCACCAACAGGAAAATGAGGAGGAATTAAGAACAGTGGTTATTCCAGAAGAGAATTATATTAAACCAGATATAGAAAACCAAAGTTGCCATGATATGAATTATCATGAAGAGATCAAGAAACAAGAAAAACAGGTCAGGAGAGTAACTGTTGGATACTATAGCAGTCCTAATAAGACTATTTTAGTGGAGGATAAGAAGTTCTATTGTAATGAATCAAGAGGCAAAAGGAAGCAAGGAAGGAAAGAAGTGAGTCTAGACTGGTTTTAAATAAAGCTTTGTGAGGTAAGTTCAAAAAGAAAGTGATTGTGAAGGATTGTTCGGAAATAACATCTACTGGACATGGTGGGGCCATTGAATTCATGAACTCACAGCAGCTGTGGTGGTCTCCACAAATGCAGAAGACCAAGCTAGTGAACTGGGAAGGGGTACACTCCTACCTAAGGATTTTTAAGTAGGTGATGGCTGCTGGGAAAGATCTAGTCAATATTTTTCATCCGTGTGTCCCTTGATTGGTACCATGCTCCAGTCAGTGGCTGGCACATGAACATACCCATGTACATATGAGAAACAATAATTGGACTTGTAGTTTTTTTAAAAAGATCATGAATTTAGGTGGAGGATGTGTGGGGCTGAATATGATCTAAATACATTATACTCACATATAAAATTGAAAATGACATAATTTTAAAAGCTTAAAAAAAGAAAATGATAGAGGGACCATTATGATGTGAATTCTTTGAGGAAGTAGTCATAGAATACAATTTTTTTTTCCAAAAAGATTTCTAGAATTTTGATGTTACAGGATTTTAGACTTGGGGATTTAAGGACCATACTTCAGAAAGGCAGCGCCATGATACATTTCAAGATTATTATCATCTTTACTTGGCAATGAGAAACTTCAATGTGTGTCTCTTTCTTTTAAGTCTCAAGGCATATGTACCCACACCAGGACAACACTATCGGCAGTATTAATTATGGTGCTCTTCACTCGGTTTCTGCACCAAACATTATCCCTTATTGATCTTGAAGTCAAAGTGTATTTCTGTGGAGAAAAACCACTGCTGAGAAAAGTGAATCCCAAGATTCTTCTAAGTACTTGGTTTCAAATGGCAATGCACTGAGTGAAGAGACTGCATAGATATGGAGAGATTTGAACAGACAGAACAGGCTTCTACTCATACCAGTAAAAACTAGAACTGAAGAACAGATTTCAATATGGTGGGTGATTTTTGCCTTCCTAAAGGGGCTCGTCAATAGTGGGAGACTTTTTTGTTTGCAGCATCTGGGAATGTGCAGCTATCATTTAGTAGGCAGAAGACCAAACTACCGAGCATCCTTTAATCAGGGTACCTACACCTGCAACATAGAATGATCTCATTTTAAATGCTGCTGGTGGAGTAACTGAGTTCTGAGTAAATGTGAGGTAGTGCCGGAGGGACCCTGCTAGCTATCTTTGGCACCTGGAGAAGGGGTGTACATGCAATACTGCTGCTGGCATTCCTCATGGAAGTCAAGCATTTCAGAACTGGAAGACAGGGGCATCTGTTTTACATTTAAGTTTAACAATAGTCAGTGTAAAGATGTATCGCACTAAAACATGGGTGCAGATGTAGCAACAGGGTGAAGGCATCTGGACTTGAGAGGGATTCCAGGACATATTATTGTTTTCCACTTCACCAGTAACCAATCTGGAAAAATTCCTGCAGGTCCAGATAGGCTGAGAGTAACTAAGTGTGGCATAGACAGAATTTCATGAAAGATCCCTTCAGGGAAACCATAAGAAACACCAGCTAAGCACATGTATAGCAGAAGGAGTAGCAAATCCAGGGCTCATTTGCTGCCATAAATGTCATTTCAGAGTCTCCTGTTGGGAGCAGCTCAGGGAAAAGAGGAGGAGTCACACCTCAGTGCCTAGTCACTGAAGATCCATAGAACTTAGTGAGTCCCAGGAATAGGTAGTTAGGACCTAGTAAAACAACTAAGAGCTTAGGATGAACTTTAAATATGATGATGATTTTTAATAACCCAGAAGGAGAGAACAGAAAAGGGGAAAAAGAGCCTCAAATGGACAGAATAATGATGTTTATATCATATAGAGAGGGATAGAGAACACAGAAGCTTGGATTGAGTTTTAAAAAGTTCAGTTTCTAAACATTTGGTTTTATTGACTGAAAGTACTGATATTTCAAATTCAGTACACATTTAAAATTCATGATGGATATTCAGTTGCTACATTTCCTTTCTGAAGGACTGACCCTGCTTTCCTTTGTTTATAGATATAGGAGAGCAAATAATTCACATTTAAATTGTGCCCATGCTAATTTTTGAGATAGTTTTCTTATCTATATCATAATAGCCTGTCAAAATAAATGCAGTGATTAAACCATTCCATAATTATTTCTTGACTGGTTACAATAGAATGTGTCTAAGAATTTTTTTGTAAGAATATAAAACCTGTACCTAATTAAATAAAAATATCAGAAGATAAGGGATCCTTAAAAGATTGTATCACAGAACCACACAGATTTTAAAAAGGTTACATAACTAGGAACACATTCTTATTAAAGAATAAAATTTAATTCTGGTTTATGGAGAATTGTTAAATAAATCAAAGAGTATTTATACTTCTGAAGGCCTGTATAAACTTTTTTTCCTGAGGTAGCCATTATAAAAGCTTATAAGAACTTTGTGTTTAACTAAAAGAGGGTGAAAAAAATTGATGAGTAAGAAAATGTTTATCTTTTTCTCCAATTTCCTTTTTTAAATGCCCTCTATGGAAATCTCTTGCTTATATATAATAATTTCCTGGATAAATACAAATGGCTGCTTAGCTCTCACCTCTTCTCTTTGAAAAAAGAATCTTCATCTCTATTTTTGATCCCTACAGTAGTTACTGATACACTGACCTCAACTCTCCAAACTATGTATTCCCTACTCTGCCCACAAGAGCCTGTCTCTACAACTCCTTTTGAACCATACACATTTCTGTGTCTACTTTCTCCTGTTATAACACAGACTGAGTAATTTATAAAGGAAAGAAGTTTATTTTGGTCTGTGCTTCTAGAGACTTAGAAATCCAAGGCCAGGTGTCTCTGCATCTCATGAATCCCTTATTCTACTTAAAAATATTCCAGAAATCAGAAAGGTGTATTACAAAAGAAACATGAAGGATTAGCTCCCCTCCCTTTATTTTATTTTATTATTTTTGTGTGTTTGGTATGTGTACATATACATATTTGTGTGTGTGCATGTGTCATGAAGGTATGAATGGAAGTATAGATCTGTGGTTTGGATGTGGAGGCCAAAGGTTGATGTTGAATATGTTACTCAGTCGTTCTCTAACTTATTTTTTTTTTAGACAGATCTATCACAGAACATGGAACTCACTGATTCAGCTATGCTCTCCAAGAACTGGAATTAAAAATTATAGGCATATGCTGCCTTACTTGGCTTTTTACATGGGTACTGAGGTTCTTAACTAAAGTCCTCATGTTTGCATGACAAGCACATCACTGACTGAGCTATTTCTCCATCTAGCTTTCACTTTTGACATTTGCTTTCAGGACAATTAGTCCTATGAGATAAGTAGTTCCCAGAAAAAGACATTAATTCCTCTTAATGACTTAACTAGCTCTTTAAAAAATATTTTATTTATTATTTTTATTTTATGTGCATATTGTCTGAATGTATGTAAGTGTACCCATGTTGTGCAATGCCCGTGGTGGTGTGGACAATTGTGAGCTCTCATGTGGGTGTTGGGAATCAAACCTGAGTCCTCTGCAGGAGCATCCAATGCTCTTAACTACTAAGACATCTCTTTAGTCCCTTAAGTAGCTCTTAATAGCCCTACTATCTCTTACTATTCTTTTAAAGAATATTCATTTCATCATTCAAGAACATCACTCCTGAGTATTGTCTTTGCATTACCTCCCTCTCTCCTTTTCAACTTCCCACTCCCTTATGTCCTCCCACTCCCTCTGAAGTCTGACCATTTGGAATTAGATAGCCTACCATGGAGCTAATCTCTGGAAGAAACTTATTCTCCTTCCCTTATTGATGTAGTTCTTCATCTGGAGGTGGAACCCTGTGAAATTTCCCCCACCTACATTGGCATGTCAACTAGTGTTGCCATTATGCTGGTCTTGTTAGGCTACCAACATGTGGAGATTTTATGAGTGCAGAAAAATTCTTGCATTGTGAAATAAACTTCAAGATGAGTTTCACAGGGGACAAATTATATTTGAACCCTATTCAAGCAGGAGTACCTCAGTTTCAGACATCTGTACAGAGGGAAATGGTTGGGAAGAAGGCAGGTAATGAGTTTGGGAAATGTGAGATGGAGACCAATGAAACTGTGATTTTTCAATAGACATTATAGCTAAAATCTCAGTGTGTCTTTCCCCTGTATCTCAGCTACACCAGGGAAATTGAATTGTAGGTGTCCTGGGATAAGTGTGTTGCTTGAGGCAAGAATTTGGGATTTGGGTTGCTACTCATTGCTCTTTAAATTATCCAGTGTCATCAGAAGCATCTGCTCACCCAGCAGTCCATGAATGCCCCATTCCCAGCTTTCTGTTTCAAGAGTTACCCAGTTTCTCATTGCCTTCAAGGGACTCTTTGTTCCATGTTATTTGTGAGTTAAATGTGAATATGTACAATATGTAGGGGCTGAGTCATGCTGGGTGTCAAGGTCCTCCTAGCACACTAGATGGAATTTTGGGTTGTTTTCAGTCTGAATTAAGTAAGGTGAGCATTTTTAGATTTCCTCTTATTTTCCCAAAATCGTCAAGGCTAGAACAAATGGAGTGTTAAGTCTAGACTCCTTGTATATCCAGATATGGTTCCAATATCACCTCTGCAATCCACTCTTGTGTGACTGTGTTTTTGTTGCCCTGTGTTTTTTTAAAATACTTTATTTATTATTTTTATTTTGTGTATTGCCTGCATGTATGTGGGTGCACCTGTGTTGTGCAATGCCACAGAGGTCAGAAGAAGGCTTTGGATGCCCCTGGAACTGGAGTTAAGGATGGTTTGTAACCACCATGTGGTTGCTGGGAATCAAACCTGGGTCCACTGCAAGAGCAGTCAGTGCTCTTACAGCTGAGATACCACTCCAGCCCCTCCTGTTTTATATATATATGAATTCTCTAACATTTACAAATAGCCTTAGGTGAATTTAAGCTGCCAGGTTAAAATATATATATATATATTCTTTATATTCCCAAAAGAACCCCCCAACACACATACATGCACACCACAAATCTAAGAAAAACACTAGATAACTAGTCTTACAAAATGCAAGAAACTTAACTGGCTAGAAGCAGAGACAAGGATATATAAGGGAACATTATTGGGTAGAGCACCATGGCTGTTACCACTTGGCGCTGGATTCTGCTACTAGCTCTGCTGACTCTGGACCGTACATGATGCTGCTGGTACTACTAAGACAGCCATAATTAATTCTAAAGTTACTCTACTTTTCTACCATGAATACTTGACACATGAAGTATAGCTTCCAGTAATTGAAGATAGAAATTACCCATTTTTAGCTGTTTTTTTTTTGGAAGACAGTGCTTAAATATTACTAAATTATTGCGTTGTGAATTCCACTAAATACAAATAAAGGCAATGGGCTGTAGCTATTACACTGATTTTGCAAATCTACACCGCCACCTTTTCCACCTTTCTCTGTATTCTGAATTTCCAAGTGAAACAATAGACCAACTTATCTTTTTATTGTCTGGTGTCATCAAGACTTAGCCAACAGAAATTCAAGGTGTGAGATTAGTGGGGTCTTCGAGAGAGAGAGAATGAGAGAGCGAGAGAGTGAGAGAGCAAGAGAGAGAGAGAGAGAGAGAGAGATGAGAGGATGGTTGTTGCCTGCCTCCCTCCCTACAGGGTCTCCATGAGCTGAAGCTTCTGCAAGAGGTCCTTTTCCAATTTTTCTCAGCCATTGGGATCATGAGACTCTTCCCCACCTTTTCCTTCTAGCCTATGGGTATAGATAATGACATGAGAGACTCCACCATCCCTTGTGGGTTATCTCTCAACTATCCTCATTTTTGTAAATCACCCGTTAATTAAATACTCCTCAAATTATCCTAATTTGAGTGTACCATCTGTTTCTGGCTGGAACATTGAATGATACAGACAACATGAAATGTAGCAATGCCCAATATAGAGACTTTCTCTCTGTACCCTAGGGTAGAATTGCCCCATACTGAACACTGCAAGCTTAATTTTTCTTTTCCCATCTCTGATCATTTTAAGTAGACACCCTTCAAGAAGAAAAGGTAATCTCAGAATTGTTTCATTATAGTGATGTATGGAAGAACCTAGAGAGAAGATTCTCAAAACAAATTGAAAACAAAAAGCCAATATGCTGCATATAAATGAGAATCATTTTCACTCTTTAACCTCTAAATAAAAGCAAAAATGAACTTATCAAAACACCAAATTCTGTTTTTAGTCATACCATAGCACTTAGTACTTGATTCTGGATTTAGGAATCAAGATGGAGTGAAAGTTGGGCATGGTAACCCATACCTTTAATCCCAGTACTCAGAAGGCAGAGACAGGTGAATCTTTTGTGAGTTCAAGGGCAATTTGGTCTACATAGGAAGTTCCAAGTCATCTGGGACTACAGGGAGATCCTGTCTCAAAAACAAAGATGGGGTGAGAGAAAAGGACCTCAGAGGAGCACATTATCCGCCATCTGCTCTGGAGCATTAAGCTAAACAGAGTTGTAGATCCGGCAATATGCATTGTAAGCTGGAATGAGTCACATAGCTAGTTAGTGAGCTTAACAAACTAATTGGGAACTGTGTCTAAAATCAACATTTTTCTTCTTCATTTATAGACTCAGGAAGGCCTACAAATGTTAGGCATTTAAAGAGATATTGTGGGAGTTTTTTTTTTTTTTTTTTTTTTTTTTTGTGTGTGTGTGTGTGTGTGTGTGTGTGTTTGTGTGTGTGCTGCAATGTCAGAATTTACCTTCAGCATTTTCCTGCTTTATGCATTACATTTTTTATTATAATGTATTCAGTATGCATATACTTTTAGGTATAATTAGTTTTAGAACAAAGGCTTTTTAATAGTTTAGGGCAAAGGAATAAAACTTGAAAATATAATGAAATGGAATGGGGAAATGTCAGGCAACAGAATGGAATTGGGAAGTTCATAAGATATCTTTAGAAGATGCCATTCTTGAGCTCTCTTTTGTCACACTATATCTACATTTCTTTAACTTTCTAAGCCAGAACCCCAAAGTAGATTTTAGTACCTGATGTATTCATACCCTTCTCAACGTTCTGAGAAAGAAAAAAAAAAATGCTCTTTGTTGGAGCAGATAAAGCCAGTGTTACTGCATTCTTTTGGAATACACACATATTTCCTGAAGGTCAAGGCTGCTTACTGTGAGCAACCTCATAGGGCCAGAGGATTGATGCTCTAACCAATGACAGAAAGGGATAATGGGTAAAACATTCAACTTTCTGTCCTCTTGAATGGGATTATATCATCTCCCCAACATGCCCACAGGAGTGAACACAATCCTCCAGTTGGTAGTTGACTTTGTAGCTCACCTCTTATTGGTTTCCTTACCTTTTCTGTTATGTTTATTACATTGTTCTTATAGTCTACCCCACCCCCATCCCCTACTAGAGTAGTTCTCAAATAAAGTACTTATATTCCAATTCTTGTCTCTATATCTGCTTCTGGAAAATCCAAAGAAGTGGTAGCAATATGAGCAAAAGGAAATTCCTTACACAAGATTTTGGAACTAGATTAGTTAGCATATGAAAACAAGGATATTGTTATTGGCTTTAAGCTTGTGGCTGTAACTTCTCTTCTAAAACTCCTAACTGATGAATAAGGATGGATTAATAAGAGAAAATAGGGGGAAGATAAGACAATCATGAGGTTATTATATTTGGGAAAACTAGAGTTTCTAGTCAACAAAGAAATCAAAATTACAGGGAAAGGAAGCTAAGATTCTGAATAGAAAATGCTATACCATCCATTAAAGACTAGCCGTTGGGTGATGTTAGATTACACTGGACTGGACTGTGTATAGACTGATTGAGTAAGCAATTCATCCATTAAAGACCAGCCATTAGGTGGTGTTTGATTACACTGGACTGGACTGTGTATAGACTGATTGAGTAGGCAACTAATCTTTATTTGTGCTAGAAAGTGTTTCAATGTGAATATTCTTTTCTGCCTTTTATTTTTTGACACACATATTTAATGAAGGCTGATGTGCTAGAGAGCTTCTGTTTTCAACTGTGACACTTGGGAAGAGATCAATCAGACTGTGGAATTTCCTCCGTCAGACTGTGGAATTTCCTCCGTCAGACTGTGGGCAAGTCTCTGAGGCATTTTCTTGATTGTTGAGTGTTGAGGTCCTAGCATACTATGAATGGTGCCACCATTGGGCAGGTGGTCCTAAGTTGAATAAAGCATAGGCCAGAAGAGCAAGCCAATAAGCAGCAGTCCTCCATGATCTCTGCTTAGTTTCTGCCTCCAGATTCCTGCCCTGACTTCCCTCAGTGACAAACTCTGGCTTCAGAGATGTAAGATAAACCTTACCCTCCCCAAGTTGGTTTTGGTTGGAGTGTTTTAGCACAGCAATAGAGAATAAGACTAGAACAGCTGATGGTGCACCACCAATGTCCAAGATTTCATAGAGCTCAGGGCTTATTTTCTTGAGATTGTACTAGATATTGCCATCACATTATCACGTAGGAGTATGACAACAGCCACACACTTTAAATAGTGCCCACAGAAAGCGTTTGGAGTGGCTTCCTAGAGGTAAAGATACTGCTTTTACTGGAGTTGACCAGTCAAGATCTGAGACACTCTTCACTTAAAGACAGGTACAAGGCACAGGGCCAGGAGTCAGTGAACGGAAGTAGACTTAACAGCTCTCTGTATCACAGTAAGTTACCCTTTTGGGAATTTCTTCCTCTTATGCCTGAAATCTTAGATTCTGATGAATAGAGCACCTGGTTTCAGGAATGGAATATTTAGGATTCAATTGAGGAGCATAATAAGATTTCTACTAGCCCTAAATATTTTACTGGTACCTGTTGATTTTATTGTCCTCATGCTAGTAAATGAACAGGTTAAGGAAGAGGTTTATTAGATAAAATAATTGTACCTTATTAATACTAAGAGAAGGCTGCTCTTATGTAATAGACAAAGGGAAGAATACATGAAAAACTAAGAAAAGAAGTGAGGACATGTCTTAGGTGATCATAATTTGTAGCAAATATGTGTAATAAATTTTAGGGATAATAGCTCCAAAAGTGAGGATCTGACTTGCTCCAAAATGTTGTTAAAATGTAAGTAGAGACTACTATCCTCAGGCCTCTTGGGGTAAGTCTACAGCGCAGCTCTCTGCGCTGGGACTCCCTAAGCCACATTCACCCTTCCATCCCCCCCCCTCGCCGTTCTATAATCCTAGTTTGAGCCCTGTGACACTCCTAGTCTTGGGGCCCCAGACACCTGGGGAACCAATA
>NW_008337147.1:1674530-1706232 GCF_000622305.1 Nannospalax galili
AGTGATACGTCTTAGGTACACCTAGTTTTGTATAATTACGTCGTATATGTCTGACAATTATTTTTATGTTGTTTAAAATTATGTCATGTTTCTATATGTTTCTGTGTTGATATCTCATGTAATTATGTCATATGTGTCTATAATAATTGTTTTCATATATCATTTATGTCAAGATGATTTTAAAATGTGGCCACTTCAAATTTTTCCTTTTTCATTCTTTTTATTGTGCACAAAGTTATTGGTTTTATTTTTGGCATGCCCAATTAAAATACAGAGATACAAATTTACATTTGAAGCCTTTTAAACTTGGGTACTCTAATCAATTTTAAAACTATTAAACAATGTCTCTAGGTATCTGGTTATATAAAAATCCTATTTGCTAAAAAAAAAAAATGTAAGTAGAGAACAAAGTCAATGGTAAAGAAGCAAATGACAAATACCAACTAAAGTCTCAGTAATAACTACATAGGCTGTAGCTTTTCTTCCATGGTATACTTTGTTAGAAACCTAGGTATCTGACCATGCCCCCAAATCAGTCAACATTGTAGGGAATTAACTTGGTACATGAGTCATATCATTATTATGAATGATGGATTTTCACTGATGTTTCTGCTCCATTTCTCATACTTCTATAGATATCTTCTCCTGAAGGCTGATTATTGTCATGATTCTTTGTGACTTCCTGTCTCTTATTTACTTTTTTTTTTTGCCATGAGGAGATGTTAATCTAGGAAATAATGAATGTTCAAGAGTAAACTCCCTGAAAATAGAACCCCAAAGGATGTTGCAGAAGATTAGAGGTGAGAAAATGCTCTAGCTTCTTTCATTGTCAGTGCAGGTAACTGTGAGGCACAGACCCGCATTTCTCAGAGTTCTCCAGTTGGGTGAAATCTCGTGGCATATTGTACCTTCTGGTTAATGCCTCTCTATTTACTTCCTTCTCTTCTCTGTATCACTTCAGGCTGTAGTGAAATTTCATAGCATTGCACCAGAAATACATTGCATGTATTTCAATCCTTGTTCACAGAGAGGCTGGGGTCTGTTTTGTGGAATCCCAAACTAAAACATAAATTTTAAAAATAGATAATGAATAGATATGACCCATGTAGGTCTGACCACAAATAGCAGGAACATATAAGTAAAGGCTTCAATAGGCAACAATTTGTCTAACAAGGAATTTGGAGCTCGCCAGTCTAAGGCTGGCACAGACTCTCAGTTATGCCAACAGATACAAGGTACATTTTCCTTAGGCCCCAGAAAACTATTCCCTCATGTCAAAAGAAGGTTGCTGTTTCTAAGCCTTATCATATTCCAGGCAATATGTAGGAAACATTAAAGGAAAAGATTAGCAGACATTTACTTCTATTTCAGTTAAAAGAGTCAGAAATGCATACTTCAGCAGCAGGGGTTTGGGCAGTTGAACTTAGAGCAGTTGAATTACAGCTCTAGAGACTTGACAGGTATGGCCTGTGATAGAGGGTTTAATTGATCAGTCCACAGTGCTATAATATTAATACTCAAAATTTGAATTTGTTTTCGTGGTGTGATCTAGGTTGTAGCTAAATATCTTTTCTAATTTTCAAGGAAACCACTCACCAGAAAAGAAATCTTGAGATATTAGACTATAGTAACTGAACACATTAAAAATGATCCATTAGACTGCATTCAAACTGTCTAGTTTCAAGTAAAGAATGTGATAACAAGATTTTCTTCCTTCTGACCATAAAAATGGAATCATAAAATGTTTTCATGAACATTTTATTTTGAACTGTGAAGATATTTTTGTTTTCTACATAACAGGAAAAACATAAAATTTATTATTTTATTCTGAAATCTGGTTAAGAAATCAAAAATTACTTCTGCAATTATATTTCTACAAGTTCAAACTTATGCAGAGATTTCAGTTTCATAAACTCCAAACTTTTAAATTTCTTAAAATCTATATGTTAAAAAAATGAAACAGGATATACCTACCTCTCCTTATGTAGTATTTTCCCCTTTGCTGTGTAGACGAATACTATGTAAATAGCTTTGGATGAGTGCTGACAACTAAAATATAAAGCATTCAATTATACTTTTATTTTCTGTGGCCGCACATGATTTCTCTCTGCCAGTTTCGTCTTAGGCTAACAGTCCTGCATATTTTTTAATTGCTGTTTCTATTTGCACTCACATATTTTCCAACTGCCAAGACATAATAGAACAGTGAGAATTTTATCACTACAACTGGTGGACACCTGGGTCACTCCACTGCACATTTAGAGCATTTAGGGGACATTTCCAAGCTGTAGTAAAGCTATTTCCCTGTGCCCATTCACTTCAATCTGTAGTGTCTCTGGAGAGATTTTTCTGAATTAAAAAAAAAATCACTAGATGATATTTCATTTTTAAATCACATGAAATTTCAAAACAAAGTAAGCATAAAATTATTATTAAAATAAAGTTTTATAGTAATTCTTATTTTATTGGGGGGTTATATTTTGTTCATAGCATATTATACTTTATTTATAATATAGTATAATCACATATGTATATTAATGCTAGAAATTTAACTTTCTTGTAGTATTTAAAATTTGGGATGACTGCATCATTGAATTTTTAACCTTAATGTTTTAGAAATAACAGGTTATTAAAACATAAATATAAGCATGGTGCAGTAGTGTGAACTGGCAACTTCATCTTGGTCAGAATCTATCTAGTCTTTAGCTTTCTTTTCAAGTGTATAGAAACTCAAACTTGTCTATTCCTAGGTTTTGCTCAGATACAAAATGCTGGTCCTTGGACAGGACTCCTGTATTAAAATTCACCCACCTAGGGCTCAGGGACCATCATGGAAGAGGGGGCAGAGGGATTGTAAGAGTCAGGGAGGAAGTGCATGACCATATGGAAACAAAGTCCTACAAGCTCCTGGGACCCTACTCGGAAGATTCTATGGCAATGGTGTTTTTCATTTTTATTCTAACTTTTCCTCATGCCTACCCAGAACTTTTCTATAATCTCTTGTTTTACTTTTTTAAAGTTCATTTTGTTTTGTACTATATATAGAAAGTTATGCTTTCTAATATATAAGAAGCTGACTGTATGAAAAGAATATCATTGTCACACCTACATACTAACAACCTACAATCTATCAAGGTGTCTTCTTCCTTTTGTAATTTTCATTAAATTACATTTTATCTCATTATTTATTGATTAGGTGTACTCAGTGTTTACTTGTCCAAATGCTCATTTCTATCTGAGAACTCAGAACCTTCATTTCTTGTTCTTTAAATTTGTGATGTACCAGATTACACTTCCTTAAATCCATAGTGTTTTGAGGTGTCAACAACTGTCAACCAAGCTAAACAAATTAATACACACACTTCTATCTTTTGTACAAGGATAATTGTATTTCAACTCATTTTTCCTTTCACTTGACCATATGGATATTCAGTTTGTTAATTTCAAATCTCCTTATCTTACATGGATTTTTAAATATGTATTATTTTTTAAAGTGGTACTCAGTGGGACTGGAGAGATGGCTCATTGGTTAAGAGCACTTGTTGCACTTGTAGAGGACTCATGTTTAGTTCCCAGCTCACAACCGTATTTAACACCAGTTCCAGAAGATCCGATGCATTCTTTTGGCCTTCATAGGCACAAGACAAACATGTGGTACACATACATGTATTCAGGAAAACATTGATACACACAGTACATAAATAAATCTCTAGAAAAATGATAAAATTCTATAATCTAATGACATGCATGAATCACCTATAATTAATATTATGCAGAATGACTTCTAGTGGGCTACAACTTTATGTAGATCATAAGTCTAAGTACATAACATGTCTGAACTAAATCTTCAGTGCCTTCTTCTGAATAATGTAAGCATCCAACCTATCTGTAAATTTATAAACACCAGCAAAAGTAAACAACCATTTATGCAATAAAGAGTATGCAAATTTTTATGCATGAAAATATAATTACAAAAATATGTTTTGATTTTAATGATGAGTGAAACAGTGTAGTATGAATGAAATGAATCCAGAAATCTCAGTGGCTTTTCTTCTAGCAATTTTTTTTCCTCTACCTAGGGGGAAAATACTTTTCTAATCTTTTCAAAATATGTTTGAGACTGTGGTGTTCTTTCAAACGTGAAGAACACACAAAACACACAAATCAGTCACATTATTAACCAAGGAATTTCCTAATGCTTGAACTGCCCTAGAAATTAACCTATTGTCAATGTATACACATCAGCACAATCTAACTGAAATTTCCACCTCAGTTAGCTGATTAGTGCTTGTTAAATGAGTCCATCCATTTCATTTGTGTTAACAGGCACATCTTCCTCTATGCCTCGTGATTGACAGATTTGCTTGGTGGAACAAGGGGCAAGCACTGCTCCTAGTATCTCTTTATCTTGGGGCATCTTCATTTTCCATTTCCATACATTATGGAGGATACCTATCTTGCTCCCCCAAATGTTCTTTATGCTCACTAATATCAAGAAAAGCTTGTAACCCTCCATGTACATTCAGGGAAGTCACAAATGATTTAGACACCTGTGCGTGCAAGGATTGTATAAGAGAAAATGGAATGCTCTGTGTTCCACATCCTCGTTAGTAAGGTAATGTCAGCTTTGCAGCCCCTGCAAAAGGCAGAATTGGAGAAAAAGAAAGCTTAGCTGTGGCATAGTGACTGGCAAATAACAAGCAATTAAGCAAATATGATGAGAAATTGCAGGTCAATCAAGACAAATTTTAAGTATTTTGTGCTCTTGGGAAAGACTTCCTAAACACTAAAAATGCTTAACAACTACCCAATATTAGATAACTCTTACAAAAGGCCAAAGTGCATGGCAAATACTTCTGAATGTTTAAGAGGTGAAGCTGCAACAAGCAGCAGGCTTCCAAATCTCAATTAGGCTTCTGTGCCTGACTTGCCTTGTGATTGAGAGTTTGGAAACCTCAGTAGAGAAAGAAAAATGGATCATGTAATTTCCATTGGCCTTCACTACAGCCACATAGGTTGCCACCTAAATCAACGTGTGCTTGGCAGCTACTGAGCCCAGCAATGGATTGCTTGTATTCAGACCCATGTGTCATGTTATGACAATGAAATTAGGGAACAGTATAGCCCAGAAATCATAGTAGGTTGTCGCCCTAAGGCAAAAAGTACACAACCCTCTATTATGTCCCTGAAAGTATTTACAAATTATGTGAATTGGAACAGATTGTCCTTCCCACAGAATTTGATGAACACTATTTCATCATGTCCTGCAAAATTTTACAGCCTTAAAAAGAGTTAATGTTATTTGGTTGATTGGTTTTATGGTTTTGCTGGCCACTTAATTTTTTTCAAGTCTAATAATTTTCAGGGGTGGTGACTGAGATTTTAAAGCATACAGTATTTGAAGGTAGGAACAAAAAGATGAAGATCAGTAGAGAACCTTGACAAAAATCATATATTGTGTATTTAACCAGAGACGCCAAATCTGTGTGACAAAGGAAAATGTCCATGTGAGTGTTTTGCTTCAAGACTTATATAATGGTAATGTCACATCTAGCAACCCTTCCTCTGATCTTGACATGCTAGTGACGTTCCAGTCAATAAATTATTGAAAGGCCATGTCATCACCTGACATCAGCCTCTGAGGTAGCAGACGGTGCTACTCCTGTTCTAGAGGAATGTGAGATAGATCCAAGGACATGTGATGGAGAAATGGTCACTCAAGTCTTCCAACAAAATAGACAATGCATCATGTCTTTAATTGTTTTCCCATGAAAGAGATTAAAAAGTCTCCAAAATGACCCTTCTTCTGATTTATTATCCTAACTCCTAACAAATTACACTTCTATAAAAAGAATGACTAATTATGCTTCCACTAGGAACTACAAAGTGTCCAATTATGGGTCTAATTAGAAGGGAAGGGCATAAAATAATGGGTCTTTATTTAGAAATGCTGTTATTCTCAGGGCATCCTTTAAAGTGGTCTTTGTGTATTGTTTTATGTATTACATCTTTTCTACCTTTCTGCTACTTGCTTGGATTTATCTCAGTAGGACAAACATCTGTCACATCTTGCATATTGCTTTAATTTGATTGTCCCTGACCCCTTAGGCAAATACAGACAGGTGGAAAACATACTGGCTATTTCACACAACATCTGTAGTCACTTTAGCCAGTCTTTTTTTATGGCTTGTCACAGCATGGAAGGGCTGCAGAAACCAAACTGCTTCTCTCTCACTGTAGAAGGGAGGGAGAACCAGGTGGAGATCACCCTATGTTTGCTTGGATAGCTCCGTACCGCTTAGCATTTACAAATGCAGGCTGGGGAGAACAGCTGTCTGGATATTGCACTGGTCTTTGAGATTTGGGGGAAACGTGAAAACAAGTCAACAATGGACAGAGTTTAATTAAGTCATTGTCTTCATTTTCTAAGTCCAAAGGTGTTTAATAAATGACTATACACACAAAATACATTTGTTCATATACATCTATATACACATTGTGTTTAGCATCAATTTACATGATTAATGAGGCTGCTACAGTCACAGTTAATGACTCTTACATAGACTACTCAAAGAGCAATATATCCTTATTAAATGTTTCTATCAAGTAATTGAAAGAAACAACACTGACCCTATTTTCAACATTGGTGAAGGGACATACCAAAAACAGCCTGCGCTGATAATTTTTTAAAAGAAAATAATATTACTAAGCAAGTCAAAACAAAACAAGCATGTCGATTCTCCAAAGGGTTCTTGATAGCAATTATGATTTACAATCATTTATTAAGACAAGAAAAATTTCCTTGTAAATGAGGTTTTGCTTTACTACAAGTCAAACACTTCTTGTGTAGACAATAGAAATGGAGAAAAATTGAGCAGTTATATGCATATATACACTAAATATACTTGGAGATACTCATAAAATCATCCCTGTAAGTCATAAGTTAAAGTTAGTTTCTTTTATTTATCTAATTGTAATTATTTCCATCTTACAGAGTGAGTCTTTTATTTTGGGTTTTAAAATTTTTCTCTGGGCCCCTCTAGTTGAATATTTATAAGATATGGAAAAGAGACTCTATTGTTAGGGAAGTAATTATCTAGGGTGCCCTTAGAAGTAAAAATTCTTGGGCATCTTCTAGTCAGAATCACTGAAGTTGGAAACCTCAGATTACATTCTAGCAGGGAATAAAAGAAATCCTGTGCATAATGATTATATATGAATGTCTTTAGTTAAAATATCCAGACACAATTTCTGTTAGGCAAAGAAATTACATACGTTCCAACACACTTTTGTTATGTGAGTATGCGTGTGCATGTGCTTGTATTTGTTCATGTGTATTAGTGCACATGTGTGAAAATGCATGTGAATATTGAAGGACAACCTCAGGTACAGTTCCTCAAGTGCAATCTACTAGTTTTTTGAGACAGAGTCAGAAATTCATCACGTAACCGGGGATCCTTTCATTTCTGCCTCCCCAGTGCCAAGATTACCAGCCTGTGCCATGCCTGGCTTTTTCTAACAAGGGTTATGTGGATTGAACTCAGGGCCTCATACTTTCAAGTCAGACACTTCACCTGCAGTTATGGCCCAGTCCTCCAGTTTACTTTTCTATATCATCATGTCACCACTTACACACATCTCAATTTAACAAAAAATAAATAAATAAATAAACAGGAACAGCCTATCCTGTATGTTGCCAACACTCCAGGTTATCCTCAATTATCCATCATCTTTTCTTCTAAAAGCCCTTCATTCCTTTCTAGTATTCGTCCTTGATTACCAGGGGCCTCTTACTATTCCCATCTTTGCACTAACACATACAACACCCCACCCTCAGCTCTTCTCTCTCTCATTTTCTTGTCCTTTACCTTTGCTGGTGTCAGGATGACCTCTCTACAGCCTAGCTACCTATCCAGCTTCAGCCAGGTCCACTTTGCACCATAAGGCCTTTTAAATTAACATTCGAGAACTTACTGAGCACTCATCCTCACATGTCCATTTACTTCATATGTGTTTATTTTATTTAACTCAATCTTTTTTCAAAAAATATTTTTATTAATTCTTTGAGAATTTTGTCTCATGTATTTTGATCATATTCAGACCCCTCCCACAAATCCTCAAGTGGGCACCTGGGAATAGATCCACACAAAAGAGCAAACACAAAATAGAGTTGATAGACCTTAACTCATTTTTTTAACAATTATTTATTTTTAGTTGACAAACGCAAATGTTTATGTGTTGAATATTATGACCCTACCCCATTTGCAAGAACCAGAAACCAGTATCCTATCTAGAGGATGA
Source organism: Nannospalax galili (assembly GCF_000622305.1). Classification (NCBI taxonomy): domain Eukaryota; kingdom Metazoa; phylum Chordata; class Mammalia; order Rodentia; family Spalacidae; genus Nannospalax; species Nannospalax galili. The sequence continues at coordinate 1,682,832 of NW_008337147.1, forward strand.
TCTTTTCTTAAAGTTTGTATTATACTAATTTCTCATCCAGTATGTGGCCCCAGTCTATATACATACAGAGGACATAGAAGGACACTGAGGAAATGGGGACCAATTCAGACTCACATTAAGGAGCACTTTTTAAATTTTTAAAAATTTTCTTTTATTTATTGATTGTGTGTGTGTGTGTGTATTTCATACAGAACACCCAAAACAATCTTATTCATCTTTATACCCATATCCCAAACGGCACCCTCTCATAGATTTCCCCCTGCCCACTGGAGCCCATATACTCTGTTATCCCTGTTACTATCCACTGTGTTATCAGTGCCCCCAACCATTACCTAGTGCTTGTCTACCTGCTGAGTCTAGTCAGCCTATCTAGAGCTCCTTGTTTTAGGAAGATCAGCTCTTCCCCATCTAGCAGCAAGCAGTTGCCAACATTCACTAAGGAGCACTCTTTATTCCTCTCATTCAGAGCATGGTGTCTTCTTGCTTCTTCCTAATCATTTCCTACTTGCTTGCTTTCATTCTTGCTGTTGTCTCAAATCTCCTTATCCAAAACTTTCACATGACATGAAATCTAAGACCCGATTGATTGTTGGTCTTCACACATTCTTGGCTTCTTTATTTACTTTGGGTAATCAAATTCACATTAAAATGTTCGTCATCTGTTTGCTGCTTTGCTTCTCTCTTGGTGTGACTTGTATGCCTGCTACTCTTCTTGCTTTCCTTACAGTCGAGGTTACCTAAATTGAGTCAATTTCTCTACTCTATCCTCTAAACTTCACTTCCTTGGGAAATATGATCTTTTCCTGTAATTTTTCTGGTCTTTTTCTTTGCTTGTGTCCTTTCTTCACTATGTCAATATTGCATATTTAATATCTTGCTATCCACACCTGTAATTCTCATTGAAGTTTTGTGAATGTCATACAATATATTTAGATCGTGTTTAGAGTTCCTCCCCTGTCCAAACCCCCTGTCCAACTTTATGTGTTCTAATATTTATATTACATACTATATAAGTCTTTAGAGTTAAAGTTTTGTCCCCAAACATACTTTGGTGTTGTTCCACCCACTGGAGCCTGGTTAACCTACTAAAAGTCACACCTTTAAATGAGACTGATTCTCCCCTTCCCAGCAACCATCAGTTTCCAATAGTTCCTCTGGTAGGAGTTTCTTACCTATATCCCCATGTCTATGCTGGGATTTTGTCTGATTTGAGCTTACATAGTATGTGTGCATGCTCTCACCATTGCTGTGAATTCATATGAGTAACTGCTCAACTGTTTGGAAAACTGTTTCTTTGTAAAGGTCATCCACCAACTCTGGCTGTTAAAATCTTTTTGTCACCACTTCCACAATAATCTCTGAGACTTTGAGGCAGAAATTTGCTAAAGGAGTCCAATTCAGGGATCACCCTACAGTCTCTTATTCTCTGCACACTGACCAGTTGTGGGTTTCTGTGTTAGTCACCATTTGGCACATAGGAAAGCTTCTCTGATAAGAGTTGAGAGATGCTTTAGCCTTATAACAATAAGTCACTTTAATATGGTATCTATTTAGCAGACAATAGTGTTATGCTTTTCCTGTGGCTTGTGGCCTGGGCTTGGCCATCCACATGTTCCTGGGCTTGGTATCAGTGTCAGATATAGACTCCATCTTATGAAGTGGACATTAAATCTAATATTTTTTTGGTCTTTTTGAAGCAGGGTCTCCCTGTAGCCTCAGCTGTCCTGGAACTCACTATGTAGACCAGGCTGGCCTTGAACTCACAGAGATCCTCCTGCCTCTGCCTTCCAAGTGGTGGGACTACAGGCATGCGCCACCAGGCCTGGCTAATCCAATTATTTTTAAAGATGTTAAATGGCTAAATAGTAACACAGTCTGCTGAAAGTCAGTTTTCTCTTCATTTCTTTTTGTTCCAAAATCATCTTTCAATCACTGAGTAACAAATTCTGAATTTGAACTTCTTGTGACTCTCTCCTCACTTCAAAGTAGTCGAATGCTCTTGGTTTTTTTCCCACCAAAGCTTGTGAAACACTGTGCTGTTGAATTGACTGGGAATTTAGCAACCAATGCATCAACTACTCCATAGACTACTACCAACATATATTCAATGGGGTTAGGGAGCAAATAATTTCAAATTATTTAAAAAAATGTACCAGGAGTGGTGGCACATACCTTAAATCCCAGCACTTGGGAAGTGGAGGCAGGACAATCTCTGTGAGTTGGAGGCAAGTCTGGTCTACATAGATAGCTTCTGGCCAGTCAGGGTTACATAGTGAGATCCTGTCTCAAGAAATAAATAAATAAATAAATAAATAAATAAATAAATAAATAAATAAATATAATGCACAAAGAGATTCAGCTGCCAATTTCCCTTCATTGTCCAAAGCAGCATCAACTCTTGCAAAATGCATGGTATGTTGTTATACAAATTTCTTACTGTGGTTTGCTAAAAATCAACACTTTTTTTTTGGAAATCTTGCTAAAGGATTTAAAATATAGAAAATAAAATATATATTCTTTATCACTGGTATTATCTGCTTTATTTCATTTCATAAAGTCATCCAGTGTTGATCATGAATTTGCAGCAGTGTGATCACAATATTTCAATATGTATCATAAGCTGGGCATGGTGCTGCATGCCTTTAGTCCCAGCACTCCAAGGCAGAGGCAGGCAGATCTCTGTGAGTTTGAGGTCCACCTGGTCTATATAGTGAGTTCCAGACCAGCTGGAGCTACAGGGAGACCCTGTCTCAAAAAGACCAAAACAAACAAACAAGCAAACAAACCCCCAACCAACCAAACAAACAAAAAAATCAACATGTATCATAACAATTCACACTACTCTCTCTTCTACCTAAATAATTTTGGATTTTTTAGAAAATTTCCCTAAAGTGCTGATTATTTGCTGGGGGAGAATCAATTGGCATTCTTTAAATTCACTTGGTTTTTTTTTTGTTTGTTTGTTTGTTTTCTTTTTTTTTTTAATGGATTGGCATTTTTAGAGGACAAATGTTCCTTTTAACCCATTAATTAATATACCATTGCCTCTGCCTTTACTTTTTACTTTCTTAGAAACTGCTTTCTTCCTAATCATAGAATCTGATTGATCTTCTTCAAATTTGCGTTTTAGTCTGGATTTCATGTATAGCAGATCTCCCTTTCCATTTTATCATTGAAAGCTAAATCTCTGACTCATTTCTCCTCAGACACAGTTGTGTTCATTTCAGCACCTGGCCAATATTTGTGTTCCTTCCTCTGTTGGAATATCAACAAATATTTAAAGAGCAAATCATTAAGAATATGGCCTTTCCAATTCTGAAGGAAAAGAATGAGATCTCATCCTATTACCTCAGAGAAGTTTGACCTTGCACTACTATTTCAATCATTCGAAAATTCATTTCTCTTAGCTGTAGCTCAGAAATAATGTTGATTCTTCTCTACTCGCTTGAAGATAAGAGGATTAAATGATGTACCATATTAAAAAAAATTAATTGCAAAATCCCTTGTATAACTATGTCCTCAATAGTTACTGGTTCTCTATGACTAATAGTCATCATTTGGCAGTGGTGATAGAGAGATCATAACAATGTGTAGTGTAAAACATTATGCTAGATGCAGGAAATTTAGTAGGAAAACACAAGGAAGATGCTTTTCTCTCAGGGAACACGCACTTCAGAAACAAAAAACTGCTGAAAATTAATTCAGTACTTAGAATGAAGTTTGTGATGTACTGTTACATGGTAGGAGAGCCTGAACAAGATTAGATATCTTAACAGACCTCCCTGACAGATAAAAAGACAAGAAAATATAATAAATAATCATGTTGGTGGGAGGGAGAAGGGAAAGAGGAATGCTCAGACAAAAGGTGTGCGTGTATGAGGACCTGCAAGCAGAAGAAAACTTGGGGAAGTGAATGGTTCCTGCTCTCCGAAGTGTGGCAAACTGAAAGTGAAAATTTCAAGAGATTAATTCAGACTTAGGTAGGACCCAGATCACAGAGGTTTCTTAAGGCTTTACAGAAATAAAGTTGAACTGTATTCTGTGGAGATTTTTGAAGAAGGAAATTGGGTAGTTAAGCCTGTTCAATGAGTTTTTGTTTTGCATATTATGTTACATCTGTAGGGATTTCCCAACAGATTAGTGCCAACTCAAAGGCTGAGTACAACATCAATGTATTCTGACAGTTCTGAGGTTAGAAGAGTCAGGGTGTGATTGTCAGTTTTGGAATTCTATCACTATAACAACTACCTAAGATGAGTATACTTTTAAAGGAAAGGATTTGGTGGGTTCACTGTGTTCTTGTTGAAGGTTCTATGTCAGTGCCTACTCTTTCTAATTTCTGATGATGGCTGGAATCTTTAGCATCTTTGCCTTCTAGATGTGTCCCATCTCTGCTTTCAATACATGACATTCTTGACAGTTGTCTCTGTTTCTAAGTTTTTCCCTTCTCAGGAGGACTCAAGTCTCTTAATGAGGACTGACTTTAATCCAGTATGGTGTCATATTAACTTATGTTTAAATAAGTTCATAATAATAGATACTATGAGTTAGAAATAAATGCTAATTTTTTTGAGGGACACAGTCCAAACCATAATACTTACTAATACAGTTATAATTTGCAGAATTTATTCTAAAATAATAGTGAGAAACAAAGGGACTAATTAGGCTGATTTAGCAGTAGTGCAAATGAATACTAACTCTGACCTGAATGAGCATTTTGATAATGATGAAAAGTATATCAGTTCACAGGATTGAATTCTGGAAGTAGAATAAGCAAGTTGTTTATTAATGGACATGTTGTAATGTGTTGATAGGAGAGGACTAGGATAATAATTAATATTTGCTTGCCTAGTAGATTATTTATACACTAAAGAGAAATGATGAAGAGAATTTGGTATGGATCGTTATTTAATTTCTCTACTCTGTCTATAAGGTAGTCAGTTGTAATTGCAACAGTGAGTCAGATAGTCATAGGTCTGCTGCATGGAGCTTATGGCCTCAGCTATTGATACTGAATGCTTTCTCTTTTAATAGAAATTTCATGAATTTTAAGGTATAAATCAGTCATCAGTATGAAATTCCTTGTATATCTACTTTCATCTCTACTCAATCTCTTATTCTTAATTGGATACCTTTCTTCTAAACATTTTTCTGAGTAAACGATTGTATAATGTTTTAATATAGTAATTTTATATTATTAATTAAAATTACTTTTAATGTTAAATTATTTTTTTAAATTGCCTGACCTTTATTATCCAACTCTACTATGCTCTATTTTCATGTCTTTCTTCCTAACTAATCTGTTTGGGTAAAACTGTCTTTGGCCTGAGCATGCTGAGCATGGTGTCCAGTCTTTTACTCGAAGTACTGTCATCTTGTCCCAATATTTGGATTCCTGAAGTCACTTCAGTTTGCACTATTATTCATTGGTTCAAGCAGCAGATACAGCAGTGTGTTTAGAGTATTTCCACAGATCTAAGACTTTTCTCACCTTGTGCTTTCCCATGTACTTCTTGATCATTCTTCAGTTTTCATCAATTCGTTTATTCATCCTGTCAACAATTCATGCCCTCCTTCTTTCATCAGCTGCACACAGGCTGCTGCTTGACTCCAGGACTCTACATACTCTGGGAAACTAAGAGATGATGTGGTGTAGTTAATGTTCTCAAGGGATTAGAATGGAGATACAGACAACTCTGCTGTTCATTACAAAAAGCACAATAAATGCTAAAGTTAAAAAGTGCTCAGGAGTGGGGCACATATTCTGAATTGGCAAGGTGAGTGGAAGAAAACCAGAAAGGGCTTAGAAGAGTCAGAGATGAATAAGCTAAATATTGTGCTCTGGGAGAACCAGATGTTAAGGTAGTGGGATATGTAGAAGCTCAGTTAGCTGGAGGGTATATGTGGGAGTGGTGTCATGTCAGGGAGAGAAAGGCAGTAAATACAAATGCCATATTAAAAACAAACTTGGTTATTCTAAGCTTGTAAATAAGTATGCTCTGAAAAGGGGAGAAGTTGAGACAGTGGCTCAATCCTGTAATTTTAGTACTCAGGAAGCTGAGGCAAGGAGGATTGCTGTAACTTAGTGAACAGCCAGTGCTACATAACAAGTTCCAAGGTTCCCTGGGATGTAGTATGAGTCCCTGACTCAAAAAAAAAAAAAAAACAAAAACAAAAAAAAACCAAATAGTAAACAACAACAAAGAAACATACAAAGCATTGGTAATACATGTTAGAGAAGTTTGAAGACTGTGACTATAGGTCTACATTAGAAGGTTGACATAGTAAGAGTCTCACTAGTGAGGGTTGAAATCAGAGAGAGATGGTCATACAGAGGACTAGTCGTTGAGGGGATCGACCAGTAAAAGGACAACATAGAGAATGAAGATGAGTCTGGAAGCCAACACCATAATACATAATTCAAAGGCAGAACCAAGATAATTGCTATGAGTTTGAGATAAGCCTGGACTACATGGTGAATTCTAGGACAGCCTGAGCTACAGAGTGAGACCCTGTCTCCCCAAAACATACAAAGGACCACAAAACTGATATACATTTATTTTGACATAGATGCTGTGGATACTCTGTGAGCTTAAGTTGTTGATTTTGATAAATTTACTTCTCTTTGCTTTTTGCCTAAAATGGGTCTTAAAATGGTGATAACATTAAAAGCATAACAAAGAGGATAAAATTAGTTAAGACAAGTAAAGTTAGTCATATTGTAATTTTGATGTCGAACAATTGTAAATATATTGTAAAAATAGAAATGTCCAAAGTGTTCCTTTACTATTGTGCCAGAGTAGTCATGATGATATAGCTCCATGAGGTAAAGGAATGATTCATTTAAAATACATCCTTTAGAGCTGTATTTATGTAATGAGTTCATGTGATACTAACAGGTGAGTTTAATAGCTGTTGGCATTTTACCTGTGTTACTTTCCTATGCTTCTATAACAAAGGACTCAAAATTGGATGGCTTAGCACAACAGAATGATACATTTTCAGAGGCTAGAAGTTCAAAACAAAGGTGTCAGCAGAACCCCGTTCCCTATGATGCCTGAAAGGCAAGAATCCCTTGCTTCTGGTTTCTGACATTTCCAGATGGGCCTTGCTTCCTCATAGCCCCACTCCAGAGTTCATCTTTTTCCTCATGCTGCTATATAGTCTCTCTCCATTATGCCTGTGTTTGTGTCCAAGTTCTCCCTGTCTTTGTGATTTCTCTCTCTCTCTCTCTCTCTCTCTCTCTCTCTCTCTCTCTGTGTGTGTGTGTGTGAATGTGCATGAATATATTGTGGGGAATACATCTTAGACTGAAACAATTTTGAAGTGGATCTACAAGCCTCCTACAAGCCTCCAAATAACCTTAGCAGAGCTACCATCAGACTGCAACCTCACAGACCCTGATGTGTTTATGAATATCTGACTGACTTATTGTTAGAGAAAATAAGTAATTATTGCTAAATAAGTCTCAATGTTCGGAGCAATTCATTATGCAGGAACAGATAACTCATTCAGTTGGATGAAGCAGTGAATCAACCTAAGCAAAGCAAAACAACAATTTGTTGCTTTTCCCACAGTAAAATTTTAATGGTATATAATGATGTTCTCTAAGTTAAAGGTTTTTGAGAATGATAACACTATGAACTAGGTAAAACTTATCAATGAAAAGTTGGGAATAGATACCAAAAAGTCCTTTCATACTTTGGAGGTTGGGATAATACTTTTAGAATATTTGTGAATATTATAAAGTTTGGCATTTATTTATCTAATCAGCAAATATGCAGTATCCCTGTGAAAGTATGGGAGATGGAGTAACAAGAGAGCTTCCTCCAGGAGGTTCTAGTCCTCAGATCAGTATATCTAAACGCTGAATTAAAATGATTTATTTCCATTTTCATCTCTTTTGTAGCATAAAAATTACTTGTTTTACATTGTTTATTTTTATTATAGATATTCATTTAAAGGCTATTTCTGTCTATGAGTGCTGTGCTTATATGGGTATATATGCACTATATCTGTGCCTAGTGCTCACAGAGGCCAGAAGAGGTATAAGATCCCTTGGAAATGGAATTATAGGTGGTTGTGAGCTCCCAAGTGGGTGCCAGAAATCAAATACAGATATTCTGGAAGAGCAGCAAGACAGACAGACAGACAGATAGACAGACACACACACACATACACACACACACACACACACACACACACACACACACGTCTACATTAGCTTATTACAGTTCCAGTTCTATGTTTCTGATGATAGGCTAGCTCATTTATCGCGACTGCTCAAAGATAGAAGTTACAAAAATTCCTTTGCATGTCACTTAAATTAAAAGAAAATATGGTGTTATAATAATACTTTTATAATCTGTTAGTTTACTAGTGCATTCATTCTATGGACATTTTTCATATATCATCTATATAACTCCAAGCTCTTTTGTGTGTTAGAATATTATATGCAATTTTTTAAAAAAATGACTAGGCCCACTCTCTCACCATTTCCCTGCTGAAGGACTAGGCCAGGAATGTGCTGCTGGCGAATTCCTGACAGCATGGTAAGTTAGTCCTAACTTGCCACTCCTTCAATGTCCTTTTTTGTTTGTTTGTTTGTTTGTTTTAACTTTTACAAAAACTTTATTGAGAATTTCATACATGCATATAAGGTGTTTTGATCAAATCCATGCCCACTCCCTCCCCTCTAACATTCCCCTGTCTGAAGAGGTAGCCCTAAAATCTTTTAAGGATTAGATACAAGCTCCCAAATACTTTTGACATTTTGACATTTTTGGCCTTTGGAACAGAGCGTGTTGCTAACAGGCCCTCCAATTGCCTCACCCTGCATCCCTGTTCAGCATGGAAGAAGCCAGAATGGAAGAAGCCAGAACTGTCTGCCTCCCTATTCCCTATTGGCAATTTGTGTAATCCCTTCAGAGAATGACATGATAAGAACAGGAGGTAGGAATTGGCTAGGCAGTTAGGGGAAAGAGACACTCCTTCAAAATCTTTACCTTTGGGATAAGCTCAGGAATATTCTACTGGAGAGTTCCCTACTAGGCCTGGAAACTCTAGCTCCAGGCTAGCCTGGGAGCTAGCTAGAACCTGTTGATCCTGCTACCATCTCCACATTCACACATAGCTGTGATTGTTCACCTCCCACCATGGATCATCAGGAATCACATCATAACAACAACAACAACATGAGAACCTGAAGCACAGACCAATTATTTATTCATACCTGATCAGAAGCAACAAGCTACAACAATAAAAAAAGACCCAATCTTCATCTCAACAAATGGGTCAAGAATTTCATATGTAACCCAAAGAAAGGATCCTGCATGCCCAGGTCAGAACAGAAAAACATAAACAATATGAAACATGTTACATGTTCACACAAAATTCCACCAGTCCTATAGAAGTGTTCTACATGAGGTCTCAACAGAGGAACCTCAGGACACAGCCTTTGAAAGAACAATCATAAATATGATCAAAGAATTCAATGACTTTAAAGAACACACAAACAACTCAAAAGACTGGAATAAACTACTGACTGAAGTTCAGAAAAATAAAAATATGGCTGAATTAAATGCAAAGATATTTCATTATTTGAAAATTAAACTCATGAAAAAGATAAAAATATTGAAAACTCAGACTGAAATGAACATGGAATTGAAAACTTTAATAAGCCTATTTGAAATGACAGGAGAAATCCTTACCATTAGAATGAATCAAATGCAAAACAAAATATCAAGACATGAAGATCAAGTTGGAGAATCAGACTACTCAAACAAGGAATATGAAAAAAAAAACAGGGGGACTGGAGGGTGCTTAGCAGACTAATGTAATTTATTACTATATCCTAAATATGTATCCTTATATTTACAGACAAATGTACCTCTCACCACTCATCAAAAAAGCCTTTTTTATTTTTATTATTTGCAACAGATAGAGACTAGTACAGACTTCTACAACTGGTCAAACACAGAATAAATGTCTGTGTGATGGCTAAAGTGACACATCTATAATATACCCTCTACACCTAAAGCTCAGGGAACATAGCAGAACAGGGGGCAGAAAGAATTCTTACTGCATTTCTCAGCTCTCAACAGTGAACCTTCCTCATGCAACATATAATGATTAACCCAGAAAGCAAGAACTGGTCAAGACACAGAGAATAAGAGACCACAGAATGCTTGCCCCTGAGTAGGACAACTATATCAAAACTGCCACTAAAGGCTCAGGGACCATCGTGGAAGAGGAGACAGAAAGACTTTAATAGCCAGTGGTGGAGGATGACTACAAGGAAACAGAGTTGTCCAGAAATCTGAGAAGTTGCTCATATCAACATATAACAATTTGTGACAGCATGCACAAGACCCATGCAAACTCAATAGAGACAAAAGCCCACCATAGAAGTGAAGAATTGGATAAGAATCTCTACCCACCCTTAGCTGGGAAACTTATGTCAACTGATGACTCTTGGGAAAAAGAGAATTGTTCTTTTTTTAAGGAGTAATGCTAAATAGATTTATCAGACTACAGTTGGTGGACTCATCCCAGGAGACATTTGGGGATACAAAAATGGCACAATAGGCCTTAACATATATGACAGAATAAGGGGATGGAGGGGGTACAGATACATTAGTGTGTCTAAATATGATCAAAATGTATTGTATGAAATTCTCAAAAATTCAAAAAAACTAAATAAATAGGTTGAAAGAATTCATGTTCATTAAAAAGCACTACATGGAATATTAGAAGCCATGTGAAGGACTGAAGTCAGGAATGATGATACACAAGAGGCTACGAAAAGAAAATAAGTGAGGCTGTAATTACAGAAACACGAAAAACAACAAAGAACACAGAAAATAAAATGTCAATAACCAACACACACACCTTTCAATAATAATTGTAAATATCAATGATCTCAACACTCTAATCCAAAACACAAGGTAGTTGAATGGATTAAGCAACCAAATTCATCTTTTTGTTGCCTACAAGAAACTCATCTAACTTTTAAGGATAAGCACCACTTTAGCATGAATAGATGGAAGAAGATATTCCAAGGAAAAGGTGCCAAGAAAGAAGCAGACATTGCTATTCAAATATCAGACAAAATAGACTTTAAACTAAAATGAATCAAAAGAGATCTAGATGGTCACTTTATTCAAATAAAGGGAACAATTGACATTATAATCATAAATATATACACACCAAACTGTGGTGCACCAATTTCATAAAAACAGCACTATGGAATTCAAGACACAGATTAACACTACCAACTTATTAAGGGACTTCAATAACCCATTCTCTCCAATAGACATGCCATGTTTACAAAGAATAAACAGAAAAACATCTGACCTAAATGATATCGTTTATCAGATGTACTTAACAGACATCTACAGAATATTCTACCCAAGCAGCAAAGAATATACATTCTATGTAGCAGTCCATGTAAGTTTTTAAAATTATACCACATACTGGGACATAAAACAAACTTCAACAAATATGAAGAAATACTGAAATAATTCCATGATTCCATATCAATCCACAATGTAATAAAGCTTAAAATCAACAGCAAATGAAGCTCTAGTAACTACAAGATCTCATGAAAATTAAACAATACACTCCTTAATGATGAATGGGTCAAAGAAGAATTCAAAGAAGAAATAAAAGTATCCCTACAAGTAAATGAAAATAAAAACACACAACAAAACCTCTGGGATACATTGAAAGCAGTCCTAAAAGGGAAGTTCATAGCTTCAACTGGCTACTTTAAAATTAGAAAAGGCACAAATAAAGCACTTAATGGTACAACTCAAGAATCTGGAAAAGAAAAAACAAACCAAACCCAAACCCAGCAGATGAGAAAAATAATAAAAATCAGAGCAGAAATCATTGAAATAGAAACAAAGAAAATAATACAAAGAATTAATGCATCTAAGCATTGATTCTTTCAAAAATATACAAGACAGAGTGCTCCTTAGGACATCTAACTAAAAGAAAGGAGGATCAAGTCCGGACACAAGAGAAACCAAAAAGGTCCAGAAAATTATAAAGGAACACTTTAAAAACCTATACTCTCTTAAATTATAAAATCTTAAGGAAATGAATACATTTCTAAGTTTCTTGGAAACTACCAAAGTTATCCAAGAAGAGATCAACTATGTAAACAGATACATAACAAACAAGGAGATTGAAATGGTAATACAAAGCCTACTGAATAATAAAAGCCTGGGCTCAGATGCGTTCACAGCAGAATTTTGCCAGACCTTCAAAGAAGATCTACAACCAGTAATGCTTAAATTTTTCAAAATGGTAGAAAAAGGAGAAGGCCTCCCAAACTCTATGAAGGCAGTATTGCCCTACTACTCAAACCAGGTAAAGATGCACACACACACACACACACACACACACACACACACACACCCCAAACAAACAAACAAACAAAAACCCCTATAAGCCCATATCTCTAATGAACATAAACACAAAAAAACTCCACAAATACAAATTACATACAGATACATATCAAAAAATGATCCACTATGATGAACTTGGCAAGTTGGCTTTATTTCAAACATATAGGGATCATTCCATAAAAGTCAGTCAATAAATGCAATCAATTATATAAAAGGACTAAAAAAGATCACATGATCATCACAATAGACACTGAACAGACCTTTGAGAAAATCCTATATGCCTTCATGATCAAAGTCCTAGGAACTGGACTGGAGAAATATAACATCAGTATTAATAAGGCTATATACAAGAAACCCACAGTCAATGTCATTGTAAATGGAGAAAAACTTCCTAATTTCTTAGGAATGAGAAAAGTTTGTCCACTACTCACACTCATTTTCAATATAGTATTTTAAAATCTAGCTAGAGCAATAGGAAAAGAGCAGGAAATTAAAGAGGTACTAATTAGAATAAAATGTTATATTATCCCTATTTACAGATGGGTTTACATATAAGAGATACCCTAAGTTCCACCAAAAACCTTGTAGAAGTGATCAAACCTTTCAAAAATGTGGCAAGATAAAAAAATAATTTAAAAAAATCAGTAACCTTGCTATATACCAATAACAACCAATCAGAGAAAGACATCAAAGTAGCAATCCCATTCACAATAGCCTCAAAAATATCTAGGAATAAATCTTCCCAAAGACATTATAAATTTCTGCAATGATAACTTTAAATCACTGAAGAGTTAGAGGAAGGCACTAGAAGTTAGAGAGACCTATGCTCATGGATTCATAGAATTACTATTTTGAAAATGACTACACTACCAAAAGCAATTTTTAGATTCAATTCATTCCCAATCAAAATCTCCTTGACTTCTACAAAGAAATAGAAAAAAAAATCTTTAAATTAATATGGAAGACATAAAGACACTGGATAGCCAAAGCAACCATAAGAAAAAAGAGGAATGCTGAAGGGATTACTATACCAGTTTTCAAACTTTATTTCAGAGTGTGCTGGATGCTTTAGTTTTCAATTTGACACACCTGCGTAGAGGGAGCCTCAATTGGGAAATTTCCTCCATTAAACTGGCCATTGTAGATTTCTGATTGCTCTATAATCAAATATATACTTTATTGTGTGCTTTAATGTAGGTACATATCAAACACAAATTAAATTACCCAAATATATTAGTGAGAATTAAAATTATTTTCTGAAGATTTTTTTCTCCTTAACACTCATTTGGTTAATTTAAAACAATTCAAGCCCAAACAAAAGAACAATTCAGAATTCACTTCAGACTTACAGTTAATTAAAAGTTTCAGTGAAGAAGTGGTTTATTAGGTGTTTGACTCAAGTGCTTTAGGCTAATATGGGAAATGGAAAGCTGAATCATAATCAAAAAGGAACAAAATTTCAAGTTCTGTTTAAGGCATCTCTCTGTTTTCCCAGAAACCCTGAAATTGTTATTTTTTAGTCAAGTGAACCTGATGACATGCTTTTTTCTTTCCCTTGTGACTTGCTATAACTTAATTAGCAGATTCAGGTCAACTACCTGGTTCATCAGTTTTTGAAAATCTGCGACTTGGTCTTAAATTCCCTTTTGAGAAATGAATTCCCACTACAAGGGTCTCATGGGTATGTATGTGTGGGAAAATAATTTTGAGCAATTAGAAATTAATGATGACCTTGCAAGGAATATAGGAGGACATAATCATAAAAGTTGAGCATATATGACTGGGAATGAGTGATTCACTATTGTTAGCATAATTAGGTGGAGCTGAAATAGAAATATCTAATATTATTAATGTTAGAAGCATCTTAAGGAATGAAGAGGTACTGGAAGATGCAGCCCAAGATGTTTACACTTGAACTTTCTCCAGTAATAATTTGGAATTATATATAAATAAAATATGTCGAGAGCAAACCTGGAAAAAAGATTTCTAAGAAAACAAGTTCTCTCATGTTACTTAGCAGAAAGTCTATTCTGTAAAAATGTTTATGGAATAATTGAAAATTATTATCCTAAATTATAAACTTAGGAAAAATCCGGTAGAAAACATCATACTCAAATGAGAAAAATCATATAACATTGCACATTGGAAAAGCACGGTTAAAAAAAATAAGAATCTAGATCAGGAGCCATGTTTATTGATTCATTCGCTCTTTTGTCTCTCACACTTCCTCTCAGAAGGGTCTTTCTGTGCTGCCCAAGCTTGTCTTGAACTCATGATCTTTCTGATTAAGGTGCATATCACCAGCAGGGCTATATATTTAGATAACACCTGAATTGAAGGCATTGCTCTCCTTTCTCTTGTGTTCTTAAAAAAATGTTTCTAAAACTGAGTGTACAATAGGTCAAATGAGCATATAATTCTTTACACTTATTGTTATACTTATCTGTCATTAGGTAACAGCAATATGGCAATCTATCTGGAGGAAAAGAACGGTTTTTTTTTTTTTTTCTTTTTTGTGAGGGGTAATGACTGAATTTAGCTGCTTAGTTTCCATTTGGGGTCTCTCATAGAGTCATAGTTAGATGTTGGCTGGGGTTACTACCATTTAAATGCTCAGTTGATTAAATTCACAAGGTAGCTATTTGACAAAGTTGTCTGGTAATTCTGAAACTCTGGGCATCCTTCCTGAACATGTAGCTGGAGAAAGACCAGCTATGTCATCTCTGGGATCCAAGCAGTGCAAAATGAAAACCCAGTGACAGCATGTTACATGCTCATGAGTCAGATCCTGGCCTTGGGCTTATCACTCTATGAGACCAGCAAGAATCTTCCCAAGACTAAATGTATTGAGCGTTCCAGAAAGAAGTGTTAACACTTAGACTCAAGAATGGACTGCAGCTATTTGGAGATTATCTACAACATAATCTTGAGGGTGTCTTATGATTAAGGGAGAAAACCCATATTAGCTACTTAGAAGAAGACCTATTCTGAACAAATGTTTATGGAACAGCTGCAAATATTATCTTAAACTATAAACTTGGGGGAAAAAAATCTGTGAATCTGTCTTTCTATAGCTGAACTAAGAATGTGCATTCAGATTTTATCTTCACACTTCTAGGGAATCTGCCTTGTAAAAAAACGTTTGAAAAACAATGGATATTAATCTTAGATTGTGCAAATATTAAAATTCAATCTTAAATAATTATTAATGAGTTTCATGTTATTGTCAATAATAGGAGGCCTTCTCTGTTACCTAAAGATATTTTTCAGAAGTGGTTAGTTCACCTTTGAGTCTCCTACCTAGTCAATCTGCCACATGTAGTCTATTGTCTTTCTGAATTTATCACAGATGAGTGCAGGACAATAAAATGAAAATAAATTGTCTTAATGTAGTACAATTTTCAGACTCTTTAACATAAAGTACCACATTTTTTAAATGTATCTTAGCTAGTGTGTAACTTGGGATTCCAGGTTGCAAAAGCTTTTTTGTAATCTCTAGTCACTAAACATTACCGACACTGTATTTGATGGTTTTTCAGTTAGTGCCAAAAGCAATATAATTTTTCAATTAGGAGGCAAACATGCTTTTTAAAATGAGATGCTGTTTCTGGCATTCAAATTTTGTTTATGGGCACCAACAATATTCTAGAAAATCTTGTGTAGAGTGATAATTATAAACGGAAAGAACTGAAAAATGATCACCCAGTACACCACAGAACAGTTTACTCTGTTGTGATAAAGACAAAGGAATATTGTTATTTACAAAACCATATTTATTCTTTTGTGTAAGATCCTTGGAATGCACTGAGAAATAAGATTTATCTAAGTTATACATAAATAATGTCAGCCTCAGTCAAAGAGCCTATGGGATTGAACATATCTATGATTCAATTTTGAATAGTTTACATTTTTGTGAGTTCCTAAGCATGTAGACATTCATATTCAATTTATAGGAATTTATTCTTTCTGAACTTTAACCCTTGCTTAATTATCCCTGGATTCCTCTTTATAAACATGCATGCATTTTTTGATATTTTTGCTATGTAATCTAGGGTAGCCTTGATCTCACAAATATTCGACTGCCTCTGCCTCCTAATTTCTAAGATTAAAGGTATGCTGATATGCATTTTTTCTTTTTATTTCAGTGATGCCTTATAGACCATACACATCAACCCCTAAATTTCAGTCTTTTGTGAACTGTTGAACATATTTTGTATTCAACACCCCAAGTCATTAGCGAGAATCCCTTCTACCCATAGCCAGTCCCTTTGTTTTATCTATTTTTCAGTTGCTATGATAGGACACCATGACTGAGGCATTTATAGAAAGAAAAATTTATTTGGCTTGGCTTTTGATTCCAGAGGAATTAGAGTCCATAATGGCAGGGGAGGCATGGTGGCAAAGGTGACCAGAGCAGAAAGTCAAGTGATGACATCTTGAAGCAGATGCAGGAAGTAGAGAGAGACTGGAAATCTGGAAAGGCTTGAGAACTCTAAAATCTTATCCCCAAGTGATGTGCTTCCTCCAGAATGGCCACACCACTTAAAGGTTTCATGACCATCCCTAAAGGGAGCCACAAACTGAGGACCAAGTGTCCAAATACTTGGAGCCTATGGAGAACATTCTGCTACAGAGCACTGCATTCTACTCCCTGGTCCCCCAATAGGCTCATGGCCATATAAAATGCAAAATGCATTCAGTCCACCTTTAAAAATTCCCCATTGAGACTTTACCAGTCTTTATACTATTCAAGTCTAGAGTCCAAAGTCTCTTATGAAAATCTCTTAACTGTAAGTCCCTGTAAATTCAAAGACAAATTACATAATTCCAACATACAATGGAACCAAACACACATTCCCATTCCAAAAAGGAGGAATGGGGACATAGTGAAGAAAAACTGACCAAAAACAAGACTGAAACCCCCAGCAGGCAATAAAATAAATTCAGTAGCTCCATATCAAACTACTGGAACTTTACTTCCAAAGGGCTTAGATGGCTTATCCCCTTCAGCCTTGCTGTGTAAAACATACATCTCTCTCTTGGACTGGTACAGCTGTACCAGGTACTATGACGCTGTATGCAGCTCTCCTTGGCAGTTGTCTCACAGCTCTAGAATCTCCAACATATTCATGCCGTCTTCACTGCCAACCAGACTTCACCTTCACAGCTTCACACAATGGCCTTTCAGGGCCTTCTATATGCAGAAACGCCCCTACTGTATGCTACTTGACTTAATGGCTCTCTGAAACCTTAGAGGAAGAACCAGTGACCCCTTCACTTTGGAATTTTTCATGCTTCTAAAGCCAGAACCATGTGAAAAACACTGCCAAGTTCAGTTGCCGCCTGGCATGGACACTGGCCTACTTTATCCACATTAGCAGCTTTTCTATGCTGTGGTTTTCTAGGAGCATGAAACCCCTGTGGCATTTTCCTTTCACAAGTTAGAGCCTTAGCTGGGTGTGGTCTTGCCCTGAAGTTACTCTTTTCATTGTTCCAGTGCAAATCTAAGACCTTTCTTTAAAGGCTTTAATCTTATCAAAGAGAGCCTCTTCTTCAGCAAATGGCTTGGCTCCAACATTATTAAACTTCCTAGTTCTCTTTTTCTCTCCAAACTACATTTTGCATTTCTTTCTGCTCCACTCCCCTTTTTTCACTGTAGATCTGCACAATATTTACTATTAATAATCATACTACGACTTCTACATTTGGCTACTTTGAAATTTCTTCTGCCAAAAATATTAGTTCATTACTTTTCAACTTAGCCTCAGGCAAGCTCTTAGATTATGTGCAGACTCCAGCCAGATTCTTGGCCAAAATATCTCAGTTGCTGCTTACGTCCTAATTTTTCTCAGGAACTACATTGTTCTCAGCACTGCTTTCTTCCAGGCTTCTACTAGACTGGTCCATTAAGCTCATTTTTTTATTTCAAAAAATTCCAAGGTCTTCCACATTCCTTCAAAACCTCATATCATTGGGTTCTTCCCAAAAAAGCCCACTTTCTGTATTACCAACTTCTGTATTAGTTACTTTTCTGTTGCTACAATAAAATACTATGACCAAGCACACTTATAGAAGAGTTTATTTTGTTTACAAGTCCAGAGGGATTAGAGTTCATAGTAGTTTGGGAGGCATAGTGGCAGAGCTGGTCAGACCAAAAGGCTGAGCAATTAAGTAGTTACAGGAAACAGAAAGAGAAAGAATATCTGGCAAGGCTTAAGAATTCTTGAAGCCAGTGTTTTACTCCATTGACATGCTTTCTCTAGCAAGGCCATACCCCCTAAAACCTCCCAAAATAATGCCACCAAATGGGAACAAAACACTTGAAGTCTATAGGGGCATTCTCATTCAAACCACCACACCTCTTTTTAAAAAGTCTTTTCCTAACTTCTCTCAAAACATAGATTTCCTTGTTGTATCTTTTAAAATTTAAAACGGAAGTTTATTTGTTTTTTAAAATTATTTATTTAATAGCAATATAATTAGAAGAGGCATTTCATTACAACAACATTGACATATTCAATAACAATTTCCAGAGCTAAGATGCTTCTCTTTCAAAATTGGCTGTAAATTTTTAGATTTATCATTGAATTAATACAGTTACAAAATATTGAACTCGGTATAAACCCTATAAGACATAAAGTTGAATGAGTTTTTACCCTTTAAAGAAGATGTCCATTTCATTTTAAAATATGCTGTTTCCTACGTTTTTTATGCTACTAATGTTTAGATGTTTGCAATGTGTCTTTAATCTCTATGTATCTGATTATTACTAGTCACAGTCGGTTACACTCGGATCCTTGGCGTCTGAATATGGATATAAAGTCATCAGGTAGATTTCAATGGTGATGTTTATCACCTCTACTAATTAGCATGAAGTAAATTTTTATGCTTTCTCCTCAAATATGTATTTTTCTTTAATTTGGTAATTTTCGTGTGTATATCATACAGAACATCCCACACAATCTTATTCATCTATATACCCGCTTCCCAAAAGGCACTCTCCCATAGCCTACCCCCCCAACACTGGAGCCCACATACTGTGTCATCCCTGTTACTGTCCACTGTGTTGTCCTCATCCCCAGCCATTCCCCAGTGCTTGTAATCAGCTGTCAATGTTCCTTTGGATAAGATTGTGGTCTGCTGTTCAGTTTCCAGTTCTCTGCTGGGTTACTATCTGGGAATCCCTTTGGCCATCCTGGCCAGAGAGAGACAGACAGAGAGAGACAGAGAGACAGAAAGGGAGAGAGAAGGAGCGAGCTTTTAAAAATTTCCTACATTTCACACTCAAATCCAGACCCTGTCCCCCCATCCATGCCTCCCTCTATCCCCAGACCAACCCCTTTTTTAAATAGAGTCAGTGAGAGAGAGAGTATGGGGTTTAGGTTCTGTATTTTATTTTTCTTTTATTTAAAAATTTTTAGCATTTGTGTTTACTATTTTGTGTCTATGATCGTGTGTGTGTGTGCGTGCCATGACACGTATGGAGGTTAGGGGACAACTTTAAGAGTAGGTTCTCTTTCACCATGTTGGTTCTACATATCTCACTCAGGTTATGAGTTTTGGTGGCAAGTGCCTTTACCCACTGAGCCATCTTGCCAACTAGTATGTATCTTCTTTTTCTCATTTGTATTTATATTTAATGCTTATATTCCCATTGCTGTATACTATTTAATTGAGTGAAAACACTATAACTTATCTATTCTATTGTTTTTGGTATCTAGGTTGCTTCCACATTAGGGCTTTTGTTAACAGTAAATTTGTAAACACTGCATTTTTTTTAGTGCAAATCAAGACATCATTCTAACAGTAAATGGTAGGATGCACATATGTTTAACTTTAATAGACACTGAGAGTTTTCCAAATGGCTGTACCAATTATCATTCTTAGTAGTGATGCCTTAGGATTTTAGTGGTTCTACATCATTGCAGTCTTAGCATTTTATCACTTTAATCTTGGTCATTCCAGTAGACTATCAGTGAGGTCAGGCACCATTCCATATGCTTGTGGACTATTTGCTTAGCCTCTTTTGTGAAGTGGTTTCCTATGTTCAGCTGAAAACCTCTGAACATATACACATAAGAAATTTAATTATTAGGGAGGGATAGCTATATATCATTTCTTACTCTTTTGAGTATTCATTTATGCTATTAATATTTTCTTTTCAATGAATAATAACTTTATATTGCAATGCACTGCAATTTATTTTTTCCTTCACATTTAAGAAAAATTGAAAAAGCCCATCGTACATTAAATATTGTACTTTCACTTATCAAATTTGTATCTATGGGGGGTGGAGAGATGGCTAAATGATTAGAGCACTTACTACTCTTGTAGAGAACCTGGTTTTTATTTTCAGAGCCCACGTAGCAGGTAACAACCATCCTTAACTCTAGTTTCAGAGAATCTGACACCTTCTTCTGACTTCTGCTGGCATCGCACACAAATGGTGCACTTACATCTATGTAGACAAAACACTTAAACGTGAAATAAAAAGAAATAAATTTAAAATTTTAAATTTTACATACAAACTATCTGAAATTAGTTTTTGTAATTTACATGAGGCAGATCCAGTTGACCAGGTGCCATTTTGGACAAAATTATTTCTTCCTTGTAACACAGTCAATATTGTTAGGCACAGGTGACTGTTACTTAGTGGTCTGCTATTGGGCCCTGTATTCTCTTTACCTTGTTGTATGCCCAAAACAATTTTGTCTTAATAATCAAGCATGTTATTCATTAAAATAACTTGATTCCTTAACAAGACAAAAGAAATTCAGTTATTTTTAGTAAAAACAGTATGATATAGGACAATTTCAATAAATTCTAAATCAATGTACCATATATATTAGTCACTTTCTTGCTGTGACAAAGTAACTTAAGGGAAGAAGGGAGGGTTAATTTCACTTATAGTTCAAAGAGATATATTCTATCATGGTGGGGGACAGACAGGTGTCTGGTTGGTCACATTGCATTGTGGGACTAAGCTATGACATCAAGACCCATCTCCAGTGACTTTCTTCCTCCAGCAATGCTCTACCTTCTAAAGATTCAACAACTTTCCCAGACAACACTGCTACTAGCTGGGTACCAAGTATTCAGACAAATGAATATGAATGTATAGAGGACATTCTATATTCAAATCAGAACATCACATGATAATAATTTTCAGTGTTTTTCATTTAAATGTGAAGTGTATTTTCCACTGCTTAGAATTTCTAATGTCACAATATCACATCTGTTATATTTATTTTCAATAATTACAGTTGGTAAAGTACAAATAATGGGTAAGTTATGCTTTCTGTTCTCACCAAGTCTATGAGGTGGGGAGAAACAAATATATTAATAACAATATAAGGTGATATTCTATTTCTTTAACTGAAACAATAGGTATTTGGGGTTTATGTGGGCATGGTGACATGAGGGCTGAACTAACTTTGGAGAAATCCCAATGAAAATTTTCAGAAGACTGGATGGAAGCCTCGAAAAAAATTAAGGTTCAGTTATCCAATTTACTGTTTCCTAGAACAACAAAATTATAAAACATAGAAAATTGAAAGTTTTGAATGTGTAATTCTAATAGTTTGGCTACCTAATCAGGGAAGTAAATGAGAGACTCTTGTCACTGAAAGAAAGCAGAAGGCCCAGGTATGTTGCAGTCCCCATAAGAACAAAGAAACATACAAGTGAGTTCAAGAATGATCACAGGAAAGTTGGGTGAATGCAGTTGGAAAGTGGGATTACTGCAATGCAAATTGTTCTTACATGACTTGTCTAGACTATTTTAGGAGAATAGTGCTCAGTGTCAATTGAAAGGATGAAAAATAATTGGACAGTTAGGATAGTGATTATGTCTTAAGGAAATGAAGTAATTCAGCGCCAAGGAGTATGAGGAATATTGGAGTTCCTGTTGCTGAGCTCCTCAGTGAAAGAACAGATCAGTGACTGCCAGAGGAGGAGCTGAAGAAGGTAGCACTATTAACTGGAACTAATCTCAGCACCTCAGTGGCTGAGTAATGGCCTGGAAGTGCTGTAGAGAAGCAAGAATGTTGCTTTCCTCATCCAGCAGTTCTGAAATGAGTACAATCTGTGATAATTTAGGCATAAGAGAGCTACATGGGAAATGATGTCCTCAAGGAAAGTCAGGGTTCTGTCAGGAACGTAATGTGAAGATACTGAGTGCGACCAATTGTCTTACAGATCTAATTAAAATGTTTGGAGAGAAAGAGAAATTCAAGCCACATTCATATCTAAGAAGCATGTGAGGTACAGCATGAAGGGAGTTCATGGGTTGGGGCAGACAGAAACTGATAAGGGTGTTATAAGGCACTATGTAATTAGTAGATTTCAAAATAATTGGATCCAGAAATCCCAGAGGAGAGAGATGCTGGTAGATCACTTGTCTTTTCTTTAGATATTCAAAGTGTAGTGAACAGCATCCAGGAAGGGAGAATGCAAGTTAATACTAGAAGTTTGGATATTATTCTGTATAAAAATATAGGATTTTAACTGGAAGAATATATGGAATGAATGGAGATTTATAGTAGTAAAAAAGAAAATCCTCAAATAATACATGACATGAATCTAGAGCCGTGTTATCCCTGAAGAGGACACCTATTTAAAACTCTGTCTCCCAAGGTTCAGGGATCATTGCAGAAGAGGCGGTGGAATGATTGTAAGAGCAGAGATAGGGGAGGACTACAAGGAAATGACGTTTTCCAGACAGCTGGTCAGTTACACATGTGAAATCACAGCAATGATGACAGCATGCACAAGTCCCATGCAAGGTCAAATCAGACAAAATTCCAGCATAGACACAGGGAAGTGGGTAAGAAATCTCAATTCAACCTAAGGAACATGGCAACAGATAGCTGCTGGGAAGGTAAGAAGCATTATCTTACAAGGATAGCACTCTTGGTAGGTTAATCAGGCTCTACTGAATGGTCACACACTGAAGGACATGTGGGAACACAAATCAGCCATTTTATATA
>NW_008337147.1:1706347-1717535 GCF_000622305.1 Nannospalax galili
TTCATTTAAAAAAATCAATGAAAAAACAATCTAGACCTGTGGATGTAGCATGCAGCTCAGTGATAGTGTGCTTACCCTGGACTTGACCCTGGCACTGAATAACAACAACAAAAAGAGATTAGTAGTAGTAATATAGACAAGGAAAACCTAGGCAGTAATAATTATACTGGAATGGAGAGGCCAGATAGATAGTCTTACTATAGAGGTAGAAATAGCATGATTTCTTCTGAGATGCAGAGATAGATGGAAGTAGACATAGGCAGTCAGAGAGAAGTAGCAATTCTCTTAGAGGCTTGCAGAGTTGAGTTCTACCTAGCTTTCAGGTTGCAAATTTGAGAGAAAGGATGGCTGAAGTTCACAGAAAGAGCAGCACATGTTAAGCCTGGATGTCACAAATATATTTCAAATGCCTGCCTAGTATTCGTTATCTTTTATCTGAAAACACCCTATATGGTTTTTGGGGACCATCCTGCCTTTTTGGAAGTCCTCATGTTAAAGGTAGCTGCTCCACTGTAAGTGCCCTAAACACCATTGCAGTATGGAAGGCTCTTTGCATATATTTGTATGTATTAACTTATTAATAGTAGAGACTCTCCCTGGGTTTAGAAATTCTGAGAATAGAATAGTTTTGAAGCTTCCGGCCACAGTAAAGAAGAGAGACAACCAAGCTCTGAGATAGAAAAATAGGAAGCATTGTGATATTTCTCTGAGACTCCTCATGAAATCATCTCTGAAGCTAATGGCCTCCAGGAACCTTTGAAAATAGTCCACCCCCACCTTATCACTTCCCTGCCCTTCCCCTCCCCTCTCCTTTCCTGTCCCCTCCTGTTTTCCTCTCTCCCCTCCTCTTTACATTCCTTCCTTCTTCTTGTCCTCCCTGTTTAAAGTTGTCAGTTTTTCTTTTGCTATTTTAATAACAGATTCTTTACAAATAAAGTTGAAGAGGGAATATAATGACAGATTTTTAAAATTAAAAGTATCAAAGTATAGGCACTTAAGTCTGATAAAGATGGCTTGTGGGCAATTACAGCCTGAAACTCAGAAGAGAAGTCACAGTCAGAGATGAATGAATAAAATAGGTGAAAAATGTTCAAAGTAATTGTCATGGTTGGCTTTGGTTGTCAACTTGACACACCTGGGAATCTCAACTGGAAATTTCCTTTACAGATTGACCTGTGGGAATGTGTGTGAAGTATTTTCTTTATTGTTGACTAATGGGGGAGGCTCAGACCACTGTGGGTACTGTCACCCATGAGCAAGTTGTCCTGGGTTGTATAAGAAGCAAGCTGAGCACAGGCCAGGGGAGAAAGTCAATGAGCATCACTTCCCCATGGACTCTGTTTCAGCTTCTGCCTCCAGGTTCCT
The DNA here is from genome assembly GCF_000622305.1 of Nannospalax galili. NCBI lineage: Eukaryota > Metazoa > Chordata > Mammalia > Rodentia > Spalacidae > Nannospalax > Nannospalax galili. The sequence continues at coordinate 1,707,713 of NW_008337147.1, forward strand.
GCCCTGAGCTCCTTCCCTGGCTTCTCTCCATGATGAACTGTGAGCTGTAATGTGAAATAGACCCTTTCCTCCCTGTTTTTTCATAGCAACAGAAGGCAAACTAGTACAGTTACAAATACATAAAATTCATCCAGGATGAACAGAAAGAACAAGATTCAAGGATGGAGTTTCATCCAAAGACAGGGTCATGAAGAGTCATTTCTGATCATTGAGGTCATGAAAGAAATAGGCAGGTAATAATGAAAGACACTGACAGGTTAGCAAATTCTGATTGCAACTTTGTTTCCGGATGAATGTTACCAAGGTCAAAACCCTGTGGTATTTAGAACTATGCTACTCCAATCTGCTAGACACAGTAGAAAGTACCAGCATCAAGGGCTGTGCTAGAGTGTAAGCTAAGCTAGAACTCTTGTCTGGCTCAGTTCTCATTTGTCTTTATTTTATCTTGTAACCAGACATTTTCCATGTGATGGAGGCTGTGTGTAGATTTGCATACTAGAACAGGTGTCTCTCAGACACAGTTAACAAAGTCTGCTGATCAGACTTGGAGCAGCATAGATTGAGATCAAATTCCTTTCTGTTAACATGATCAGGCAAGTTCACATCACACTACACAGGGAATACAGATAGACTTCAGTGTGAACTATTACATCTAGTGAAAACAGGGAGTGAGACAGGCATATGCAATTTATCTACTAACCCAAGGCTTTTGGTAGAGGAGTATTACTTATGTGCACTCTTAAGAGTAAAACAATTTTGTTAAAACACATCTCATTTATATCTCTGTTGTATATACCATCCCTAGAGCTCCGTGTAGAAACAGAAGTGGTGAGGATACAGCAAGGGTGGGGGTGGGGGTGGATGTGGGGGACAGGTTGGGTAGCGTTTGGACTGCTTCTGTGTGTTACTCCTGTAGACTCCAGAAGAACCCAAAAGCTCTACTGGCCACAGTGTGAAAGCCACCGGAGTGACAGTGGAAGCCATTAGCTTAGAATGCAGTGTTGACTGGCACAGTGACCTGACTTGGTGTATAACTGTGTGTGACATGTCTAGGTCTATGAGTCAGAGAAACATGTTAAACCCTTTTGGTTCAGGTTCCTAATTTAGAAAAGTGGGATAATGGGATGAGTGGTAGAGTGACTCTAGTGATCTAATCAGTCAGTGTATTGAGCGAGTGAGCCTTGTGCAGTTTTAAGGACTGGACAGATGCAGCATTGGAACTTTCATTGGAAATGGTCTAAGGGACTCTCAACACAGGCCAGTGGACCTCAGGGAACTCTGTGGAAATTTTGTTCCCTCAAGTTGATGCTTGAATGTTTACATTTATTATCTCTCCACACCTGCTGTTTACCGGGCAAGTGAATGCACAGAATGGAAGGTAAGTATTGTTTTCCAATGGAATCTTGTAACCACGCACAGGAACCTGCTACTCTGAATGAGAGGATGGAGCCCATATATGGCACCGGCACTATCGGGGGAATCACCTGAACTTCTGGCCCAAAAGGTCTAATGTTTTTATAAAAGGGGGAGGGCAGGCAGTTTTTCTTTTAGAGGTTTTTGAGTTATTATTTCCTGAATTCTGGAATTCTTTTAGTCATTTGGTCTCCTTGTGTTTCCCTTGTCTTGAGTGCTTCTCCTCCTCTCTCAGCTTCCTTTCTGCCTCTCCCAATTTACTTTCTGTCTGCTTTTCCTTACCAGCTGTTTTATTTGCTGGACTTGTACTTGAAGGAAGATTGAAACTCCTGCATTAATGTAGCATTGTTTTAAAGTTTAGAAACTCTATCATACATATTTCCTTATTTGTCATGTGTCTGTTTACCCAGTTTCTTTGGTTTACTAATTTTTTTCTCCAATCAAACATTATATTTCAAAGAGAAAAATATCAGCTCAAACTTTGAAAATTGAAGACAGTAGCATGCCCCCCCCAAAGAAAAAGAAGAAGAAGAAGAAGAGGAAGAAAAATGAGATTCAACATTCAAAGGCAATCTTCAAAAAACGGCCAAAGAAACCAGTAAAGAAAACACAGTAACAGTTCCAAGAGCCTACATTAATAAGCACCTACCCACATCTGAAGCATCTCCCCAGGCTGTTCATATCTGCTAATTGCTAATTCTCTGAATACCCCTTTGAAAGATATATGCATCATCAGTTTACTGAAGAGTGTATCAAGGCATAGAAAGATTGAGTGAATTTCTCAGAGCCACACAGCTAGAAAATAAGGAGATCCGATTCAAACCTGAGTTGCCTGAGCATCTAATGTTTCGCTTTCATAAATTTTAAAGTCTTCAAGGTAATAGATTTGTGAGATGAACTGTGCCTCTTCTTCCTCAGATAAGGGCCAGAAAGATACCGTCAAGAAGAAAATTTGAACTGGTCTGACCCCATGGTGATTTTGTGAAACGAAGTAGGAAAGGGAACTTCGTTTTTATTGATTCCTGTACTCTTGGATCTTCCACAGCAGAAGGCATGAGAGGACGCAGCAACAGATTGTTTCCTAATCATCCAGATCCAGGCAGTTTCTCATGAATATAAGTTTGTAATGTTTTCAAACTATTTAGAGATTGGCAGCTGGATGCCTATCAGTCCCTTTTGGAGCATGCCACTTAAGATGGGTCTTAATGCATGCAGCATTTTATTTTTAATTAAAATACTTAGTTCAGGGAGCATTTATTAATAATTTGAACAGCAACAGATGGTCTGCTTATGTGTTGTAACAATCTTTACCCCAAATCGGTCAAAATAATTAACAAAATGTAAATTATTAAGCACTTAAATATGTATTATGCATCATTACCATTCCCAGAACATATTTTAAACTTTTATGATAGAAATATGATAGTTTTACAGTAATATATAGACTATTCCACACCAAATGTTTAGCAAATTAGATTATCTTGCTTTGATACATTAGATACATAGTCTGAAAATATTCTGGTAACATTTTTTTTTTACTGTTCTTGCTGCCCAGAAATTGAGTAAAATCAATAAACTAAATTAGTAAAAATGTCCTTTGGTTAGAACATTACACAAAGTGCTTTGTGGTAAGTATGGAACAGGAACTGGAGAACCTAAATTCTTCATTGTTGTAACTTGAGACTCTGGGATGGGTCCTATTCTTTCCATTCATCTGCATTGTGCTGGGGCTGCTCTGCACTTTAATATCTGTATATTTTTGAGGTTCTTAGGCAAAGCAGTCATCCTTGTGTGGGGTTTCCTAACCCCAGCCTGTTCTTATCTCTCTTTTGTACCTTCTACTTCCTTTGCATTGTCTCTGGACCATACTTATTTGACTTGTCAAATTAATGCTATTATTATATCTCCCTCAGATTCTTGGGTCACAAAGCAGAATGCATTCTTATACGTCTCTATTTTGGTCATCTTAAAGCTTATTTTAGTTAAACATAATTTTTAACTAGTTGAGGACATTTAAAATTACTCAGCTGAAAGCCAGTAAGCTGAAAATCATTCCACAGTTGATACTGGGCATGTACCAATTTGGTATAGCATTTGGGATAATATGAGTCTGCCTGAGAACTGCAGAGACTATTATTTTCACAGCATAGATCCTGAAAACTAAAATTTGCTGTGGAAACAGTGTTTGTATACATAGGGGCTAAGTGATCTTTTTTTCAGTTCAAGTTGTACTTACCTCCAAGCTTTCAAATTTCAGATTTCAAATTTAATTCACGGCTTGCAGCATGCTCAGAAGGTAAAGTTTCTCCATGCCTTACCTTATGATGCCAGTTCTATCCCAGAAACTCACATGGGAGAAGAGACTCAACTCCTCCAAGTTGTCCTCTACCCCCTGACCAATAACTACATAAATAAATGTAAAATTAAAAAAAAATTAATTCAAATTTCAATTTGATATTTAAATTCACAGCATAAAATAGTATTTTTCTATTATAATGACACCAGTATAAGGGAGCTTAAACTCACTCCAGTTGTGCAGCTTTGAATTTTGTCACCATGGGTAATTTAAACCATCTTAGCTGTATAGCTTTCAGATATGAATAGGAAGCACAAGAACAGTACCTACTTTACACATTTTAAAAAATAACTATTGAATGAGTTAGTGAAAAGCCTTAGTAGTGTGCCTGGCATATGGCAAAAGACTGATCTGTTATATTCCTTAAAATACTAGCTAGGAACTCCGTTGCAGAAAGTCAGTTCACCTCTTCTCTTGGATCACCAAACATTGACAAATGCCAGAACATAGAAAATGACATATAAATTTCAGTTCTATTTCTTGGAGAAGCACTTGTCTTTTAATTCCCAGGACATAATTTGCTATGAATAATCATGTTTTGTGTTTAGGAAGAATAGCATAAATAAATTTTGAAATCGTTCAGAAGTTATACATTTAAATTATTTCCTCATTTTACATAAATTTAAATCTCATTCATAATCTTTTCTGGTCAGCTCTAATTAAATGCTTTATGCTAAATAATTTCATAAGTTCTATAAATAACTTGAATGTTATAAATTACATAATGATTTAGGTAAAACTCCAATAATCTCATTAAATAGTACTCTGTGTGTTTTAACATCTTATAATTTTAGAAACTAAATGGAGCAGATATTCTTTCTTTTTCATTTAAAAATATTTTATTAGCATTGTTTTCTTTAAGAATTTACATAAATTACATTGAAAGACTTTGTATAGGTTGGAGAATTTGAAATGAGAGTGAATGAAAAGCTCATATTATATGAACAGTGACAAATTTCCTATTATTGTTGAGGCTTGGTAGTACAGTTTTATCAATAAATAATATTCAAAATTATGATAGACTGTGGAATTGCAAACATATTCTAAGATATAATTACATTTTTTTAAATTTGAGAGGTATATCAGTTTCATGCAATGCTTTCTATTTTTTTAATATCTCAGGCTGATTTTTTATCTCTAAAAGTTCAATTAGGGTCTGTAGAAGAGTAATAAAAATAATGGAGAACCTCTTGGTGCCTGGTAATGTGAGAGGTCCAACTTCAAGGCCTGGATATCCAGGACCACATGTGGAGTGAGGACCACAGCTGGGCTTCAGGAGAGGTGAGAGGCCCTTTCCAGAGAATCGGCCCTCCCAAGACCAGAATCTGCAAATAAAAGACCTCCCTTGTCCCCAGCATAAGAGGTAAAACAGTTATGCCCAGATCTCATGAGCTCCAGTGACCACCAAGGAGTCCAGAGTGTATGCAACAGCAAAGAGCCTTTATTCTGGCTTAAGCTCGGGCCCTCAGATAGGGTGGAATATGCTTTTATATAGAAGTTTCACAGAAGCCTGCATGCCAAGCATACTTTAAAATGATTGGATGGTCCTATGCCCTGAGTACGGGGAAGATTTTTATTGGTAGGGGCTGTCTTTAGGGCATTGGAATTTGCTGACTGTTATCTGTGGGACCAGAAGTTTCTGTTTTTACCTTATAAGGCTTTTATATGCCTGGGCTTGCTTAACCTATAGCTTGGGGGTTGGGGGGTAGTAACTGGAGATTTACAACATGCCTGGGCTTGCCTGGGTTTGCCTGAAACAGCTAGCCAAAATGGAGTCAGTGCATTCTGACTCTTGTATTTTGACTCTTCAAAACCTGTCCTGCACAAACTGGGACCTCAGGGGAGAGGACTCTGGGGAATGTAGTTACTCACAGAAGACTGAAACTGCTTTCCTATGTCAGGAAGACCTCCATGTTCGACTCTGCTCCAATAAGCCTATTGTCAGAGTAATGTGGAAGTGTAGCTCAGGGTAGGGGAACAAAGCTTCAGGCTCATGTTAGGGGAACACAGCTCTAGCTCTCAGGATGGGACCAGTGTTCTAGTTAACAGGATGGGCTCCTAATGCAGCTCATGAGCGAGGTTCACAGGTTCAGGGTCATGAGAGGGGATCACAACTCCAGGTTCATGTGAACAGACCACAACTCCAGTTCACAAGAGAGAACAACTGCTCCAGCTCCCAGGGTGGATCATAGTTCCTGTTCACAGTGGGGTGGGGGGCACAGCTCCAGCTCATACTAGGGAAGCACAGCTCCTGTTCAAGGGAGTAGACCACAGCTCCATCTCAAAGGAGAAGACCACAGAACCAGGTTCCCAGAAGAGAGCCAAAATGCCTAGTCACATAAAGGGCTCATAGCTCCAAGTTCATGGGAGGGGCACTCAGCTACAGAAGGGAACCACAATTCAGGCTCACAGGAGGGAACCATAACACTTACAGGAGGGAACCACAACTCCAGGTTCAGAGGAAAGGACCATGACTCCAGGTTCATGGGAGGTGACCACATTTCAGGCTCACAGGAGGGGTCCAAAGCTCTTGACCATGACCCCAGGTTGGTGGAAAGGAACTGAAAGAAATATTCTTGCAGTTTGGCCAAATGCACAGATTAAGGGGAAATGCTCTGATATAAAGGAATGCTTTTGTTGATTGTTTTGGTCCTTGAAAACCCATTGTTTCCTTCTCAGCAGTTGTCCCCTGGCAGAACAGCAGCTAATACTTTTTAATAACCTTTTTCAGGTTCTTTCACAAGCATATAAATTGCATATATTATCTTAAGAGGAAATTTAAAGCTTTACTCACACCCAATGACTAAATTTGCTTCAAAACTTTTGGTTAGACTGATAAGAGGGTTTTCAAAAATCATTTTTATATACACGAGTACTTGTCATTTCTGTTTCTGCAAAATTTCCTTTCGTATGTGAATGAAAACATGAAATTTTTTTTTCTATGATACAATTTAGCCTAAATGCAGTTATTGGTTTACTAAACTTAAGATAAGGCATTAATAGTTACATTTATTACCAGAATTTTAACCATTATCTACTAGATACCCAAGAGATATCAATTTAGCAATGATAATGTATTGTCAGTGTGCAGTGCATTCTGCCCTTTTATTTCTTTCCTCTCTCTCAAGTAGAGACCCTTGAGGCTGGGTGTTCCCTACAGTGTTACATGTCAGATTTTCATCTGCATTTCTTTCTTAGGCCACCTAGGATGGTTGCTCATCTTTGCAAAATGCAAGTGCAGGATTTCTCAGGCTGCATGTATCTAGAGAGATGTAGACATTAATTATCAGACTCTTTTGCTGCACATGGAGGCAGGGTAGAGAATTGGGGATTAAGCATGCTACATGGAACTTGAAGGGAAAAACATTTTGTGTTCTGTCTGCAAATTTAGCATTCTATCAGCTTCCTGGTCAACAGATCCCATGCAGAGCTTCCTAAAACACCCAAGTAAAGTGAAGGTGCAGACACTCAGGACTTGGCACTGAAAATCTGGAACTTTCTCTAGGGCAGGACTTTGGCTTCTTTACTGTCAAATGTCTGTGTTCTTAAAATCTTTATATTGCTTGAAGTTTGACATAAATAAGCTATTGGCTCTTAATAGAGCAGAAGTTTGAGGTCCTACTTGAACATTTAAGCCAGTTAGAGAAACCTTAGATTCTCCACCATCATTGAGGGTCCTGAGGTAAGTGTGGCCAAAGAACTGGGTGCAATACTTTTATCAGAGCTATTCTTCAAATTTACTAAATAAATTTTTCTTTTTTAAAAAGTATTTTATTATTTTATTTTATGTGTATGAGTGTAATGCCACCTGCATCTATGTCAGTGCATCTGTGTTGTGTAATGCCTGTGGAGGTCAGAAGTAGGTGTTAGATACCCTAGAACTGGAGTTATGAATACTTGTTAGGCACCAGTTGGGTGCTGGGAATTGAAACTTGGTCCTCTGCAAGATCAGTCAGTGCTCTTAACCACTGAGCTATCTCCCCAGCCCCATGAATAAATTGTTCTTTAAATGCAATGCTAGCCTTCCTTTCAGCTGTAAAATTTGGCTTAATTGTTTCATAGTTACTGGCTCACCAATGTGAGGCTTTACATTAGATTGATGTCATATGACTGTAAATTAAATATGTGACTAAGATGGCAAGTGGTAACTATAGATTACTGAGGTCTCGATGATAGTTGCACACAAACAGAAAACTTGGAATCTCATTTTATATTTTAGAAAGAGGGCAGCAGCAACGAATTCCTAAGGACATGATGGGAAGGGGATGCCAGTCTGAAGTACCATTGCTGTGATGTGTCTATTTTCTATTTTCATTTTTTTAAAATCTTTTATAAGACAGGGTAACCCCAACTACCCTGGAACTTGCTATTGCAGACCAGCCTAGTCTTGAGCTCACAGAAATCTGCTTGCCTCTGCCTCCTGAGTGCTGGGATTAAAGGCGTGTGCCACCATACACAGTTCTATTTTCTAATTTTTATCAGTCACGGGGAAAAAAATATATATATAAAATATACATAAATAGACTATGAGTGCTTGTCACATATATTAGTTACTTTTCTGTTGCTGTGATAAAACACCATGACCAAGGCAACTTATAGTAGGAAGGGTTTGTTGGGATTACGGTTCCAAAAAGGATTAGATTCTATCATGGTGTGGTAGGTATGGCAGGAGGCAGCAGGAGACAGTCTGGGCAGAAAACTGAGCACTTAGTCCTTCAAGCAGGCACAGAAAAGAGAGAGAGACTGACTGGAAGTGGGCAGGATGTTATGTACTGTCAAAGCCGCCCCCAGTGGTTAGATTCCTTCAGCAAAACACACTTCCTAAACCTCTGCAAACAGTGCCACCAACTGGGGAAAAAGTGTTCAAATTCTTGGTGCCTATGGGGGACACATTCAAACTACCATACCACCTCTTAGAGCAGGAATATTGGCAATATCTTAGTAAAATTAAAAGATACCACACAGATGATAAAATAGGTAATGCTAGGTCATTTAAGGACTTACATAAAAGACCATACCCTAGTAGAAAACTATGGTAAGAAAACATGATTTCCTATTACAATTGCATACAAAGACCTCATTACAGACATATTATTTATTATTATTAAAGTTACCCTTTCATCTTGCCAAAAAGTTAATTTAAGATAACATATTAATCAGAGGCTCCTGGTCTAGTTGGGGGAGGGAGGCTATGGGAGGGTGCTATCTGGGAAGTGGGTGTATATTTGAATGAGATAGTTTGGGATGTTCTGTGTGACATACACACACACACAACAATTTTTTTTTTTAAATATTATATTTGAGGAGGAAGCATGGAAATTTATGTCATGCTAATTAGTAGAGGTGATAAGCAACACCATTGAAATCTGCCCAATGACTTTATAGATGTACACAGGGGCCAAGGATCCAAGTGCAACCAATTATGACTAGTAATGATCAGATATATACAGATTAGAGATGAAACCGCCAACATCTCAGTGTTAATAGCAAAAACAATGAGTCTTTCTCCAAGGAACAATATATTCTTAAATGAAATGGAGGTTGTTTTTTTAAAGGTTAAAAACTCATCCAATTTTATGTCTTACAGGGCTTATACTGAGTTCAATAGTATATAACTATATTCATTCAACTGTGAACATTGAAACTTGCACCCACTTGTGAAAGAGATGTACTGTTGCTCTGGAGTGTGTTATTGAATGTGTCAGTGCTGTTGTAATGAAATACCTCTCCTAATCATTTGGTTATGAGATAAATAATTAAAAAAATAGTAATAATTAGTAGATGTGAAAAACATTTCCATTGAAATCTTCCTGATGAGATAGTTATTAAAAATTAAAAACAATAATGATTAAAAAAATAATTCTTTAAAGCATAAAAATTTGCTCCTTAATAATTAGTAGGTATGAAAAACATTACCATTGAAATCTGCCTGATGACTTTATAACCATGCTGAGATGCCAAGGAGCTCAGAAAGTAACCGACTGCAACTAGTAATAATCAGATATATAGAGATTAGAAATGCATGTGCAAACATCTTAATCTCAATTGCAGTGA
>NW_008337147.1:1717566-1806238 GCF_000622305.1 Nannospalax galili
AATAGTGAAACTGAGATCTTTTTAAAGGTTAAAACCTCATTTAATTTTATGTCTTATAGGGTTTATACTGAGTACAATATTGTATAATTGTAACTAATTCAACTGTAAACCTAAAATGTACAGCCAGTTTTGTAAGAGATGCATCCTAGCTCAGAAAATTGTTATTGAATATGTCAATGTGGATGTAATGAAATACTTCTTCTAAGTATGTGGTTATTAAATAAATAATTAAAAAAATCTACTTTTGACCATTTATTTCTTTCTGGTTGGGCAAAAGAATAGGGCAGTGACGGCTGGTGTGGTGAAAACCATCTTGTGATTACAAAGTGAGAAAACTAAGAAAAATGAACTTGTTGAAAAGGCAGGAGAATATAGTTTAAAAATCCAGTGTCAGGAATAACATCATCACCACACACTGGAATTACTTATCTTCAAATTTCCTATTGTGGAAAGTAATTATATGTTTATATAGATGTAAACCACTGAGATTTGGCCATTATGTTATTTGCAGTCAAATGTATTATAATTAATACAACTTGGGCTATGTTTGAAGATGTTTTTGGGTGATTGACACAAACATGATTCGGATAAGTATGCAATACAAATATGTGTATACTTTATAGCCATTTTTAGTGGGAGAGATTATGGTTTAATATACTTCACACTTTAGAATCCACTAAGCTTGAACTTATCTAATATTTACTTGAGTAAATACAAATCTCATCTCATGTAAAATAAATAATGTTCATCGTAATGCTCTCCCAAGAGTGTTTACTGAATATGCACTCCTTGAGAGTGCACCATAGATGAATTATGCCAAAGTGAATTCAGTCCATCGTGGCCTAGAAATCTTTAATCAAGTACAAATCATAAATAAGGTTTGTGCATTGGTGACTCTCAGAAGGCCACAATTCACCATTATGGATCCTTACTCAAGATTTTAAGTTCAAAATATAACAATGGAAAATTATCCCTTCATTGTTAGTATAGTGAATTAAAATGGTTATACTGATTTTGAGGGTCTCCCACATCTTCAGATTCTTGAGACTCTAGAACTCAGCTTTTCATTATTTTACTGAATGCTCAAGCAGGCCTCTCGGGTCATATTTTGCAATGTGAGGAGATTTCTGATTTTTGACAGAGATGCCCTGCATCCTGAATGCTGAGTGTTCAATGTCAGGTCTATGGTAATGTCCAGTAAACTCTGGCAGGAGCTGTATCCATATTTATCCAAAAGTAGACCCAGGACAAAATGATATCAACATACTGTGGAAGTACATCTGGATCAAATAATGGCCCATCAGGCATTCCAGTTGAAATCTGACCTCAATACAAGTAAACTTTTCCTGGAAGCAGGAGACAATCATTTAAAGTCTAATCTGAATTTATCTTTCACATTCTAGTGTTCTATTTTATTTTTTATAATAAAGAGCATTGAAAATGAAAAAAAAATGGTGATGCATTCTTTAAATTGTATTTATTTTTATTTTATGTGTATGAGTGTATGGCTTGAATGTAGGTAGCTGCACCCATGTCATGCAGTGCTCAGGGAGGTCAGAAGAAGACATCGGATCCTCTGGAAGTGAAGTTACAGACAGTTGTTAAGAGCCACATGGGTGCTGGGCATCAAACCCAAGTCTTCTGCAAGAGCAGCCAGTACTCTTAACTGCTGAGCCATCTCTCCAGCTGGTGATGCATTTTTTGACATGCCTTCTGTCTAGTCATAGATACCCCTTCTTTTTAATATAGTAATACTATTTTTGGTTTCAAGACCTCAACCTCAATAGCTTGGCAGTTTCATGTTTCTCTCTCCTTTAGGCAACATGTAAGAAATCCAATTACATTGAACAGATATTATAAGGAAGCCAAAACATGTAATCTGGACAGACCCAGTGGAAATTGAAAATGATACCCACCAATCTCCCAGGATTCAACTCCAGCAGTCCTTGCTGCCTCATGTTATAGGCATATGCATGGAAACAGCTTCAAATAAGTTCAGATTCAGTTCTCATTTAACTGCAGTCATATGAGAACTCCAGAGTAGGAGTCACTCAGATGACCCAGTCAGCTTTCAGAAGCCTGAGAAATAGTAAATAATTTTAAATTTCTGAGTGTTGGGATGGTTTTCATGTGTTAATATAAGACTAGCATAGTGACTAGTATCTAATAAAACCTATTATATTCACAGGAAGATAGTTCATAATTTTTGAGAGAAACATTTAAGTTAGGTGATACAAATTGAAAAACCTAAATTTTCTGCCCACCTAATTCTCTTTATAACTGCTCTCACTCAAAAGAAAACCACCTCATATGCCTGCTAATACAAGCATGAAAAATTGCTCAAGGTGTGTGATGAGGTCATGTACATGGTTCCACTCTGTCATTTTCCCAGACCCAATGGATTTAGAAGTGTTTTCCTGTTGCTTTTGGCACATCCAATCTTCTTTCTATAATCCTGATCACTAATGCAACCAGAAACTTGAACATCGATGTAAAGACTTCTTCCTCCTTCAGAAAGTTCTTGCCTTTGAGCAGGATTCAATAGGAACCTGCACTATTTGAAGCAGTCACCTAGCAGTTCTGTGGTGTGGCTGACTATGCCCTACGGTCTTATATAGAAGGAAATGGAGTAGGATGCCAATTGTTTCTGCACGCTCAGCTATGGACTAACAACTTTCTCGAGTGAGGCAGAGGTTACATGACAGCTGCAACCCCACAAGCAACCCAAACCTGCCATTAGTGGAAAGGAAGTAAGAGTTCCCACAAACCTGGTGTTCCTTGGTTGTGAGTTCCCAGGGATGCACACAGGATCCTTGTTAGAATATGTCAGCTAGAAGGCTATCAGGAAAGGTATGGCACTAATTTATAGTTTGAAATCCAATTCCCATGTGTTGTTGGGCTTTATGACTGAATCCTGCATCATTCAGAGCCCATGCATTCTTAGAGGGTCTGGCAGATGCTACTTCTGAAATAAAATGTAGCATGAATTTACCTTCTTTGGATCTCATAATATAGATATTTTTGATGTTTAAACTACAAAAATACAGAATGTAGTTATTGGGTTATCTAATGAGAAATCTTGCAATCAAATTTGGACATGACTTAGCGTGCTTTGTGGTGAACATTTATATTAATAGATTGACTGGTAAAGATACCAGCCATAGCTCTCTATAGCAAGACACTGATCTAACAAGTTTTGAGGGTTAATTAGTTCCAGGGCAGAACAATCTTGAAGGCAAGGCCATTCCTCATAAACTCCATTCATTTCTCTAACCAAATGAAGTGTCTTCACTGTGAGTGCTGTGATCCTGTACTACCCATTGTAAGAATGTCCTCAGTCCTCCTACTGTGGGGTAAAGGAGGCATCAGTCCTCTTATCCAGCATTTAAATTTTGATACTTCCTGTGTCCAATGGGAAAAGATTATATTTCCTATTTCACACATTTGGCTAACTAGATGTTTCAAAACACCCAATAGTCAAGAGACTGTCCTGTCCTTTTCTTTTTGAATGCTATGACTATTTGTCACTTCTCTTCTTGGGGTACAGCTAAGTGGACCAGATGAGGTGACAACAAAGGTCTTATCATGGCCCTAAAAATCAGATTTCACTTGTACTTTTACCTTTCCTGCCTTTTCTCTCAAATATATTTTTTTCAAAGGGAATAAGAGATGGTTTATTCTGAGCTACATATGATAGACTATAGCCTGGGAACAGATTCAAGTTGCTCTGAGTAATATACTCTCTCTTAGTTAGCTTCAACTTGACAGAGCCTAGAGTTACCTGAAGGAGTCTCAGTTATGGGATTGCATCATCAGACAGGCTTGTGGGCCTGTCTATGGGGCATTTTCTTTCTTTCTTTTAAATAAATAATTTTTTGAGAATTTCACATATGCATATAAGGTGTTTTGATCAAATCCATGCCCACTCCCTCCCTTCCAACTCCTCCCATAATCTCTCTCCCCATCACTGTTTTCTGATAACTTCATGTATTCTTTCTTATGATTTATTTATTTATTTTTTGGGGGCTTTTGGCTACTCTGACATTCCCCTATCTGAAGCAGTAATCCTAAAATCTTTTAATGATTAGATACAAGCTCCCAAATACTTTCGGCGTTTTTGGCCTTTGGAACAGAGTATGTTGCTAAGAGGCCCATGGATATTTTTACTTTTAGCGAAGAAACTAGCTACTTTTTGGAGGTTCTTTTTACCCTAACTGCCTAGCCAATTCCTACCTCCTATTCTTATCATACCATCCTCTGAAGAGGTTACCCAAATTGCCAATAGGGAATCAGGACACAGACCACTCTGGCTTCTTCCATGATGAACAAGGACATAGGGTGAGGCAGTTGGAGTGGCCTTAAACCCTCAGTGGGCTTATCTATAAGAATCCCAAATTGCATAACTCTAATCTCTATGGGGAAAAGAAAGTCCTTGAATCATGAATAGGAGATGTAAAGGAGAAGTAAAGGCAAGAGTAATTACCATTACAAATTCTAGACACGGAACTAGAAAAAAGTCAGAACAGGGCAATTTTCAAATGTTCATATCATAGTCCATTGGAATTTCTTGACAAGGGCTTCCAAAAGCATCCCTCTGTTGGGTTTCTCCTCATTTTTCTTTTGTCTTCCAAAGCTGGACTCTAGAGTGATGGATTCAGGATTTGCTTTCAGGTATTTTGATTTGCTTTCTGGATCTTTGATACCTATTAGAGTGGTTAGAATCAGTGTCAGCTCCCTCTCAACAGCTTCTATATAGGGGGAGAAAACAAATTTAGCAACCATTTTACAATAATAGTGGGTTATCACCCTTAGCTACAGATGGGCATTACAGTATTGGAGACCATGATTTGAAGTCTTACATCTGAGAAGCACTTTCTGATTAGGAACAAAATCATCAATGAGAAATGATTGTCTAAATAATTTTTATATAGACTTAAGCCTAATGTCTGGGACATGTAATCCTTTGAACTCTTCAAGAAATATACTGATGACTTTATTCTTCAGTTATACCTTCCTTTTTGGTGTTTAAGACCATACAGTTGGCCCAAATAAATCAATTTGAAGATCCATTCCTCAGAGGTCACATGGACTTGGGAGGAGCTCCTGGCGCCTTTGTTTTACCAGTTCCATCTATATGAAGATAAGTCAAAGGACCTACTTGACCACGTCTGGCTTCACTTGGAAGCATGAATGAGATGTTTCCTCTGAGCTGACCCTCCACTTTGTAGACTGGACACTGGTTCAAGTCCATCTCGTGGGGTATCCATGTCCTCCCTGAACAAGAGGACAGCTGATGCACCACAGTTACAGGACGTTTTGAGAGATGTTCCATAGTTCCAAATTACATACAGTTGGCTGGGCTGAGTGGCTGGATAATCCAGCGAGGGTCCAATGACCCTGCTTGGCCTTTCTTTAATGAATGAGCACAACTGTCAACAAGCCCAATTGCGATGATGTTTGGCAATCAGGCTCAGCTGAAGTCGTGATGATGGTAGTTATTTCATGCAGAAGGAACTGCTGTATAACATCAGCTTATTAAAAGGACCACTGCATGGAGGCAGGATCCAGGGGATCTCAGGCAGTCCCCTACATTCTTAGGCCCTCTGCCAGAGGGAGGCCAGAATTCAGCACTCTCTGTCAGTCTGCTGAGATGAGAGCCACTATGATAATGGAGGACTGAACTCACCCTCTCAGGCTGTCTAGGATCTCAGCTTTAGCCTACCCCTTTTCCCTCAAAATCTTGAAAGCATATTTTAATTTAACTTGGAGTCTGGTAGTGGGGTAGGACTCCTCCTGAGAGAGATTCTTCAAAACTCCTCATTTAAGTCTTGCCTTCTGATAATCACAGGCACAGTTTTGTTTTTTTTTTAGTGAAAACAAAAATAATATTTTTTAACTTTTATTTTTAATGAATTTTTGTGATTTTCATACAATACAGTTCGATGGTATTTTGATTCTCCCCTTTTTTTTTGCCATATCTTGAAGCAGTGGATACTTTGGTTTCGTTTGAAGGGAGAAGAAATAAAAAAACTAAAGGAAATGAAAATCACAGGGAACAAAAACACTAAATGTTTTCTTCTTCCTCCCACAAATCTAGAGAATCCACTTTTGATTCTGATCTTTTTCTTTTTTTACTACAATCTTGTTTTTTTCTTTACATCTAGTTCCCACTGCGGTTCTGGCTCTAGCACATCCATACTAACTGGGAGTGACTCCTTTTCTCTTTTTGATATACCTTTGTTTTTTTACTATTAATGCTGAAAAACTAATGCAGTGAATTAAATTTGTGTGTGACTGTAGTGATTAGTTTTACATACTGTCTAGGCTAGGCTGCAGTCTACTCTGTAGCTATTTAATCAAATGTTAATCAAGATATTGCTGTATTTTGTTATCAAGACTATAGCCCATAATCAGTTGACTTTAAATGAAGGAAAGGATCATAGTCTGGTGGGTATTATTCAGTGAGGTGAGAGGTTTAAAGAACTAATGAAGGAATCTCTGAAGAAGGCATTTCATCTGTGAGAAACAGCTTCCATTTGAGCTCAGAGTGACCTACTTGCCCTTCCTGAGAGCAGACCTACAAGCCTAGCCTGCCACCCACACCTGTGTACAACAACCCCTTACTGTTTGTTGATCTTTTGCTAGTTCTGTTTTTCTGCATAAACAGCAACTGATACAGAGACAAAAACTGAGTGAAAGTAACATTGCCCTCTTATGAAAGGCTTTTGCTTTTACTATGCCCTCAAATGCACTTCCAATGTTGGCCTTAGACTTTCCACACCGTTCAATTCGTAGCATCATTAATGTATTTTCATTATGTAATTATTATTTCCCGAGGATTTTTTAGCATGGTGGTTTTGGTTTTGGTTTTGGTTCTCTTGAAGTAGTTGAAAATATGGCAGCTTGAGACTCATTTGGGCTCTCTTGGGCTTTAGACATTGGAAGTTGTCTGACTACTTCTTTATTTGTAAAAGGTTTCCAGAGTCACTTAGGCCCAATAGAACATATTTAGACAAATTGCATAAAATGAAGGCTCAGCCTTGTTTATAAAGACTATAAAAAATTGCTTCCATGACTTTTAAATAGTTGTGTTGTGAAATCCTGACAGCCTTTAGATGGACAGTTTAGTGAAGCACATCTGGAACTTACTATGTAGCCTAGGCTGGAATTCCTCCTGACATTCCTCCTTCCTCAGTTTCCCAAGTACAGAGATTACAGGCATGAGATGCCATGGCTGACTGGAACTGGATTTATAATACTGGTATTTGAAAGCATGATGTTGGGGATGGAGAGATGACTCAGTTGTTAAGAGCGCTGACTGCTCCTGCAGAGGACCCAGGTTCAAGTCCTAGCACCCACATGGCAGCTAATAATCATCTGTAAGTCCCATTCCAGAATATCTGATGTACCTACCTACCTGCAAGCAATACACAGATACACATAAAATTTTTTTAAAAAGGAAAACATGATGCTATGTTGTTTTGAAAGATTGGTAGTCTATCTCCATTTTAACCAATGCCAAGGAGAATTGTGCTTCCTGGGTCTATCTGGCTTGCTTTTCTCTCAGAGATAACATAGCACATTTGCTGACAGAGTGCGTGACCATTTTCCTCATGTGTTTGTATATGTCACTCTGTATTTCTTCCTTCCTTTCTAATTCTGTTAACTTTGCATAGATGATTCAGCAAGAAACTTACATTCTGCTGGATTAATCTTGTACAAGTGAGGGTGGTATAAAATTGTGAAAGAATAAATGAATTAAGTAAAAGAAATTTAATTAAAATGGCCATACTGGGGCTGAAGAGATGGCTCAACAGTTAAGAACACTGAATGTTTTCACAGAAGACCCAGGTTTGAATCCCAGCACCCACATGGCAGCTAACAACTGGTCATAACTTAATTCTAGGGGATCCAACAGCCTCTTCTGTCCTCCAAGGGCATTGCATGAAATGAGTGCACTTACCTACATGCAGGCAATACACACATTCACATAAAAATAATAAATAAAATATTAAAATAAAATAAAATAAAATAAATGCCCATGCTGCATGCCTTGGCCAGGTCTACAAAGAAGTTTTAGTTAATATGCTTACCTGAGAGTGCATTACATGGAAACACTGAACTTGCCAAAATAATTTATGAACACCTCCAGCCTTTAAATTCTATCTAGCAACCATCAATATTGCAGTGTCAGATAAGCCAGTAACACATGACCCCACGGTATGCGTTCTTTTAAAAAAGCGTGTGCTGTTTTGCTATGCCCAGTCCTTTTCTCCATCTGCCTGCTGACCCATGTGGCTGTTTTAGCATTCACCTCGGTAGAGGCCTCCTACCTGCCTGGCCAGCAGAAAGTAACACAACGACAGCAGTTTCTCTGGGACTCAAGAGGAGGGGAGAGGAAACCTTGGATGCTCTGTCTTTTTTTTCTGGACAGCTAAAATTAAGACAGGAAATGTCATGCCCTAGAATTTTCAATCAACGTGCATTGGTTTAGAGAGTGAATGAATAAATGGGCAATCTATTTCAGGGTAGTTTCCCTTCTGGAAGAAGGGACAATTTGTTTTAGGGTCATATGCTGGGCAACTATCTGCATAAGAAACCCCAACGAGAGACTCACCAGAGAACCTTATGACTACTTTCTCAGGAAGGTTAGTCTGCAATGAATCTGAGCCTGTCAACACTCTCATCAAGATTGTGTTCACCCCAGTAGTCACCGACAGTGTGTTTGTGGTGGTAATTGCTTCCTTTGAGAATATATAAGCTTATGTACAGTTTAATTTCCATCTGAATTTCTTCTACACTTTCTGATATGGCATTTAACTAGTAACATTTCTTCAAATGATCATCTAGACACTCAAGAGACCAAAATGCCCATTTACTGATTTACCTCTTAAAGCAAAGTAAAATATTTAAAGGAACAAAAATTTTGGTTTGATTTCCATGCTCTCAAAATGACCTTCTCTTTCACATTAAATGGAAATACTTCCTTTTCTCATGGAGGAAAAAAGAAACTGTCTTTTGATAATCAGTTTTGACATAGTAGATGCTAATTAATGAGTCGATAAGATTTTTTAAGTTAATTTGTGGAATATCACTGATAAAATTAAAATGCATTTCTAAGCTTTGAAAATATTTAAATGGACAGCCAAATAAGTTAACTGGTGAACGTAGGCCTCACTAAATTACACTGTACATTATAAAGCTACTTGACATTTCCCCACATATTCCCTTGGTCATTAGAATTTCTTTGGAGGCTTTAAATTTACAAGGGACCCAAAGCAACAGTTAAAGTGTCATGTGTGATAAAACAACATTTGTACTGAACTTGGTGAGCTGAAAAAAAGCCAAAGCTCACATAGCTCAAAGATGTCACCTCAGAATGCTTATGGAAAACCCAGAGCTGTGCTCTATGACAGTCTCTGTAAGTATTTCTGTGCCCCACTTCCCTACCCTCACATAATTCTGTTTGGTGACTTCTATGTCTCTTCAGGTATCTCAGGATATTTGTTTGATGTAACGTATTTTAAAGCACAGTTCCAGCAAACTGACAGAAAATGCTTATCCAGATTGCGCAGATTATCAATTAATGCTGGAACTGTCTATTCTGCCCAAACAAAAATAGGCCTATAGAAAAAGCAATTGTTTCATCCATACCTGTGTTTCCTAAGACCAAAAAAGTATCTTTTCACTGATGACTCAAAGACCATGTCTAAAACATGGAATTAGTCTATGAAAATCAAGGACATCTCATTCTTTTGAAGAAAATTTCAACATTGAGGCAGCTGACCACTTTGCTCAATAATATCATTCTCTTTCTTCACACTGAGATCAATAGTGAAATGTTTACTTCGGATGCTTCCAGAATGATTTGAAGGCAGCTCTTTGGAGAGTTTTGATAATCTCAGAGTAATCTGAGCCATCCTTATGTGAGATGTCAATTGTGGTGTAGAACAATGCCTCTCATATGATCTTTGAGTCATAAATAAAAAAACTTTAAGTGGTTTCATAATGTCAATATAAAATTACCTCACTAGAAATATGACAAGGAAGATCTTAGAGGGGAAGAAGAGAAATATGAGGATTAAGAATATTCCCAGTGAGGATCACAGCGTAGTAACTGTCCAATTGTATAGAATCTTAAGTACCCATGAAAACATTTTATTTTTTGGTGAAAAGTAGCCTGGATTTTTTTGTATTACTATTAATATAAAGTTCTGGGATAGTTATCCTGTCTTTTGTTAATTACCAGTATTGTAAGTCTTCCTCTCATAATATAAAGTGTGGTTTGGCTCTTCCAAGAAAAAAAATACTAGAATTTCTGTATTTTTAAAATGTCATTTCATGTATGTACCTAATAATTAAATGTCTAGAAAGATGCATTATTAAAACAAAGTGATGGAGCAATTAATACTGAATGCTGCACAAATTATTAATGTTTATCTTCAGAAAATAAGCTTAGTATTCTTTCATGAGCCTTATTTGAAAAGACAAAACAAGTCTCTTACAGAAATTGTCTAGCATCATTTCATACACAATTGCACAAATTAGACCAAAACAGCCATGACACAAACTCCATCCCATTTTGCAATATGACACAGTAGGAATGGCCCACTGCTTTCAGGTCCATATCTCAATTATTTTAAATAGAAAACTTTAACAAAAGTACTCAATTATAGCCTGCTTTTAATGTATTGCAACCTTGCCTAAGCAATGTCACTTTAAACTAGAAAAAAACCTTCTTTTGAACAATTATAGGACTTGAAAAGACTGTGTACATAAGATTAAGATATAAATAAATATCTAAAGGTCCTGTAGAAATATCTAATGGCATACTGGCCAGTGCTGCATATGACTGGGGAGGGAAAACTTGGGTATGCAGAGATATACTACTACTGAGACTTTGAGAAAAGTCTTACTTGGTTGTAGATATAGCTTGATGTTAGAGCATTGTCCAGTATGTGCAAGGGCCTGGTTTCAAATCTTAATACTTCAGATAAAATAATAAATAAATGAATACATGAATAAGAAAAGTCTTACCAGTAGGTTTGTAAATTTCATCTTTAAAATTCAAAATTCTAGACTGACAGATTATCAAAAAAATCATTTAGGGTTATGTTCCGGATAAAAAGATGAATGTTTTATAACTAGTGGAACTCAAGAAAGAAAATAAAGATCTCATAGTATTTCACAAAATGAATCATGGTTTCAAACTAATTAGCAGAGGAAAGCATGTGAAGATAATAATGTTAATGTATTGGTACAATCTAATTTCTTAATCTTAAAAATAAAACCTGTTTCTAAATACCTGCTAGAGTTTTACCCCCTCCCAATTCACATTATTAACAGCATCCACTTAATTGATCATTTTCAGAATAAAGAAATGAAAGAAGTATCCCCCAAATGTGAACAAATCCATATCTAACAATGAAGGGTATCAGCCACTCTTTTTGGAAAAATGCTAATGATTGCTTTAGTTATCTAAAATCCTCTTGCTTATATTGCCACCATATAATGTGATAAAATGGTTACCTGATGCTGCACAAGGCATCCTGAAACTATTGAAAAATCAGCATAGAGTATGTGTATGTGTATATATAATTACATATGTGTATATACAGACTGGGTGCATAATATCCCGAAGTCTTTTTTGGCAATGTTCTCAGTCTGTAAGCATAGTCCTCAGACTCTGTTCTAGACCTGTGATGATGGTACAAGGAGAGGCTTCTGGATCTCATGCACCTCTCAGAACATTTCTCATGGAAAAAGCAATTTTCCAGATTAGAAAAGATGGTTTATAAATAGTTCCCTAGTACCACCGATAGCTATACTCACTTTTGTTTCTCTTTAGTCTTTATATGTCCAGTTTCTAATTATCATACTCTGAACATCAGTTGGTCTTAACTCTAACTCTTTCCTCTACTAAGCCAGACAATCTACTTTTCTTTTCTTGGTCTTTTACATCAATTTCTGAAACTTCCAATATTTGAATTAAATTTATTTGATCAGAACTGATATGGCCAATAAAATTTGCTCATGCATAATCACATCTTGGAAGAAGCTTGATCTAGTGTTGTGGAATTATATTAAGAGTTGGAGTGTAATATAATATTGAGCACTTGTTGTAGCATGAGTTGGGCACTGGGTTCAACAGAAACCTAGAACAAAGAAAAGAAAATGCTAACATATGTTATGATAATTACATTAGTGCTGACACCAGTCCAATCAGGTTGTAAGAGTTTTGACAACTTGAAACAGTCTAGAATCACATGTGATTCAATGAGAGATTTCTTTCAGTGAGAGATCGTTTAGATCAGGTTTGTCTGTGGGCATGTCTGTGGAAGGTTATTTTACTTGCATTAATTGAGGTGGGAAAACATGCCCACTGCAGGCAGCACTGTACTCTAGCCAGAAAATCCTGACCTGTGTAAGACTGCAGAAAGTCAGCTGAGCACAGCTCATGCCGTCTTTGTTTCCTATTCCTGACTACAGACGCAATGTGGTCATGTGGTTTACCCACTATGGTGGACCATAACCTGGATCTCTGGATCAAAAAAAATCATTTTCCCCTTAAATTGCTTTTGTCAGGACATTTTATCACAGCAAATGAAATGAAATTAGGGCACAGTTTAAATATGAATGACTGTCCTCCTAAATTTACCATCGTTGTACCATTTAGAAAAATACAAGAAGAAACTGCTCACCTATACTCACAAGGAGATATGAATTCTGTTGTGAACAGGAGATTGGTGCTGTATGTGCTGGAGGCTTTTAACCCCCTCTCTTATCTTTTGGATTATAAGTTGCTATATTATTATAGATTGCTTTTGCAGAGTTCAAATATTAATCTACAATAACATACTTTATTGCTGAACTACAAATATGGACAGATTAATTTTATTAGTTTTTATAAAACTATATGACAAGCTAAAAGGCTGAAATCTCCACAATTACTCATTAAGATGTGTGATGGTTTGAAGCTGTTCGGGGAGGGTCACGGAACCTTCAGGAGGTTTGGTCATACTGGAGTAAGTAGGTCACGGAGGCTGGGCTTTGAGAATTCTTAAGCCTTACCAGCTTTCTGGTTTCCTTCTGCTTCCTGTGCTTGCTAAAGATGTAAGTGCTCAGTTTTCTGTTCTGGCCACTTTCTGCCACCATGCCTCTTCCACCATTGTGGAATGTTTTCCTCTGAACTCATAAGCCAAATAAACTACCTTCTATAAGTGACTTGGTCATGGTGTTTTATCACAGCAACAACAGAGTAACTAATAAAAGTCTTGTAAAATCATTTTGCTGATTTGTACATATCATGTTTTCTACTTGATACTTGAGAACTTTATGCATCTCAAGAAATGTATCCCAGTGCTTTCCCCATTGAATATAGCTTGGTGAAACTTTTTCCCTTGTAGTTATTCAACTCAACTAAATAGCTTTCTAGATTGACTTGAGTGTTAGAAAATCAAAAAGAATATGGCGAAGTTTCACAGCCAGCATTTGATTTGATATTCCTTTAAATGTAAATCATGGCCCAGCTGGATCCTTAAAAGAGGCATGACTTTTTATTCCAAGTTACATTCTGGTAAGCTACTCTGTGAACTGACTTCAGAAGTATCTAGGAACATACAGGCAGGTGCATGAATAGTTTAGAGATTGAGGTAGGGACTGGGATCAAGTTGTTCTCAGAGTGGAAGCAATGGTAAATAGCATTTGCATAGCAATTAAAGTCTTCCACATGTGGAAAGGGAATATAATGAGTTGTCATTTCAACACATGTTGTGGAATTTCTCTAATCATATATTTGCTTAGAGAGCAAGCCCTACTTTTTGAGTAAAAGATAGGCTGTCAAGTTTATGTGCCAACATGCCAACAATAGTTCTCCAAAACTGTATCTTCCTGGAAAGCTAATTTAGATTGTGACTACCATGTAACACATTTGTGTTAAACTGAGATTGAGAATAATGAAAAACTCAAGAAATCATCTATAACTGGTTTTTAGAAGCAATCATATACCTAAACAACCACCATCACTCTCTCCTTTAGGAAATGACTGTCTTATTTGCTGAGAGCCCTGCCTGTCCTGTTCTCTCCGGAGATCTCCATAAAATTATATTTTCCTGTAAAACTCACAGCACACTTTCACTTCCAAGCATCATGCAGAGATTTTATGTATTTTGCAATTGTGTAAAATTCTCTTCTGTGATGCACTTTGAAGTCTGAAATTTGGAGCTTAGGGAAGTTAAAATATCACCCATCAGCATTTTTAGGAACACAGAGGAGACTCTAAGGGGGTTAAAGCCAATCACTAAGACCATGACTACCGCCAATAATCCTGCTCCTGGACAGACTCAAATTGAATTTTGCCATCCTGTGTGCCTGCTCAGTTCTTGAGGGGAGAATTTGTTCCCCTCTCCGACATGGGGGATGTAGGCAAAGACAGTGTCTGAAATGGAATCCATTGTATCGAATGGCTTGTGTGCTGATTGAATTTAAAATTGGTCTTTCTATTTCCCTGATTTTTGCTTCAGAGATGTGTGAAGGGGGAGGCAGGTGTCTTGTAAATAAAAAATGTGACTCAGCTGTAAAACATGGAATGGGAGAATAAAGAGCTGCTTTGTTCATGTTTAAAAAGAAGAATAGAAGTCTGTATAAAATAAATGATCTTGGCAGTTACCGGAGATCAGCTTTTGCACAACCAACCCAAATATAATGATGCTTCTCTGGTTATAACTTTCACTGAAATTCATGAGAGGGCTGGGATAACTTCATTAAAAAACTCACTGGAATCTCTGGAAATAATTTTCCTTTTATTAAGAAAGACTTCCTTAACAATTTGGTTCTTTTGGTCTTTTTGAGACAGGGTCTCCCTGTAACCCCAGATGTCCTAGAACTCACTATGTAGACCAAGCTAGCCTTGAACTCACAGAGATCCGTCTGCCTCTGCTTCCCGAGTCATTTTTTTAAAGTAACAATAAAACAAAATAATAACTTCCAGAAGATTCTTTGGTAAATAAGGTAAATTTGTGACAGGACATTTGGACAAATGTTATTGTAATGTTCTTCCTATCATGTCTCACTTAAAATTTGCAGCACAAGCTCCATGAAATAATTTGAAATAATTTTGTTTTCTCAAAATGCATTTATTATTTAAAGATTAAAAAGTTGAGGCAACCAACCTCAGTAGAAATAGAATGGTTCTGCTGTGTAGGAACTGAACATCCTATTTTCAGTATGCATTAGAGTTTTCATAGCTTGTTTTTTTTTTCCCATCAAAAATCATACACTAAAATCCGATATTCTCCTTTCAAATAAAATAAATTCCCTGTTGTATCAAGAAGTTGTTCTTAGCCACCTTGAATTTAAAGAGGAAAACTTCAACAGCAGTCAACAAATAAGAAATACACTGGTTATTTAAAATTACTCTCCTGGGTATTGTCCAAGAGACTCTAGGGACCCTGGGAAATAGAGTATTTTAAGAGAAACAAAAATATACTTCAAAGAAAGAGCTATTGAATTTCTTCTGGAATGTTTTTATGTCTAGGCTCTGTTGAACTAGGGAGTAGAGATTTTAACAGCCTGTTTCTTCTTTTCATGGTGGATCTTGTCTGTGCAGCCATCAAATAATAATTACAGAATTATTGGGGATATTTTTTTGATTCTGAGGAAAAAGTTGAGGACTAACAGAGAAAACTCATTCCTTCCTCCTCCTCTTTCCTTCCTTCCTTCCTTCCCTCCTTCCTCCCTCCCTCCCTCTCTCTTTCTTTTTCTTCTTTTTTTCCTTCCTTCCTTCCTTCCTTCCTTCCTTCCTTCCTTCCTTCCTTCCTTCCTTCCTTCGTCTTTTTGAGTCAGGGTCTTCTTGTAGCCTAGCTGGCGTGGATTCGCTATGGAGACCAGGCTGGCCTCTAACTTATAGAGATCTGCCTGCCTCTGCCTCTTGAGTGCTAGGATTAAAGGCGTACGCCACCATGCCTGGCCCTTTTTTTCCTTTTTTGAGAGTTAGTTTCATTTATCCCAGGCTGGTTGAGATTGCAGTTCAGTCAGGCACTATCACACCCAGCATTCTGATCATGCAAACTCTTGACAGGAAACTAAATGCCTGGTAAGAAGTAGATCAGGAAAAGGTTGTATAATTTATTTTGTTCTAACTGCATGCTATTCTACTATTGAGGAAAATTAAAATAATTTATTTACTATCTGGGAGAAACAGATTCAAATGATAGAGTTGGAGGTGAGAAATGACACCAAAAAGAATCAGGTAGTCTAATATACTAATAACAATATCAGAAGAAATGAGGAAAGAGATTTCTGGTAGTTATGCAAAAATAATTACTGTGTTATTAGATCACAGAAACAGATATTCATTACAGAAACTTCATTACAGAACACATAAAAATGAAAAGTAGAATACAGATACATGTAAGTAGTCTAAACAATTTATCCTATTTTTTTTTCACTCTTAACTTCTGTGTTGCGTAAATGAAATGCCAAGAGGCTGTCTGTCCCCATCTTTTCTCTTCACATGATCCTTACCTTCCTTCATTGTTCAGGCAGTAGTGTTAGCTTTCTAATACCACTGTCCTGAATGTGAGGTTATATACAGCCTAGCAAATACCATGTTAACTGAAGTGCAAAATGGATTTTGAAACATATTATAATCCTGAGAACAAAGCTTTTATTTGCAAGTCCTAGGTTTTAGTGAGACAAAATAAGATTCCTAGGTTTCAAGAGGCCCCGGTTTGTAAGACTTATGAGAGTTTGTAACGTGAGTTACAGACTAATTCTCTTAAGAGTTTTTCCCTTCCAAAATAATATAGCACAATCAGTTGGTAGAAGATGAGCTATCACAGTGCATTTCAGTAGTAAAAATATTCTTCCTGCTGCTGCTTCCAGCACAAGAAGTAGAGATATGTTGTGTGAGGATGGTAAACACTTGAGCCAAAAACTTTTATGGTCAGTTTGTAGAGACCGAAGGATTATTATAGTTTTCACATACAATCCAGCACCTCCATACTATATGTACTAAGAGAAGTTTATATGTAGGACGTCCTGAAAATTCCAGCATAGCACATATGTTTTTCAAGAAAGAAGAACAGAAATTTCCTGAGTCCTGAGTTAGAAAGGGATTAAAAGAAGCTAGGGGAATCAGTTTATAGGTAGAAGACATAAATTGTGTCTTGACAGAGTCATAACATAAAGATGTTTCAGACCAGAAACCCTGAGGAGAGCACAGACATTAGTAGATATAAGGCATATAGCAGATGCCAGAATAGGCTGTAACTAGGCCATGCAAGTTGGTAGACTAGAGAACAGTACATCAAGAATAAACTTATCTACTGAATCAGAGATATTAGAAAGATTCCAAAGGGCTGGAGTGATGGTTCAGTGGTTAAGAGCACTGGCTGCTCTTGAGAGGACTCAGGTTCAGATCCCAGCACCTACATGGTAGCTAGCAACCATCAGTAATGTCAATGCCAGGAGATCTAATGTCCTTTTCTACAGTTATTGCATGTCATGGGTGTAATTACACACATGCAGGCAATACATTCATATACATAAAATAAAAATAATTAAAAAAATAAATATTAAAAAAGAAAAGATTCCAGGAACTTTCATCTTGGAAGAGAAAAGTAGAAATGGAATGAGGTGGAAGGTAATCTTGATATGACTTAGTTAAAATAACAAAATGAGCATATTTATTCATTAGATTCTCTATAAGAACAGAACTGATAGAATGAATATATATTGTATAAGAGAATTCATTAGAGTGGTTTATATGACAGGGGTTTGGTAGTCTAATAGTCACTGTCTGCATGCTACAGAAACTGACTGGTAGTCTCTCAGTCCATGACACTGGATGTCTCAGTATTCCGAATCTGGTGTGGAAGACGAGGAGGATTCTTGAACAGCCACTAGCCATCAGTCTATGCAAGAAAACTGAACACACTTGGTCCTGAAGTCAGTGAAGGACAGTACCAACAACAGCATCAACAGCACCAACAGTAGGATAGACATAGTCACCAGTAAGCAGAGGAAAGCAAGCAACAGTGCTTTTTCTTGGACTGCTTTATATACCTATTCTAGATATAGTATTTCCTCCCAGGTAAGCATTTCTGGAAATACCTTTACAGACCTATCTAGAAGCATGTGTCTTAGTTGATTCCAAATCCAATCATATTAACAACCAAGATTAATCATCACAAGTCCACACATAGTTAATTTGACACCAAATCACAGCTCTTTAGATCATACTTAATTTCCAAGTGCAGACAAGGTCATAATTATGCCTAACATGAACAAAGGATAGCATTGAGCTAAAAATATAGCACATGTTTTCCTATGCTTACATACTTATGAACTTTAGTTTATGAATTAGGTGCAATGAAAGGTTAACCATTACTACCAATAAAATAGAATAATTACAGTAACTCTAATAAAATAATCAGCATCATTACTCATACTTGGGGGCTATTAGTAAGTAGAATGAATACTAGTTGAACATAGTGCTGTGATTCCTTAACCATCAATCTGATGACAAACAAGACTACTTACTGACTAATGGGCAGGTCATTATACAGCTAGATATACAGGATAAAGGAAACATTCCATCCCAGCAAGATGAAGTGAGATGTCGTGAGATTTCATCACGCTACTCAGGATACTCTACAATTAAAGATTTGTGACTTATTTGAATGATTCTCAATTTTAAAAATTTAGGTCATGATTATTCACAGTAACTGAACAAGTAAGAACAACTGTAGAACAAAAGCCAAATCTGTGAGTGTGGCAAACATTAGCTGGAGTGATACAATTATGCTCCTTGCCACTTGGCCTTTGTGAATTTCTACAACCCATTCCCCTTGAGTGTACCTGTAACCAGTCACTTACTTCTGACCAAAAATAGGACAATGGCAATAGAATGTCACTCTGCATATTATGCTTACACAAAGCTTTTGGTAAGAGACAGGTCTCAAAGATGTTCATTGCATTGTGGATGATGTAAACTGCCAGTTTTTAAATTTATTGTTATTTTATGTATGAGTATTATGTCCATATGTATGTAAGTGCACCATGCACATGCAGTGTCTGCAGAGGTCAAAAGAGGGCATCTGATCACTTGGACCCGGAGTTACAGTTAGCTGTTAGCCACTATGTAGGTGCTGAGACCTGAACCTGGCTCCTTGACAAGAGCAGCAAGTGCTTTTAACTCCCGAGTCATTTCTTCAGCCCCTAGGTAAGCTACCATTTTGAGAAAGTTCTCATCACAAAGAACTTTTGGGAGTCTCTAGAAGCTAGGGACACCATCTAGAGAATGACAGTTATCAAGAAATCCAGGTCTTCAGCTCAATATCCAGACTCAATAGTCAGGGAGCTTAGACATAGGTGGTCATTCTCCAGTTTAGTGTCCAGGTGAAAACACAACTGAGCTACCACCTGTAGCCTTGTGAGACTAAAAATAGGGGACCTTATTCTGCTACACCTAGACATTTGAGTAACGAAAACTCTGGATTAATAATTGTATTTAGTCTTTTAAACTGTGCACCATTTGTGATGGGTTGTTTTGTTGTAATAAATAATTAATATAACATATGGTTCACAGAAACAGAAAGACATATGGCCAAAACTAATATGATAATCATCACAAGTCATCAGGAAATGAAAATTGGTGCCATAGATAGATGTTGGTAATTTTTTGATATCTGAAAATAACAAGAACTGATATATTGGTGGATTTAAAAAAAATTCATCCAATGTTCTTTGTTAGTGTGAATTTGTTAAACTTTTTCAAAACAGTTTGTAATTATCTTAAAATGTTGATCAGTGGTCTTGTTCTTAGAGTGGGAAAAATCAGAAGCTGGGAGAGCAAAAGAATATATAAATAAATAAAAATTCATGTTGATATTCTTTTATTGGGTAGAAATCATCTTGTTGAGTTTGTTATTATATTTTATGAATAATATATAATATTATTTGTAATATTTTGTACATTAGCTGATGAAAAAGTAATGAAGAACAAATATTAAGAACAACTTGAAACTAAAAATTAAAATAAGTAACAAATGAAGAAAATGTTGTTCTTGGGAAAACATTAATATTAAACACAGGCATCAAGAGAGAGAATGAGAGAGAGAAAGAGAGGGGAAGAAAAAGATAAGTTCTCATAATAGACAACACTATAAAACTATTTTAATATTTGTTTTTCAAGAGAAAAGATGTATAGCAATTATTTAGACTATTTTCACTTTCTTAGAGATAATGTTCTTCCTAAAGGAACAAATAATGTTCACTCTTAAGGAAAAGAAATTTGGTTATTATTTGGATCTCCATGTTGACATCATGTACTAATGCTCTTTATTTGAGGTCACATACATATTTTGCATCTTATATCTCAAATTGGAAGGGGTTATACTAGGAAAGTGAAAGATATAAACAATGCTTAGATGCTATGAAAAATCAGGGGGGAATGTATTAGTTCAAAGTCATACTGAAAAATACACATACATAAATTTATGAGTATATGTGTATAGCTGAAGGCTATAACAAAAAACACAGTGCCAGATAAAAGAAACCTCCATTTGAGTTATTGGTCAGAGCAGTCCAAAAAACTCCCCAAATAACACAGGCTATTTCCATAGTCCTTCATTGACTCCCAGAACTTGAAGGTAAGACCCTACTGCTGAAGACAGGCCACACTTTGGACACAGGACTTGGAGCAATAGAGCTGGAACTGACCTTGAAGTCTCTTCCCTGAAGACAAGCTCTCATGTTATCAGAGAATACTATACAAGCTGCCAGGAGAAGAAAGCATCAATGATCCTATTCAGTTTTAAAGCTTAATAAACAGCAATGACTGGCCCAGCAAATGATATTTATTGGTGCAGTAGCGGCACTTTTATCTTGGGAGTAATCAACAGCTGTCTGATTGAAATTAAGGCCCACTCAATGGGGGAACTTGCATGTGACTCTGTAAACATAACCAAACAAACATGACTGAAGAGGCCATAGATTCTAGAGAAAAACCAACTTTTGCAACATACCTAGAACAATGTAATCTTTTGCTTTATTCTAAATATGCACCCTCATATTTAAAGACATGTATACCAATTATTTGGTAATTATTTAATAATTATTTCACCTCCAATCAAATAAGCTACTTTTTGCAAAAGGTGGAGATTATTACAGAGTTCCAGAACTGGCCCAATGAAGAGAACACGTCTTCAGTATAACCTCTATACATATGATGAATGCATCTCTCAGCTCTCACCACAGAAGCTTCCTTATGCAGCACATGGTAGTTAACAAAGAAATACACAATTAGTCAATGGGCAGAGAACAAGAGGTTGAAGAGTGGTTATCCATGAATAAAACACCTATTTCAAACCTCTGCCTCCCAAGGCTTAGGGATCATTGCGGAAGAGGAGGTAGAAAGATTATAAGAGCCAGACAGTGCAGATGACCTCAAGGAAACAGAATCTTCCAGAAAGCTGGTCAGTTACTCATATAAACTCAAAGCAATGGTGACAGCATGAACAAGTCCTATATAAGCTCAAACCAGTCAAAATCTCAGCATAGACGTCATAAAGTGGTTAAGAATTCCAAACTCAGCCTAAGGAACTTTTGGCAATTGATGACTGCTGGAACAGGGAAAGAAAATATCTTACAGGGATGAAACTCTTAGTGGAATCAGTGAATGGACCCACACTGAAGGACATATGGGAACACAAATCAGATCTAGAAGAGAGGACATGTAAATAGGCAGAGGGCAGTGAGGGAAAGTGTGGATAGGGGAGGGTATCAAAATAGCATCAAGCTATAGTGTGAAAATCATAAAAACTGAATTTAATACAATAAAAAAGAGGTTTTCATTATCACTTGTTTTCAACTTATGGAAAACATTAATGTTCTTACTTTTTGTAGAATTATTTAAAGAAATGAGTGGCTGATAGATACACTAATGTTATAACTATTGAGTGATATTGGACTCATATAATGCCATGACCACAAATGATATATTAGGTTTGTATAGAATTACCTTTTTTTTTTTGGCCTTTCTGAGACAGGGTCTCCCTATAGCCCGAGCTGACCTGGAACTTACTGGGTAGACCAGGCTGGCCTTGAGCTCACAGAGATCCACATACCTCTGCCTCCTAAGTGTTGGGACTACAGGTGTATGCCACCACACCCAGCAGAATTGCCTTTTTAAAAGTTTCATTTCTCTATATGATGTATTATAATGAGAAACCTCAAAAATTTAAAAAGCACTATAATATACAGTATCTTGGCTATTTGATCACACTAATATTAAACTTTAAGTTTGATAACATTAGGGTTATTAAAATCACATTTTTTTGCTACTTAAACTCCACTGACACAGCAATTTCAATTTCTTCCACATTTTCATGATACATTCAAAATTTGGAGTGTTTCAATGCAATATTTTATAAATGAATAGCAAGGATTTTAAATTCATCTATATTTTCTATATGTGGCCAAATGTACATTTAAATACATGTAAATAGATAATTTATAAGAATAATAAACAACTATAGTAGTTATATAACTACAGTATGTACACAATTTTCATATAAGATAATCTTAAATAAGACATAACCATTAAAATAGGCAACTATAACAACTTTTTACATTGAAATATAAAAGAAAAACTGGAAATGTCCTTATACAACTTCAAGATCTCTTTGACATTCAGGTAAAATCAAAGCCTTTCTATAGTTTATTCCCATTTTTATATGGAGCTTATTTTAGCCTCAGTAGATCTATGATAGACTGTTCTCTGTGGAATAAGAAACAAGTGACATGGATGGCTTAATAGGGAATTTGACTTTGACTTTATTTCCTATTTAAGCTCCAAGAAATTTTCACAAAGACTGAAATGTTTTGGATGATTTTTAAAGAACAAACAGAATTCTCCCAGCTCATACACTATCTACAGGCTAAAAAGCACTTTGACAGCTAAGAAAAAAAAAAAATCCCTTTGAGATGGCAAAATGGAACCTCAAGTACAGTACTTCCTCTAGCGTAATGTCATTGAATAGTTCTATACCCTTTGTTCTTTCTAAGCCTACTTTGAAACTGAAAAAGTTAAAGATGTGCATATGATATAATGGGATTCTTTGTACCCTCCTTTATAAGAGTAGTATATTTTTAATGGAAAGAATCCATAAAGCTTTGCTCTTGCAGGTCTGTTTTTTCCTGAGTTTGGAAAAGGAATGAGGTTGCTTATTTTTTTCTGCCATGGATTTACAAATCCACTGTCAATTCTCATTATGATGATTTTTTTCCCTGCATCCATCTAGATAGATGTAAGTTCTCATCATCAGATATCTAAAGTGACCTTTATTGCAAAATGAAATAGAAAAGATAGGATTTTTTTTCTTAAGCCAAGTTTTTCATAATTTAACTGTATCTGAACAATTAAATCAGTGGTAGTTAATTCTTGAAAGATATAATATTGGGAAAATGTTTATGAAATAAATTTATGTTTATGTTCTATTTTTTCCTGAAAAGGATATCATTTTTCACAAGCATATTTACAAAACAATGAATTTTTGAGTAGTCTCAAAATGTTTGAATATTCTCAAAAATAATATTTAACAGGGAAAGCAAAATACAATGCAGACACTTTTAAATAACATTTTAAATTTCAGTTTAATCATAGTTTCAAGTCGACACATCAAATTGTAATGAAAATATGTTATTTTAATGCCCCCTTATAATTACCCATTCTGAATATGGAAAGAAATTATTTTCTAAAAGTTCAGCTTACTACAACAAATTACATTCATTCTATCTTTTAAATAATTTTACCAGTTATTTATTATATGTACACTTTCAACACCATAGCAGTAAGCAGAACAACACCTTACTGTCATTATCAACTTTGATTTTACAATTTAATCCTTTGAAAAAATAAATGGATACACAAGGGAATTAGCCAATTCAGGCTTGGCATTTCTAACTAAAACATTATATATATATTTGGTCTTTTTGAGACAGGGTCTCCCTGTAGCCCCAGCTGTCCTGGAACTCACTATGTAGACCAGGCTGGCCTTGAACTCACAGAAATCCACCTGCCTCTGCCTCCTGAGTGCTGGGATTAAAGGTGTGTGCCACCACTCCCGGCACTAAAACATAATTTTAAATCAAGATTTATATGTTATATTGACACTTTTAGAGAAGATGGTTACACTAAAACCATGTCCTAGACTATCAGGTTTACCAACAAACTCTACTTTATTTCCTTGTCTAGTATTCCAATACATTTGAACAGTGACTATAAAAATAATGAAATATTTTAAAAGATAATAGATATGTTTTCTGTACTGGTATTGCTTGGAGGAATTATGATATTAATTGTAGCTGATGCTTAAATGAGGAACAAATATGATTTGTTGATAATGACTTAATTGCACATTTCTGTTACCATCCTAAGTAGTGAATATTCTAATAATAAAGGGAGATGTAGTTTTCTCATAGGCTGAAGTTATGTTTCAGCATGTTATATACAGCTTGACACAAGCAAATTTATTTCATAGAGACCATATGTCAGTATTTGAATATTATACATGGAGAGGAACAGCGCAATGTAATTTAATTATATCCTGGTAGCTATTAGACATGACTAAACTGTCATAATAGAGAATGCATATTCTGAGACCAAAGCAATACTTTAGAATGATACAAAAATAGTGGGAACTTCATATAGCTTAGAATTCATAGGGTGATGGTACTTCTTTGCTTTAGCTTCTTTGTTCAGTTCATTATGGGCTGTATTACCTTTCAGCTCTTCCTTTAGCTCCAATTTGAATCACATCACATATTAGTTTTGTTGCTTAAGGTTGCTTTCAAATGCCCCATAATCATGTGGCCTTTTGGAAACCTTTCGGGATGTCATCAATCTAATTTCCCTGACTTGTGAAATTAACATTCATATTTGATCTTAATAAAAATGTCTGTAGTTTAAATAATAGCTGATTTCTACAAAGTTCCCCTTCCAATAAATTACCACTGAAAATGCAAAAGTTGCCTTACATTTAAGCCTTTCTAAATTCTCTCAAGAGAATTTTTTTTAGTTTATCATGAACACCAAGTCATTACTTAAGAATACACATATGGCTGAATCTTTTCATCCCATGTTATGCATTAACTAAATATATATTCCTAATAATCTGGCAGAACATGTTTTAAGACAAATATAATTCATCTGTACATTGTGGCTGCTAAAACTGGTTGTAGCATAAATCAGAGCTGCATAGAAACATTCTTAGGATTATAGATATACGGTGATAAAGACAATGAAAATACTAGCATCTGTAATTCAACCCCTGGTTGATAGCATTAAATTATTCTTAATGAGTGATTTAAAACTTAATTGACTACTTTTATAACAGTAACAAACGGAAAAAGACTTTGCATTCCCCAAGCATTTCTCAAAAAATTAATGAGGCAATAAGAGCTATGTAAAACAGGTAATTACTTGTTAATCGATCTGTTATTAGGATCATAATAAACCTTGAGTTATGTATTTGACTCCAGATTTCTTTGAAGTAGACAAATGGTCACACTCGTCCTGAAAACAAAAACAAAATAAAAAAGAACCTTTAGCCTGTTACTTAGGAAACCATTTAGTGATTTGTTACAATAAGAGGAGTTAATGATAGATTAGTTAAATAAATACATGACCCCTATTAGGTCACCACTGTCAACATATACTAAACCATCTTGTTCTGTGAGAACACATAACAGCTCTCCACAGATATTCCTCTAAATTGTTTGATGAGAAGAGTGTTATACTGGACAAAAAAATAAAATAAAAAACAAAAAAGAAACATTATTACCTTGTGAGAATCAACTCACTTTGATTTTATTAGAAAACTTCCAGATATATTCAGAAGTATTCATTAGTGTAAACCAATTGTGAGTTTACTAGAGGGAAAATGGACTAAGTCACCTTCAACATTACTTTGTTGCCATTCTTCAAACATTAAAAACTCTTAGGCTCCATTGTAATGCTTTTACCCCACTCCCAGCCCAACCCTGTATCATAGCCCTGCTTACTTCTTACATTATGAAATTGTAATGACTCTATCCCCAAAAGATATTTTCCCCAGGATTTTCAGATAAAACGAAACCAAACAAGAACGTGCTTATTGGTCTGTTTTAAAGCTTGAAAATTCTGTAAGATTTGACCTGTCCAAATCAGGTATGCTGCCTTCTTCCACCCTAGCAAACAAGTGCATATTAATCATGTAGTGAGCCAATAAAGATGAATGCCTGATTAACTCCAAGACCAGAATTAATTACAAGAGAAGCAGTGGTTCTTACAACTTTAATTAGTGCTTCTAAATGATACAGGTAGTCAATGAATCACTCAGCTTCTGATATGATGTTCAAATTTTTATGTTAGATAAATCTTGTTCACACCAAAAAGTTTTGCTTTTGAATGATCATAAGATACAAACTTATATATGAATCTATATGTATGCTATAATATAATAAATACACTTATATACGATATAAAATAAACATATAGTATACATTATATAATACATGTGTATATATGATGTATATATATATATGTGTATATGTGCATATGCTTATGTATAAATGTGGTCATGCACATGCCATGACCCATACATGTTGAGGTCAAATGACAACCTCAGGTGTCACTCTTTGCCTTCACCTTGCTTGGTATAGGGTCTGTTTGCTGTCCATTGCTGGATGCTTCAGACTAGCAGGCCTGTGGACTTCTGGAGATTCTTTTGTCTCTGCCTTCCATATCACCATAGCAGCACTGGACCACAGACATGTGATACTACGCTCAGCTTTATGTGGGTTCTGGGGATTCAACTCAGGTCCTCACAGGAGAACCTAAGCCATCTCCTGAGACAATTACCTTTAAAAAATTAGTTTGAGTAAGTCAATAAAATGTATGGAACCCTATCTGTCTTCCAATCAGTGGTATTATTACTTTTCAGATGTGGGGAGCCATGGGCCCCCTACCCAGAAACAGCAACTATTGTCTGTGAAGCAAGTTGCTGACAGCTTCAACCTCTGACCTAGTTTAAGGAGTAGCCAGATGGCTTTGTGAAAAACATGTTTTTCTGCCTTGACCTTTTACTGTGCTTGAGAAATTTCCTTATCTTATGAAAACATCGGTCTTGTGGTCTAACTGTGGAATTTACGGTAAACAGTGAAATTTACCCTCCCAGCTTCTGCTTCCTTATAAAAGCTTTGAGCAGACGTTCAATAAATGAGACTTGATCAGAAGACTGTCTTGTCTCCATTCTCCGTGTCTCTTGCCCTATTCAATCCCTACTCCTCATTCCAGGTACCCCGTTGCAGATCCTGCGGGACGGGACATTCAGAATCTTTCCTGAACATTTTGTTAGAACACAGGGTCGTTACTGTGTCAGACTGAATCAGTTACACTGAGTATTTCAAAAGTAACATCATAAAATAAAAGGCATCAAGCTGGGCGTGGTGGCGCACGCCTTTAATCCCAGCACTTGGGAGGCAGAGGCAGGAGGATCTTTGTGAGTTCGAGGCCAGCCTGGTCTACATAGTGAGTTTCAGGACAGCTGAGTCCTGAGACCCTGTCCCCCACCCAAAAAAAAATTGGTAAGACTAAGACTCATCAGTCATTCGACATGATTGCTTTTTTTTTTTGGTCTTTTTGAGACAGGGTCTTCCTGTAGCCCCAGCTGTCTTGGAACTCACTGTGTAGACCAGGCTGGCCTTGAACTCACAGAAATCTGACTACCTCTGCCTCCGGAGTGCTGGGATTAAAGGCACCACCACACCCGGCTCCGATTGCTTTCTTATGTTCTGAGTTATCATTTTTCCCTTCTGGCTCATTCTTTGCCCCCTCTTATTTTATTTTATTCTATTTTATTTTTGAGACCAGGTCTCCCTATAGCCTTGGCTAGCCTGGAACTCACTATGGGCTTCAGTATCACAGAGATCCACTTGCCTCCGCATTCCAAGTACTGGGATTAAAAGTGTGCATCACCAAACGGTGCCTCCCGGATCCCGTTTTTTGGTTAAGAATATTTCTTAGTTCATAATAAGGGAGCCATTTGTATTACTTTTCTGGACATTTATTACTGTATTCATTTTCTTACCTTCTCTCTCATTTATGAACTTTCTTCAGTTTATTATGATTTTTTAAAAAAATTTTGCTATAATACCTACTTAGGACTGCTCCCAGGGTCAAAAACAAGCACCTATTTCTGCCACTAATACTAACATAGTTCTGACAGTATATTATCAATATTTTTTATTTTATTTTATTTCTAAGAGTTTTCCTTTTGTGTTTATCATATGCTGATTCTTATGCTGATTGATGTATGAGTCATAAGATTATTTGTGTATAATATGACCATTGTGGGTTTCGATGGCTCCTATTTTATTGTATTATTGTTTTTTCTTGCAACATTTTAAAAGTGAAGTTATAAATATTTCATAATGATATGACGATGACTTTGAAATAAAAGGAAACAATCCAGTTAGTACCATGTGCTTTTGTGTAATGTGCACACTGAATATTTTACTTCTGTGCTATTTGTTGTGAATTATATGGCTTTTCAGTTATACTTGTTTTAAAGTTGAAGGTTTAAAAATTTAAAATAGTAATGTTTTTCTGTGATTTTTTTCCCCCTTAGGGATGGAAGAATGGGCTGCTTGGTATGTATCTCCAGGAGTGAGAAAATTAGACATGATATCTAGTATAATAATGCTCTGAAGATGTGTTGGTCCTATTTCCATATAAGAAATGAACACAAACCTCTACTAATTCAAATAACAATAATATATTTAACTCACAATTCTGAGGGCTGGGAAATTTAGTGTTGTCCTAGAGTGAGCCATGTTTAGTGGATTATTTTTGGACTCATGTTGCTGTCAGTTCAAATGTTCACTGAGATGCTTAGATATGAATTATTCATCTGAAGATGCTGGGATGGCTGGAGTCTCTCCAGTCTCCTGTCCTCCAACAATTTTGTCCACATTTGCACACATATCAATGGCCTTGTACTTCTTCCTTGTACATGAAACTATTTCCTTTTTTTTCTTTTCTTGTGTGTTTATGTGTGTTATTAACAGGAGAGACAGAGACAGAAAGAATGTGTGCATGTGTGTTTGCAGGGAAGGGCAGATGTGTATGTGTGTGTGTGAGGGTGGGGGCACCTATGCTCTGCTTGACCAGAGGCCAAAAGAGAGCACCAAGTATCTGCTTTTGTCATTTTCCCAGGTGTTTTGAATTTAACGTAATATAAATGGGGTAGAATTATTCCTATGCTTTTCCGTCTTTCCATTCTCATTCTCCTTTCTCAAAGTTGAGGCCTAGAAAAATAGGATCAGATATTAGACTTATGTTGGTCCAGTATCAAAAAGTATTTTTTTGTGTATGTGTGTGTGAATGTGTGTGTATGTGTGTGTGTGTGTGTGTGTGTGTGCGCGTGCACGTGTGTACATATGTGTAGGGGTGTTGTTCTTTACTTTTATCCAATGAGAAAGTATAGAGATTGTACACTTATAACCAAGAACACACTTAACATCCAGATATTGGTTAAATGGAGAGTTTACACTAAAATGAACTGTTTGGTACTAGTCATTTTTAGGAAGACAAACAGTTCATTGATGATGATGATGGCAGGGCCAGCCATGGGTGCACTCTGCAGTGTTCGCTTGCAGGCCTCC
This sequence comes from Nannospalax galili, assembly GCF_000622305.1. Taxonomy (NCBI): domain Eukaryota; kingdom Metazoa; phylum Chordata; class Mammalia; order Rodentia; family Spalacidae; genus Nannospalax; species Nannospalax galili. The sequence continues at coordinate 1,747,276 of NW_008337147.1, forward strand.
AAAAGAGACATACACCAGGGTGCGGCACAGAGGAGTAGGCAAAACCACTTCCTGTCTGCACCCTCTTCCTGGCCCCCTCACAAGCTTGGAGGCCAGGAGGGCCCAGCACACTCATAGGTGGATATCTGGGCTGGCATGGCCCCGGGTGACATGTTGGCTACCCAGTTATTTTTCCTCTTAGTCACCAAGTCTTGAGTTCAGAATTTTGAGATCCACATAGAAGTTCCAAGGTTCTTAATAAAATGAGGTGCTCTCAAGTCATGTTTTAAGTCCCTTTGCTAAGAGCCAATGCCGACTCCACCAGTTCTCTGGTGTCTGCAGCCCTGCTGCTGCTATCCTGGCTATCCAGTTATTTTCTTTCTACTTTCCAAGTCTTGAGTTCAAAGTTTTTCAGTCACTATAGGAGCACCTATGATCAGAAATATATATTTGGGAGCTGGGTACCTGGGCCCTGAGGCCAGCTGCCCAGGGCACATCTCATTCTGCTGCTGTCTGGACCGAAAACATTTTTTTAATAGAAGCCTACTTTGATACTTAGTTTCCACCACACCCTGAAAAAAACTCTGCTCTGAAATTCCATATCCCCTCTGCTTCTTCTAAATTTGGAAGCTTACTCCTACAGTCTTTGGTGGCTGAAATTCTATATGTACCACATGTTCTTTATACAGACAGTATTTATAAGATGCCACAATTCGAATGACTATAACATCATCTCTCCTCAAGGTGACTAGAGGATTTTCAGCATCTTTAATTACATTTTCATAGCTTTGTGTTGTTGGATCTTCTCTCTTGTCCCCCCACTTTGTTGAATATGAACTCTAGAATAAGGACAAACTTTGTTTTCTAAATATCTTAAAAAATGTATGAAAAATGTTTGCTAAATCAATTCAAAATAAAGCTAAGAATACACTCATTTAAAAATCCTCTTATACACTTATTATTTATAAATGCATATATTTGAATACAAAGTATAGAATCATTAAATAAAGCTACATAGCATATCCATTACCTCAAAAAAACCACAGATGAAAAAATGACTGATGCTTGTAGACCTCTTACTTTGTTCTTCTCATGAAGTCAGAGATGTGAGACTCTGTTTTAGAAACTGAAGCCTTTTTAATTTGAATGAAATTTTATTGTTATTTTTGTTCTTCTAGTCTAAGACATGAATACAGTTTACTGCTGCTTTCTATTAGGGTAACAGGGACTGATAAATGAACACTATGAAAAAAAACCCAAAGGCACTTAAGCAGCAATTTATATTATTGATGCATAAGTCTGTATATTAATAATATATTCGATAAAGTATAACTTCTCATTTTAGAGAATGTGAACATGAAAAACAAGATTGCAGAGCTATATATTGCACATACACAATAATAATCAATACAATAAAATTTTCTATAAAGGAAATAATATTTAAAAATCATCATGCTATACCTGAAACAAAAATTTTTAATCAGTCTTAAACAGTTATGATTTTCCTCACTTCTCCATTTCTGTTCAAGAAATTAGATTGCAATTATCAGTAATGGTCTGCTGAGTTCAGATATAATTGTGATTTGAGTACTATATTTGTAGAAGCTATTTAATACAAGATTTCATAAAGGTGTTAAAGATTTCATAAAGATGCTAAAACAGAATGAATCTGTACTATGTTTTGAAAGTATGGATGATATGCTATCCAGAATTCATTTAAGCATTCATTTATCAATGCAATAGACATGAAACTCTATAGCATAATTTTCCTACTTTTTAATTTATTTCTGAACCTAAAAAGAGGCATCTTTAGCATATAACAAAGAAATATCTTTGGCCTGATACCATAAATATGACACATGATATTTCTGTGTCCTATCTGTTTTGTTGTAGTTAAAGTTGTACTAGTGGTGTGACAGAAGGTTTATAAAATCTCTTAGGAGTCAAAGTTTAAATAAATGAGAAATTTGCATTTCAGCTGTTATAACATCATGGTTTATAGTTGTCCACAGTGATGATGCAAAGGCCATATACCCAACCAGAAAGCTAGTTTACCAATACAACACTCATTGCAATAATTTTGTATACTCATTTAATTTCATACTGTTTCTGATCTAGAACTGTGTTCAAAACCTGCTTCCTTATATACTGGAGATTATGTTGCATGCTGGTTGATCTGGAATTTCTGAGGCTTTTTCATTGGAATTTTCTTCCTTGGTACAGGGAAATCTCTGCCCTACCTCATGGTTGTTAAATCCTCCTTTAAGCTTATACATCATCATGTTAAGCTGTAAGATACTATCAAATTGGTATTAAGCAACAGATCTGATGTGCTTTATTAATGAACCTTAGTAAACCAACCTGGTATTTATGCAGGCAGTGTCAATGACATAGAGTTAACCCAGACTGTTTTCTTATGCACACTTGCCTCCATCCTCCTTCAATTTTTCCCTCCTGCACATTTAAAAGAGAAACTGAAATATTTTTCCATATATTAGCAATTGATGAACAGTTTATAAGTTTATTCTGTCCCTAGTAGTTATCCTTTTCCCAGTGCAGTATGCTATTATTTATGAGGGTTCTGTCTTGAATTTTGTAACATGGAGTGTCTCAATATTTCTTCCATTATTACTTAGGGACCTTTATATTAAAATGTACTGACAGGGGAATACAGGAGACGAGGAAATTGAACCTGGAATTCTAGGCATGGCAACATCCCTACTCTTCACCATGAGCCAGAGTCTTACTGTAATCCCACCTCTGGGGTCAGGAGGCCAGTAAGAAAAAGCACGGTGCATCAACATGACCTGAATCTTCAACCATACCAGTACTGTGGGAGAAATATTGCTTTACTCTGCTGACTGGACTTGGGGAAATGATCTGTTCAACTGATGTTTACATAATATTCCTGTTTCTAGGAAGTGAGCTGCCTGTGCCTTCATTATTGATCAGCATAGGATCTGTGACAAGGAGGTCATATATGGAGGGAATAAGTTATTTTGTTGGAGCATGTTCATCTGTCTGCTCTTTTATTAGAGGGATATGTGTATCAGAGGACTCCATGGAATTGGCTAAGCCTTTGGACAACAGCTTGGAATCTCTCTCTCTCTCTCTCTCTCTCTCTCTCAGCAATGTATGGATGACTCTAAAAGCATAGCAGTTTCCAGTATCCTCAGATACATATATAGTGTGTGTGTGTGTAAAACAAAACAGTATACACACAGAGGTTTTGTATGAGAACATTTTACTTTGTAACTCATTGGTGTGTACGTAGCAGAAGGTCTGATTACCTATGTCTTTCCATCATTTCTTGGGCATTTTTTCTCCTTCATTTTTATTTTTCATTTATAAGTATATACAGTAGGATTCTTTTTTAAAAACAGAGGAGAAAGTTTGTATAGTAATGGGGAAGTAGGTATAATGATAAGAATGTAGAGGATAATATTGTATGTATTATTAGTTTGAGGTTTCTCAGTTAATATGTAAGCGCTAGATAAGGGAGTGACTAGACTCCAGTGGATGAAGTTACACCAAGGGACATCTGGGTACACAAGCCTGACTTGATAGGCCTTAACATGTATGACAGAATTCATGAAATCCCGTGGGGGGAGATAAGGTATCTATTGATTGTGGGGGGTCTAAATATGATTAAGGTGTATTGTATGAAATGCGCAAAATTCAATAAAAATATATACATTGGGAAAATGTATAGTTTTTCATGAGAATTTCAGACTAAATCTTCAACATAGAGATAGCTGTGAGCAAAGACAACCTTCTCATAATCTTAGAGAAATTTTGGATTCTTGAGAAGACAACATAAAAGAGGATATATTAGCAATAATTTAGCTGACTACATGAGGGTGTCATGTGAGACTGGTTTTATTGTAGTTTGGAGGCTGTCCATATGTTAAGAGATATGATCAATCTTCAACCCTTCCATACCCATATTGTTAGCTTGCAATTCACAATACTTAAGTTTATGAATGAGAAACCCGTACTTTCCTTTTTCTTACCTTCTGATTTAACTTTTCCAACTCTGAGAGGCTTCTTAAAAGGCCTAATAGCTATAGTGCTTAATCATAAAAATATTTTTCACTTTGGCATCACATATACTAAAATTGGAATGATACAGAGAAGATTAGCATGGCCCCTGCTCAAGGATGACATGCAAATTCATGAAGAGTTCCACATGAAAAATTTTTCATATAAAAAGGAGGCATTAATAAAAATCAATCCATTATGTTATTTGAAACTTAATTATGCTTTGTGCAAATATATTTTAAAACCTTAAAGAGTGTGTCTCCCTAGTTGAAGTGCTTATATGTTTGGGAATATGGGTATATAGATGTTGATTAATAAAAGAGATTCTGAATTCCACACCCGTTTTCTGCAGAATTTATAATCCACAACTCATTGGGTATAGTGCTGTTCTCTGGTTCTTTACTCCTGATTAACAAAAGGTTTTATAAAACCTCATCAGGGCTGGAGAAACAGCTCAGCAGTTAAAAGCACTGGCAGCTCTGGCAGAAGGTCCAGGTTTGAATCTCAGCACCTACATAGCGGTTAACAACTGTTCATAGCTCCAGTTCCAGGGGTTCAAACACCCTCTTCTGTGCTCTGTGGGCATTGCATGACACAAGTGCACTTATTTACATGTAAGCAATCTGCTCATACACATAAAATAAAAATTAATAAATAAAAATATTATCATAGGGCAAAAGTTTTTATTTTTATATAATATAGAAGGGTTGCATTATAATTTAAAACTAATCTGTTTTTGTTTATCCTACTATTCTCTCAAAGTCATTTAAGTGTTTCAATAGAAACCCAGGTCTTTGAGACCCATGCACAATATCTGTATAGTAAATGACAATAAATGACCCCTCTATTAAAAACATTTCCACCAAGTATAGAGTGAATTCTGTAGTGTACTGTCCATATAGCCACCTTCAAGAAGTTTTCCCTGCAACTTCTAAGAGTTGCGAAGGCTAGTTCTAACAAACTCCATTTCCAGGACATTTTTCCTAAACTTATTTTATGTTTTCTTCCTATGAAGAGTTTACATTTATTGCCTGATTTGCATTTGAAATCAAATGTCTATTGTAGTCCAGTCAGATATACGTTCGGCCTGATAAAAAGAAGTACACTAAAGGAACTATGGGACTGACCCAAGGAAACGTGGGCAGGGATAGTATATAGAGTAGAAATGGATCTTGAGAGACTGGACCAATGGCCAGCACTCTAATATAGATGACACATGCTGCAGAGAATAATGCTTCATGCCGCTAGGTGGCTTTTGAGAATGAGAGGAGGACGACTTCCATTGAACACAAACGGTGGAAGAAAAGATAAAAATACTCAGAGAGTTTAACCTATAAGAGTAGATTAACTGCATGAAGCCTGAACACACAGCTGTCCACTATGCTTTATGAGGACAGCGACAGATTTTATTTTCCACAGAGACCAGGTGAAAAGGGCACCTTGGAAGTCAATGGTGACCATATTTCATACTTGGAAAAAAACCAGAGCTAACATTGATATCTAAGGACACCAAAAAACTCTGATCCAAAGGGAAATATACAATCATAAATAGAAAGATGTGCAAGGAAGACAAAACAATAATCAGAGGGAAATGAAGTGCTTTGAAATACATATATGTTTAAAAGCAAATGGCAGGCCTAGGTAAAATATCAGGAGAACTAATAGAAATCTTATTCAGTATATAAAAGTCAAAAGAAGTGAGGAAGGAGGATTAAGGAGGCTAAGATTTATTGCCAAACTATAACTCCATACTATACCACTATCACTTGCCTAGTTTCCTGAAATGAACCAATTTTTGTAGCCTGAAAGAAGGACCAGTTCTCTAGGAGGAAAGAACTTACAAATTCATCGAAGTAATATTGGGCTGTAAATTCCAAATCTTTAACAAGGGATTCTACATTCATTTACTTGTATAAATGAATTCATTTCTGTATACTAAGGAAAGGATAGAAAGACATTCTAGAAGAGGTATGGACAAAATTTGCAGTGATATTGTTATACAGAAAGCTAAAATGTCCCGGTGATGCTCTGTTACAGTAGAAACACATAGAGTCCAGGTAATAAGTTGGTTAATGGACCCATACATAGATAATTCTCTCATTTACAAATGTATATTGATAAGGTAAAGATTCAAATTAGTTCCACTAACCTAAATAACAAACTAGGATAGTAGAATATTTTTCTTCTTTTTTTTTTTCAGTTTTCGTTGCTGTTTATTGTAGATTTGTATCCTGTGTCAAATTCAAGGTATTATCGATAAAATTTTTCAGCCAGCAGCAAGAAGTTCAAAAGTTCTTCTGTCTCTGAAACAGAAAATATATATTTATATAACATTTATGTAGAAATTAATATACCGGTTCAAAAAAATACAAAAAGGAGAATGTCAAACAAAATCCTTTAAACTGTTCAAGGAGCTATGATAGTAAACCAAAATAATATAGCATGAATTTTTCTTAGTCTTATAAGACACAAGGATTGTAGTCCCATCTGTTTTCCACTGCATTCACTGAGTCTTTTTCCCTACAACGAATTAATCAGAAAAATTCTCGAGTGTGAACGTGAAACATTAAGCACCACACACTCAGTCAAGCAGTTTGAACAGCCTTTTGGGGAAAGCTTGCAATTAAAAATGTTCTAGATATCAGAGTTCATCCAAATTAGGTTCATTTGCATAGATGTCCAGTTATATATCTATAATCTGGAAATCTGAAATTGAAATGTTGAAAAATATAACGTCTTATTAGTTTATATTAATATTACAAAGTAATGGAATTCATTGTGAAATTTTCATATGCACATATTATGTACATTGATAATATTTGCCCCACTATTACTGTCTACTATACCACTTCCCCTTCCTCTTTCATAAGCCACATCCCTAGAAGTTCCCCCTTCACTACCATGTTCTAACTCCCCTAAATTTCACCTATATCAGAAAACATGAAGTATTTATCTTTATGAATCTGACTAATCTTGCTTAATGTATCTCCAGGTCCATATATTTTCCTGAAAACAATATAATTCTGTTCTTTGTGACTGGATAATAGTCATTATCTACAATGTATACATACACATATACCATAAACACACACACACACACACACACACACACACACACACAATGATATATATCACAGACACACCTATTTATCTGTTAATGGCAACTAGATTGATAATATAAGATGACTACTGTCAAAAATGAAACAATAATCCTAGCCATGTAACCCTCTCTGGATTAAATTGAAAAGGATTATTCTGAGTATGAATATAGCAGTGGTATAGCTGTAATGTGTTATACTCCTACTTTTAACTCTTTTTTTTTATTTTTATTGATCTTTTAAAATTTCATACAATATTTTCCACTCACATCCAGACCCCTGCCACCAAACCCTATACACTCTGCCATACATGTTGAGTCCTATTCATTCACATGTTTGTACCTTAATGTCCTTCAGTGTAAATGTGTCCATTGGAGTCTAGTCAGAGATTCCAGTGGTTGTAGTAAGCCATACTCTCCTTCACCCAGCAGCAACCAAGCAATCAATTTCAAATAGATCTCTATCTAGTGCTGATCCACCACCTATTTCTCACCTCCCCTTTGGACCCTTTTTAATTAATTTGATGTGGGTCCCATGTTGGATGCCACCTCTGCCACAGGCTCACATGAGAAAGCCTCCATTGGCCTGGAAGCCTCCACCTCATATGTTACAATATAGCCTCACTTTTGAGACTTCTGTTCTGCTTCAGTGGTCTACATGTGAGTTTGCATTCAGTAGCATGTTTTTTTTCTTATTATGAGTCCAGGGAAAATAAGGAAATCTGCTAACCTAATATCTCAAGTATAACTCTTTCTGTCCAGGATTTCTTTCATTATTTGGAGTCTTTGTGCCCCATATTAATTTTAAGATTTCCTATATGAATAAATAGTATTTACACAATTTCCACCCCTCTTCTCCTTCCAACTCTTCCCATTGTCCCCATAATCACTTCATCTTGAAATCATATCTCTCTATATAGCCATATATATCTATATATAGATATATAGATATATATGGTCTCCTACTGAGTTCATTAGTGTTGCACTTATTTGCATGTCTTTAGAGCTGACCACTTAGGAATGGGATCTTTTCTCTGAAAATTAAAAAAGAAAACAAAAAACAAACAAAAAAAAACCCAAACTGAAACCAGCCAACCAACCTAACAACAAAGAGAAACTGTTCATCCTCCCCCAGCAACTATTCAATAGCAGTGTGTGGTATCTTCAGCAATAGGGTCTTACCTTGATATTCTGGGGGTTCCTTGGACTCCACTGACCAACAACTGGAAGGGAGATCACCTCCTGCTGAGGACTGAAGATTTTTGTCAGTCTATTTTATTTTTACTTATTTTTTGAAAATTTCATACATTTATACAATGCATCCTGATTATATCCACCCCTTACTCTCCACTCTTATTTCCCATAAAAATCCCCATCACTTCTCCTCCCAAATTCATGGCCTATTTATTTATTTATTTAATTTTTAACCCATGTCCAATTAGTGTTGCTAATATTCACATTGGCATGGGGTTACTCACTGGAGCATGAGGGACCTATCAGTGGACACATTCCTAAAGAAAATGATTATCCCTTCCTAGCAGCCATCAATTTCCAAAATCTCCTCAGCTCAGCATGGAGCCTTGAGAGGTTCACCCCCTCCATGCAGAAAGTTTTAGCTGTCTTAATCATGAGTAGACAACCAGAGTTCCTGTGAGTTCATGTGTGAAACAGCCATGTCACGTCCAGATGACAGTATTTCACAGCACTCCTCCTTGTCCTCTGGCTCTTACATTGGTTCTATCATTTTTAGGTGATGTTTCCTGAGCTCTGTGGGAGGGGTTGATATAGATGCTCCATTTGTGGTTGAGCATTTAATCTCAGCACCTTGAACAGTAACATGTCTCTGCATTAACCACTACCAGTTGCAATAAGAAGTTTCTCTGACCAAGGGAAGTAAGAGCACACATATCTTTGGATATAAACATAAATACTTAGAAAGCAATTTGATAAATGTCCATACAGGAAAAACTATATCAATAAGTTCTCTCCTAGGGATTATGGCTTCCCTAGCCATGGGTTTTTCCCTTGTTTACAGTATGACATGAGTCCAATCCTTCTGTGGAGTAGGCCTCAAATCCAATCAAGAGAACAGTAACCAACAGGTAACCAACTGGTTACCTCCAGAAATTCTTGCTGCTATTGTACCAATCAGCATATCTTGTCTGGCAGATCAATATTGTAGCATGAAGGGTCCAATGACAGATAAGACAAAAGATGTAGTTTCTTTCCTAGCAACATGTATAGCACCTGGCCAGCAGGCTGAGTATACTGGCAGTTAAAGATTTATTTATCAGTTTCCTATAGCTAAAGTATGTGGTTTCTTCAGTAATAGGATCTTACCAAGTTATGGGAGGTAACCAAGAGCAATAGCAACAGCCTGTAATGTTTTAGATGCCTCTGGAGCTTCTTTGAACAAAAATGCATGCCTGACACTGAGATTTTTCATTTAATAACCCACGTCTTCTGGGAGTATCATTGTTCATTAATGTGTGGTACTTCTATGAGCATTGTCATTGTAATTCTGGTGAGTATTGAATGGACTGTTTAAAGTAGTTTTTGGTAATATGGTGTTGCATGGACTTGTCCTCTGCCTGGCAAGCAGTGGATGGATGCCTTCTTTTCAAGCTGGGATTTCCCCAATTGTTTCAATCACCACAAATGAACTTTCTGTAGGAGGGGAGGGTCAGAGAGAGTCATTCATGCCATCCATCCAACCAGCTGGCCAGAGTGGTGCAAAGGGAAGGGACTAAAGATAGGGACAAGGGAAGCCAGAGAGAGGGGGTAGCCTTTGCCATCCTCCTTTCATCATAAGGATGATTTGAGGAGGGGGCCCAATGCTGTGTGTGCCTTTCAGAAGGAATTTTTGCAGCATATGGCCATGTTCACAATATTAATTCTGCCAATACATGAAGATAGGTGATATTGTCCATCCTTCAGTATCTTCATATTTTTAAATATCCTTTTTACAGTTTTCATTAAGTTTATTTCTCGGACATCTTTTGCTTGGTTTTTTTTTTTTTTTTGCTTGTTTTGAGGCCATGGTTAATGAGTTGATCTCCTAATCTCATTTTCGGTGAGATTTTTAATTATTGTATAGAAAAATCTACTGAGTTTTGGATGTTGACTTTTATATATTTGTACTTTGATAAATGTGTTTATCAGAATGAAGAGATTTTTATGAAGTCTTTAGGCTCTTTTAAGTACAGCATCTTATAATCTACAGTAGGCATGTTTTCCATATTTTCTCTTGACTTATTATTCTAATAAGTATCATAACAAGGAAGAATAGGGAGTACGAGGTTTCATTCTTGATTTTAGAGGGAATGCTTTGGGATTTTCCATATTTGCTATAATGGTGGCAGCTGGTTCACTGAAAATAGCCTTGTGGGTTAGAGTAACCTTGGTTGGCAGTTATTTACTTACAGGGCTTGAAATTGATCTCTCTATGCTTCCCTGGCTTTTAGAGTTTCTGCTAAGGGATGTTTGTAATTCTGATGAGTTTGCTTTTATACGTAACTTCTCATGTCTCTCTCACAGCATTCAATATTTTTGTTTGTTTGTTTGTTTGTTTGTTTTGCCATAGTCTTTGCATTTCAACCACAAAGTGAAATGGAAATTTTTATTTCTGGCTATGTGTCTTTGAGGTTCTAAATATCTCTTGTAATTGGATATCTAGAATGTTTTCTAGATTTGGAGATTTTTTCTGCTTTAATTGCATTGAACTGGTTTTCGCTACTACTGTTTTATATCTCTGCTTTTTTTTTTTAAATACAAGAATCATAGATTTGGTTGATTGATCATGACCCAGATATCGTTAAAGTTGTGGTCATAATATTATTTCCTTTTTAACTGAAATAATAATTCTTCAACATTTTCATCAGTCATGATATTCCTTCTCTGCTTCATCATGTCCTACTGATAATGTTTACTACTTATTTATTTTTCTGACATTTTTATTCAGGAGATTTCCACATTCTACTCAGAATCTCCATCTTTTTAATAAGTTTCTGATTTAAGCCCTCAATTTACACCTTAATTCATTCAGCTGCTTAGTTGTCTCCCCCTGAGTCATTGATTATTTTTAAAATTAAACTTTGAACCCTTTGTCTGACATTCCACTACTTTTTTTTTTTCATATTCTGTTACTAAATCTTCCCTTTGGAAGAGACATACTGTGTTGGTTTTTCATAATTTTCATCTTTCTATATTGACATTTGTACCTCAATAGGAATGAGCATCTTTTCCAATTTTATATGAGAGTCTTCATAGTCATAAGATCTTTGTTTAATTTTACCTTTTCTTGCCTTTGCATCTACCCACTTCTGCCTGCAGCCATGTACTTGAGGTTTGGCTTCATATGCAAGATGTTAGTTGTCTCTAATCTGTCATTCAGTTAGAAATCTGAGTGTGAACATGATGCCCCAGTTCTAGGAGCTGTGCTAAATATAACAATATTTTAAGGAAAGATTAAAATCAGATTCCTAATTGTATGAGAGAGGAAGAGAGTGAGAGAATGAGAGAGAGAGAAAGAAAGAGAAACAGCACTATGCTGTCAAGCATTATTATAACTTGGAAGAAAAGGAAAAAAGCAGTAACAATGATCATCTTTATTAAAAATGTTGATATTTGTTTGTCATGATATTTTTGAAGATTATAAGTTAAAATTTTGCATTGAAATAATTATCTTGATTACTAAGTTTTGTGTTTCTTGAAATTTCATGTCTGTGCAAGTGTCTTGCTCACAATATGGTGGTCCTGTCTTCACAGGACATGACCTCAGGAACTTGAGGAAATTTCAGTAGCCACTGTTGTAATGAATATGCCGTTGTGAGTCCCTAAAGAGGAAAATCAAATGAAGTAAACTTTCAGTTGTGATAGATAAAATTAGCTATTCATAGCTTTATTTAAGCTTTATTTATTTATGTTTTTCTCTGTCACTATGTCAGAACAGTGTGTGGGATGCATTAGATAATCCTTGAGATGACACACTGCTCTCAATAATACTTCATTATGTGGACTAGATGAAAGAGCCATTTCATGTAGTTGCTTTATTAAAATCTATTTGTTAAAAGCTTAAGAAATAAACTTTATGTAGATATAGATATAAGCTATCTCAGTAAAATTTATAGCAATTCAGTATTCTGGTATATGTAAGATTCTATCCTCAGTGAAGGAAATTTTATTTTATCTTTTATCTCCCACTGCCACAAAGAAAGCATACTTGATGACCAAATAAAATGTAAAGACATTAGCTTTGAGTTGATTATAGAATGGGAAAGGGCTTTTGAAAGTTCTGGCTGTGACACAAGCAACCGTGCTACAAGGTTGCTTGGAAAACAGTAGAACAGATTCTATGGTATTAGAAATATCTGTGGTAGGCAAATATCACCTTGGAGAGTTATAGCATGACCCAAGTAGTAAATTATAATATGGACACTTTAGTGTTCTGGAGCAAGTATACGCCATCTGTAGCAAAGAATTATGCTCTATTAGATAAACAGCCATGACATGCTAGGGGTCTTGATAGAGACAGAATACCTAAATGGGTATCGTGTACCCATGCAGAGCTGGCTTCTGCCAAATTCATCTAGCCATAGGTTGATCAGGACCAGCAGCAATTAATCATGCCAGCATCAGGCATGAACAGGGCCAGAGGCCAGTAAGCAACAAGAGCAGGTGGCACAGATTCTATGACATTGACCACTGTTGCAATGGCATGTCTCACTTAGCACTTAGGATGCACCTGTTGTGTATGGAGAATGTGCTATGAATTGCTAATGAAAGACCAGAAAGGCCAAGCTTAAGTCTTTGATGCCTTGGTTTGTTATGCTAACTGTAAATGAATGTAATGTGACATAAACCAATATGATGATCAGCCTGAAAGACACATTGTAAGAAAAGTTCCCAATGGTTATAACTTTGAGGGGTACATGTGTTTAAAGGCATCAATGGGTGAATCAGAAATTTGATCAGTGGTTTAAAAGGAGAAAAACATTAAAAAGTAAAAAAAAAAAAAACATTTCCACAATGAAGTCTGTACTGTAGAGAGATCTGTAAGAATAGGCATGAGATACAAAAGATTTGTAATATGTGATCCTGTCATTGATTGCCCACCATAATTACATGAAGCAAGCAATACACAGGATGTTTGGACTGGCTGATATCATCCAGATTTTGACATCAGTCATCCAGTTTTTACAAAGTCAAACACAGTGACAAAAATATTGATCATGAATGGGTTCAGACATGTCAGTTCTCATTCAGTAACTGATCAGTGCACAAACTAACATTCACTTAACAAAACACCGATTCCTTACACCCCTCCTTAAGGAAAAAAAGAAACTGTTTCCTGGAAAATTGACTCCACTAGATCCTTGCTACTCAAGGAAAGGCAGTAATTTATCACATCATATTGACATACAATGTGCATATATGGGTATGCCCTGTTTACATGGCTTTATCCAAAGTTCACTATCCAATGGCTTATGGATTATTTTATTTACCAGTTCAGAATTCTCTTTAGTCTTGCTTCTGATTAAAGTGTGCCTGTGAGGCTATCACTACATGGTCATTGGTCAACGTTTTGTAGATTAGCAAAGCAAAAACTATTTGAACTGTACCTGGGGTACCTGTTAAAGATGATGTCCTCTGATACTAATACTCTATCCTTCAAAATGCAGCATATATTCTATGTCAACAAACATTGCATGATGCTTATACAAAAAATAATAGATCATATACCCAGGTGTGTGTTTCTCATCCTTTCAACTTCTGACTTGTATCTAAAAGTGCTGATGCTTAGAGTAGCAATTCTTCTTTTATCAAGAGATCAATGAGCATGGAAAGAAATTGTAATCCTTGTAGGGAATTCGATATGCATCACCAAAAAGAGGTAGAACTGATGCTGTACAGAAGGTGCAGTAGAGAGGATGAGATCACATTGAGGTTGATGATGTGGGTTGTTTCTTACCCAGTTTTGAGAGAAAACAGGTCAACCTGAATCATTCACCAAGAGGCTCAGGATTAGGAATGCTTTCTTTTTGAGGACAAAAGATGAGAATAAATTGTTGAATAATTTACTTTTAGCAGAAGAAATGAATCCATAATGAATAGCAGAGAAGATAAATAACACACGTTTTTCTCTGACAAGTTGTTACAGTAAGAGCTAGTGCCTTCAACTAACCTTCCCACTATAAGTAAGTTTTCCTAGTAAAGGAATCAACTTGTCATGGTAGAATAGCTGTTCTTAGGTGGGGAAAATTTTTATCTGAAGTAGATGTATCTCAGTGCACAAAAGTGGACAGTTGGACATAATATGGTGCATTAGTCAGATTCCCCACAGCTATTAATAAAGTATTATTTCCCCAGCTACTGAGTTGATTGGTTGCTACATATTCTTAGAACTCATCCTCAACAATCATCCCATTCTGCTGATTAATGTGGGCCTGGAATGCATAGCCTCCTTGTCTTAACTGAAGACCATTCCGCATATGCAAGCTCCATAACGGGACAGAGGACTGGCTGAGTCTTTATGGTGACTGGCCAGTTAGAACCCCTTTGCCTAGTCTGACTTCCATCAGATGCTCATGGGTGTTGTTCAACGAACATTCCCCCAAAACTTCCTCCATGCAATTTGCAAATGCTCAAAGTCAGAATAGGAGGAGGATGTTAACCAGTTTCCTTGAAGTTACGAGGATTTATTTTGCATCAAATAATTTTTTCTTTAAGTTTTGTCCTTAAATTTATGGCATAGAGATAATGTGCCCCTTTATGAGCCATTTAAGCTCTAATTTCTTATCCTTCCTTTTTTATTTCTGTTTCTGTTTATTTTATTTTATTTTTGTCAACTTCATAGTATTATGGAAAAAAATTAAGTTTAGGGATTTGGTTTGGTTAATTTCTTGGCCTTAGCCCTAACCAATCTTGTGAACTTGGATATGTTAGGCTTCCATCAGTAAAACTGACTCATTTGTTAATTGAAGGCACTGAACTAGATACATGATTTAAAGCACACTGAAATTATGAAAGTTAAATATTTTCCTTTTGTCAAGTTTTACATTTTAAGTCATATTGCAGTTTAGCCTACAGAATTACTGGATGTGAAAGAAAAAATTCTAAATACCATGTTTGAATTTATGGGATCAGGTCTGGTCATTCTTAAATTGGCACAAGATGCACGAGTACTATTTCACAGGACTGAAATGATGTTATTGAGGCATAGAGGCTTCCCCATGGCAGATGAGTTGCAACAGACTATGTAAACAATAATCCCGGTTGTTTCTTCTATTTGTCAAGCATCTGCAGTATTTTTGATGTAAGCATTTGTAGACATGATTGAATTCACAGTTCTTTCACTGGGTAATTACTCACTGACTACTGTTTTGTGCATAGACTAGGTCCCGGTATATACAGATGAATAAGAACATCCTCATTCTTGAATGGTTCAAAGTTCCTTGAGGGAAACAATGTGTGCACTTAGATTACAAAGCAAAGATCTTCTGTACCAGAGTATAAATGGAATGATGCTGATGGGCTGATGGATTTAGTAAGGATTTTATAAGGGCAGGATAAATTTCTTCTAAAAGGTCTGGATGTCAATCCATTTGTCTGTGTATTAGTTACTTTCTGTTTCTGTGCTAAAACACCATAACCAGGGAAACTTATAGAAGAAATAATATATTTGGCTTTGGCTTTCAGTTCCAGAGGGATAAGAGTCCATCTGGGGGGGAAGCGTGGAGGCATAGATGGCTGGAGTAGAGACCTGAGTGCACAGATACAGGTACAGGAAGGAGAGAGAGAGAGAGAGAGAGAGAGAGAGAGAGAGAGAGAGAGAGATTTCATTTGAGCCTGAGAGAGAAAATAATCTCCATAGTATTTCAATTTGAGCCTGAAGGAGAAAATCATCTCCATAGTATTTCAAGACTCTCTAGCCATCGGCTTTCCTTAGCTTCTGGTTGTCTCTTCCCAGGTGAAAACTTGACAGGGCTGCAAGTCTCCACCCCCGCCTAAGTACCCCATCTCTTTCTTTCTCTCTTTAAAGATAATCTTGTTTTGCTGGGCATGGGGGCACATGCCTTTAATCCCAGCACTCGGGAGGCAGAGGCAGGTGGATCTCTGTGTGTTCAAGGCTAGCCTGGTCTACACAGTGAGTTCCAGGATGGCTGGGGAGGGCTACAGTGAGACCCTGTCTCAAAAAGACAAAAAAAAAAAAAAAAAAAAAAATCTTTTTTGAAGGACTCACTTTAAACACACACCTGAGCAATGTCAGATAATCTACTTACTTCAGGATCCTTAACTTGATGTTATCTGCCCAGACTCCTTGCCATGCTCCTAGGATTAGGATGGAATGCTTTTCTGCAGCCATGGCTCTGCCTACTGCACTGGATGTTTTCCCAGTAAGAACAAGACCCATGCAAACTCAAACCAGACAAAAACCCAGCATATAACTAGGAAAATCAGTAAGAGGCCACAACCTTAGTTGAGGAACTACTGGCAGCTGATCACTTCTGGGTGAGGGAGTGTTGATCTTCTTTAAGGGAGTGATGCTAGATAGACTGAACAGGCTCCAGTGGATGAACTGGGGGACATCTAGGTACACAAACTTCAATCTATAGACCTTAACACATATAAGAGAGTGCGTGAAATCCAGCAGGGGTTTATGTAGGGTGCAGAAGGGGAGGGGGTATAGATATGATTGATAAGTACAAAAATTTAATAAAAATATATATTGGGAAAAAAAGAATATACTATGTACACACAGTATTTATAGGGATCAATTTCCTCTCACTTTTTCAAAAATATAGAAATAAAATTCCAAAATATTTGGAGTTATTTTTAAAATAATAAATCATAATAATGTGCCTGTAATTTTTATCTGTGTAAAATCTACTATCCTGTATAATAAAGATGAAACAAGGGTCAAATACAGTATCTATTACTAGACAATGTCTTCATTATTGCAATGCCTTGAAAGTTGCTCATGGTAACTACATGTCTATTGTTTGGTTAGGAATTAACTCTGAAATTGTTTTAAAAAATGGAAAAAACAACAACAACAACAACAAAAAAAACCAGTTGCTGTCCAAGGTCACACATGTGGCACAGGTGCAGTTCATCAGCTCTGCTGTGCTTCTCTCTAATTAGATCTGGGATTCTGTATACACATGCACCCCTAACGGCTGCGTGCCCACTCAATTAAATGAAATAGTTTCCAAATGGAGCTTCCTTAGATCTTGGCCAAATAATGTGTAAATTTTAATCTAAAGTTTATGCCAAAGACAAATATGAAGGGAGATGTATGTGTCATAGTTGGGGTTAAATTTTAATAAAAGAACTTTGACTAAATGTACTGAAAGTTAAGTGGATGTGACTAATCATTTACACATACAAAAATATTTCTGTTAAGTGTTTGTGCATAAACATAAACTTCGGTAATAAGGCATAATAAGCATCAATTATGCTATAATTGTTAAAAGGAAAGGAAGAATATTTGAAACTAGAAATTATGAACACTAGTGAACACAAGGGTATGGGCTCAGATATGGATGTAAAACTGTGGAAAACAGATTCATGACGGGGGAAAAAAATCTAAAAAGACATGAGAAGAGTTCAGTAAAACATACTAATCAACTTCTCTCCGTGAAGATGTGGATTGTAAGCTTCCAAAAGTACTTGTCTTTTTATATTTTTGCCCTTTTTATTGAATTTTTGCTACATTCATACAATATAATTTAATATCATGTAGATCCCCTCCTCTATTCTTGCCTCCCTTTAGTGTCTCCTGCTCAATTTAATGTACTCTGTATATTGTGGCAGCCATGTATTGCCACAATTTCCTTAGTTGGGTTGTAATTTCCAATCACTTCCTCATGTCTATATTAGTATTTGTTCTGTTTTGTACTTGCATGGGACTTGTGTGTGCTGTCACCATTGCTGTGTGTTCATATGAGTAATTGACCAGCATTCTAGCATATCTTTTTCTTATAAATTGGGCATTTTTCATTTTCAAAAATTCTTTTTACTTTTAGAAAATTATTTTCATTTTGGGGATTGGAATTATGGCTCAGCAGTTAAGAACACTAGCTGCTCTTGCAGAGCACCTGGGTTTAGTCCCAGCACCCACATGACAGCTAAAAACCATCTGTAACTCCAGTTCCAGGGGATCTGAGGCTCTCTTTTGACATCTGTAAGTATTGCAGCACTTGAGTGCACTTACATACATGGAGGCAACACACATAAAATAAAATAAAAATCATAAATAGAATATGTAAAATTTCCTTTTCATTTTCAAAAAGGCTCTAATTGCATAAGGAAAAATAATTTTCAAGACTTGCTGTTCCAAAACATTCTAAATTGAATGTGTCTTATAACAAGAGAACTCTGTTTCTTTGGGTTGAAAATCAGAAATCAAGAGACTGTCAAAGTGCTATTCCTTTAACACTTGTGGGAACCCTATTTTGCTTATTCTGACTATTTTGGTAGCCCCCAAATTCTTGGATGGTAGTAGTATTATTGTGATACCTGCCTCAATCTTTACATGCCGTTTTCTGTGGATTCATGCTTCTGTTTCCTTTATTTGTGAGAACTTGTCATTTCTAACTTTGAGTCTACCTTACTCTACTGTGACCAATGATACCAGCCTGACTATGTTTAGAAATGAGGTGACATTCTAAGATACTGGAAGTGAAGACATCAATATACTTTTTTAGTGGAGATGAAGTTCAACCCTCCAACTATACCACACTATCAAGCATTGTTTTCTTAGAAGGCTACAGGAAATGATCAACCTAAAATTAGTGTGGACAATTCTATCTCAGTTTCAGAAGATCAAAAAAAAAAAAAAAAGAATTAGTGTAAATTACTAAGCCTATATACATACTGGCTCACTATTCAATTTTTTAATTTTTACATTAAGAAAACAGTTTGGATAGGTTTATTCTGAACTGATAAAGTTCCTTATCTTAGTATGTTAGTCATAGCTAGTTGTAGTTGTCAATAAAGTATACTTAAGTTACTGTAATTAAATTCTACTATATATACATTCAAGAAAGAATGGATTGATTAATAATATGGATCCGATTCTAGATTTATCTCCATTCTCAAATCCCATAATTGGAATAAATATCTTTTACTTTGCTTGCATAAGGAAATGAAGAAATAATTTTTAGTGATGTTCAGCCTATTCCACAAATGTGATAATATACTAAATACTGTAAATATTATGTGTGTGTATGTAATTGCCTCCTGGAACAAGGTAGAATATGAGCAACTAAATATATAAATGCATGTGCATGCTGAAAAGTTATCTTTCCTAATTTAAGCATTTCATGAGTTTTGATAGATTTCTATTAAAGTAGACCAAGACGTAATTTTTAAAATTGGTTACATCTTCTATTTTTTGTCTTTGAAAGATACATATAGCATAGCAAATGAGTGGAGAAATTGTCAGTGCAGAAACACTCTAAATAGTCAACAACCAAACTTGTGTTTCAGAGGAGAAAAGCCACCCATTCATCTTATCTTATCTTGCGCACTTAATATTTTCTTGGGAAAATACATTTATTTTTTAAATTGTATACATTTCTATGTATATATAAACAATTGTTTTTTCTTAAAGTTGCTACAAATTGTTTTTTGTCCCAAACCATTGTGGTGTGGTTTCCAGGACTGAAATCATGATGGTACCCTGGTACCCAGCCTCCTGGTATGCACTGTGCAATTACAGATACTTCTCATACTACAGTGGAGTTATACCATGTAATCCCATTATTAGTTAAAAATATTATAGGTAAGAAGTGCATCTTGGATCCTTAACTAACATTACAGCCTGGCCTAGCAGCACAGTATACTGGAGATTCACTTGCTCATCCTTGTGATCATATAGTAATGACTTGGCTGCTACTGCCCAAAATTGTGATAAGACTATATATTTCATCTTATGTATTACTAGCCTAGGAAGAGTTCAAAATTCAGAATTTAAAGTAAACCTTCTACTGAGTACAAACTGCTTTTTATTATGGTAATGTTGAAAAATCTGAGATCAAACCATCATAAGTTAAGGGCCATTTGTATTTTCTTTCTGAGGTGTTTACACTTGTCTAAGTTCTGTTAAAGTACTGCTGGATCATGTTCTTGTTTACCCAGAAAGTCAGTGAATCCCTATTGTGCTTATTTGCATATTTCCTGTGATTTATTTATTTGGTAATAAAGCATGGGTTACAAATAATGCTTGAAAATAAACAATGGGCTTAATAGCACTTTATTTTGCATTTCCAATATCTAGCAAAATTTTGTCTACCAGCTCATATACAGTGATCAATGCTGTATTTTAATATCTAGTTAAATGATAAATGATGAACAGTCTCATAACTCTGTCACGACTCCTCCCAGACAAGGAACATGCTCTTTTTTAGTACAATATGTCAGGTTTTGCTGATTCTAAAACAAAATGCATTTTGACATAATGGGATTATACAGATTATTACTTTGAAAATGAAAGGAAGAGAATTCCATATCACTACTGTACTGGTAAAAGAAAAAAAAATCTTTGAATTCCTGCCCTTCCAGGATGTCACATAGACAGCCAAGTCCATATGAAATAAACTTTGCATTTCAGCAAGATTATATTTTGCAAACAGTTTTTCTCCCTAACCAAATTAACAGGAAAATGTAGTTTTTAAGGTAAAAACTTGAAGCATGGCCCTCTTGGTTATGTCTAATTTTGTCAGTAGCTTCACTCATCTTTAAAAAAAAAAAAGACTGATTGAGAAACAAAGAAGCTATGTAATAAGCATACAGTGACATATCAGCAGAATTTGAAACAATCAGACAGAATAAGCGACCCCCAAGGGAGAAAAAAAGCTATTTGGCTGCATGACTAATTGCATGCACTAATAGATTTCCATTGGGCCCTCTGGTTTTCAAGAGTTCATGTAATTGTTGTATCAAATTGTGTTTCCAGGCCCTGTGTGTGTGTGTGTGTGTGTGTGTGTGTGTGTGTGTGCGCGCATGTGTGTGTGTGTGTGAATGCTATAGCATACTGAATTAGAATCCATGAAATCATCTATGAAACAATGTTTTATATATCTAAGAATCAGAAAACTTGATTTCAGACCTTTCCATTTTCTGATTTCCCTTCAATATTCCATGCTTCATTTTTATTACAAACAAAGTGGAAACAATTTAATCCAAAAAGTGTTGTGAGGATGATCATGAGAAGAATAATTACAACACATAAAGATTAAACAAATCCACATATTACTCTATTTAAAAATTTAAAAATTATTTTTATTTTATGTGCATGAGTGTATTGACTGCCTGTATGTATATGCACCCACATGTGAATGCCTACCAAGGTCAAAGAGCATCAGAACCCCTGAAACTGAAGTTACAGACAGTTGTTAGCTGCCATATGGGTCCTGGGAACCAAACCCAGGTCCTCTGCAAGAGCAGCTAGTGTGCTTAACCACTGAGCTATCTCATCAGCCCCAAATCCACATATTATTCTTAATCAAAATCAACTTGAACTCCACAGCAATGGTATTGCATCCAGTTTGCATCCCTAATACGTAAATAGGTTTTCTTTGAAGATTATATGTATACTATTTTTCCTAATAAAAATGTGTCTTTCTTTATGTATTTTTAAATTACTGCATATAAGTATGCCTATTTCATAGGTAATGCATAATAAATAGATATCCAAAATGGATAGACTGAGTCATATGGGGGTTCTGAGGCAGTAAACCTTCTTTTCTTCTGTAGTATGCTCTGTCAAGAATCACCACTGACAAAAGATGTTGTGTAGCTTAGTGGGAGTGTATGCTTATCTGGCATGAATGAGATCCCCAGTTCAATTCTCTGCTCTACACAGAAGAACAATTACCATTACTATTCCCACTGATCTCATTTGAGTTTCATTAAATCCCCCTAGCAATTAGGAAACTAAATGGAGACTTTTGGTTGATTGCAAATTATATAATGTTAGCAATATGAATTTATGTTTCTATATTTTCTTAACCTGTAGAAAAATTGATCCAAGGTAGGCCCATATTTCTATAACCATTTCTTTTGCTGTGACTAACACGTTTGTTTTTTTAATTTGTACTGTGTGTGTGTGTGTGTGTGTGTATATATTTGTCTGCATGTATGTGAATGTGTCACATGTGAGCAGTGCCTGTGGAAGACAGAAGAGTGTGATCGATCCCCTGGAATTGGAGTTAGGTACAGTTGTTAGCAGCCATGTGGGTACTAGCAACCAAACCAAGGTTCTCTGCAAGTACAGCCAGTGCTCTTAATAAAGAACACTGTACAAACTTGAATTGGGACAGTATGGAGGTGATAAGTATGGTAATGCCAAGTGAAGAAAAAATTAAATATAGGTTTAGGTTTATCAGTATATTGAATTTCTGATGGGATTCCATAATTTCTTTGTATTCATAGTTTTCATAACTGACAGCAAATATAAAAGTAGCTTCTAAGAATTGTCTTCAAGCACCAGTACATACTTGCAAAGTAAAATGGAATTCAGTGAAATCCCTTAAAAACAAAGAAGTTTCGGGGCTGGAGAGATGGCTCAGCAGTTAAGGGCACTGACTGCTCTTGCGGAGGACCTGGGTTCGATTCCCAGTACCCACATGGCTGCTACAAACCGTCCTTAACTCCAGTTCCAGGGGAATCTGAAGCCATCTTCTGACCTCCGTGGCATTGCACAACACGGATGCACTCACCTACATGAAGGCAATGCACTCATACACATAAAATAAAAATAATAAAATTTTAAAAACAAACAAAAAATAAAGAAGTTTCTGTTTATCTAGGTAAATGTCTCATTCTACTTTTTCCTCATCATGTCTGTGGCCTTTGTAAAAATACTACTGTTCCCAAGTGAAAAAAATAAAACCTGAATTATGATTTCTTATAAAAATGCACAACCTTGAATGGCTGGTGAGTTCATAATGAAGTGCGTTGTTGCAAGTTGCATTTTGTCATGGCACACGGTTTTTACTTGTACACGTATTGCTGTCAATTAAAGCACTGAGCATATCCTAAGGAATAAACCAGCTTATGTGGATTTTTTAAAACAACTACTAAGGAAATAATGGTGACCATAAATTGAGCACACAGTCTCCCAGATCTATGTCTAAATTCACTGAATAGACATCTAAAAAGCAACAAAAACACAAACAAAGGTTAGATTCCCCAAGACTCAGAGCATCTGTACATGTTTTAGTGTCCTAGACATTATTCATTTTTGAAGATAAAAATACACAAACACATGATCTTTTCTGACATATAGATAAACTCAATCTAAATTACTTTCTTTCAAATATCATTCAGTAATTATAAAAATGTACATTTTTTCAAATATGAAAATTACTAGAATGTATTCATAGAGGTATAGAAAGTTTTGTTCTTTTGAAGCCATGAATTTATATAGAATAATAAATACATATGCTAATATACGGTAATATCTGATTGATTTGGTGACATCAGAGATAAATCACAAATTAATAATGTTTAAAATTCTGAATAATATCTCCTTAAATAACAGAATTTCAAGATGTTTATCTATATTTGGAAAACTTTTGTAATGTGTTATGTGATTTTTCAGCATAGAAAAACACCTTTGCTGCTCAAAATGAAAACCAATACAGTAATGCAAAAATATACATTACAATTTAAAATCAATCAAAACCATAAATCGCACATGAATAAATATATAAAATGTTGACTTAAGTGAATAATATTGTTAAAATTATTGTACTGTACAAAAAAACTGTATAGAATTAAAATCATCAAGGTTCTTAGAATTCTCCTTACTAGGTTGGGTCAGAAAAGATCAGTTAATTACAAAAGTAACTCCAGAATGGTTGAAAGAAATACTGAGCTATTTTAAAATTTGTTTTAATGTTAATTATGTCCACAGACTTTGCCACTTCTTTCTATTAGCATTATCTAAACTGAGGGTTCAGGGAAAAGTTGAAATGAATAGCAATGTGGAAGAATAACAGGTAATAATAGCAGATGTTCTAAGGTCTCTCCAAGGAATTTGAGAGATTGTTCCCATAAGTTATCAGCAATTACCTTGAAAAGGTTAATCCATAGTTAAATCATCATCATCATCATCATTATCATCATCATCATCATCATGCATACATAAGAGATGAGGTAATTTTTGTTAAGTGCCCATTAAGTGGACCAAAGGAAGCCCAGAAACACTTTGTGAATTAGGTAAGATTTAATTTGACTGATAACAAAGGGAAGGACTTAGAAAAACAGAAAAGATGGCCTGGAGAGATTGCTTAGTGGTTAAGAGCATTGATTGCTCTTGCAGGGGACCTTGGTTCGCTTCCCAGGACCCACATGGCAGCAATGAACCATCCTTAACTCCAGTTCCAGGGGAATCTGAAGGCCTCTTCTGACCTCCATGGCATTGCACGACATGGGTGCACTCATATACATGCAGGCAATACACTTATATACATAAAATAAATGTAATAAATCAAATATTTAAAAAAGGAAAAACAGAAAGGAAAGCAGGAAGATTTCTTTACCTAAAATGGTGTGGCTAACAATGCTGAAATAAAACACATATTGTGTTGTTTGGAAGGATCTTTAGACCTTACTTTTCATGAAAGTGTAAGGCTGTGCACTAGAGTAAAATCACTGTTATTAACACAATGATTCAATTTGAATATTCTTTGTACTTCATTACCATACTTGTTGATCAATTCTGGACAACAGATATTAAAGTGATAAACGAACTCAAATTATAGGAAGAAAATTCCCAGCAATTTTGAGGATTTAAATGCACTTGTTTTTAGTGATAGAGAATAGATATAGATGTAGTTATGATTATAAGGAAATCCTTTTGGCATTTTATGAAAAGTAGAGTTCTCAGTTACATTATTTAAAATGAAACAAAGACGTCTAGTCAAATTTTGAATTGTAATATAATAATATATATTTAAAAGAGTGGATTTTAATGAAAAAGTATTCTTAGTCTAGGTCTTATTTTCCTTTTCAAAGGTATTTTGTGGAGTGACTAAAAAAAACTGCATTGCTATATTTATGTTTGCATGTGCCTACCACAGCATGCATGTGAATGTGCAAAGACAAACTGAATAATTCATTTCTCTACTACCACACGTGTTCTGGGTATGGAACTCAATTCCCCAGGCTTAGTGGCAAGCTCCTTTACCTGATGAGACATCTCCCTAGCCCCTTGTGCAGTGACTTTTAGGATTGACCTATCATAAAACTAAAACATATAACTCCTAGTTTGTGATTAAGATAAGGTGAATCTTGAATAATAAGCAATTATTTATGGCATAGTGATGGAGACCATAATCTTTTAGAGTAGGCAACATTTGGATGCAAATCTCAGTTCGTTCTATTACTGTTTGAACTTGGTGATAAGGTTTTCTTTGTTAATAAGATGAGAGTAACAATCACTATATGGACTTTGGTTCTCCTTTCAATACCTTTTTAATTTAATTTTGTTTATTTATTAATTTTTTTTGATACAGGGTCTTCCTGTTGCCCAAGCTAGCCAAGAACTCTTTAAGTGGACAAAACTGACCAGCCCCTATCTCTGGAGGGCTGGGATTGAGGGTATGTGCCACTATGACCAGACCCTAGATAACATGATTTGAATTTATTTTTCAGTGGGGTATTTTCAGTCATTTTTTCAGTTAAATACAATATCACAGGTATACCAAACTATCAAAAATAATTGAGAAATATTATTATAAGACCTCAAAAAATGTTGCACCATTCCATCAAAAGAATGTAAAGACATGTAACATTTTAACTCTAAGAGTTTGAGAAGCTTTTGCTATGGTGAATAGGTGCTAGGCATAACACTGAGCACATTATTATTTCTCTGAGGATCGATGCCCTTATCTCCTTCTAAAGAAGCTGAGTTATATTAATGGACATTTATATCCATTTACTAGAAATTCAGTGAAATGTGCAAAGAGGATAGCCATGTGTCTACCTATATCTATGAATGTGTATACTTAACAAGTAGGAACAAAATAAAAATACAAGCCTTATAGCAGCAAAACAATAGATTCTGAAACTGGGGAAAAGAGAAAGATCAATTATTAGGTACACTTACTTACAACACTTCAT
This sequence comes from Nannospalax galili, assembly GCF_000622305.1. Lineage (NCBI taxonomy): Eukaryota > Metazoa > Chordata > Mammalia > Rodentia > Spalacidae > Nannospalax > Nannospalax galili. The sequence goes on from NW_008337147.1 coordinate 1,773,527, forward strand.
GTGTCAGGCTTTGGGTCCACCTCAGGACTCAGACATTACAGAAGGGTCAAGAAAGGAATTTATGAGGAGAGGGAAAGGGGAACAGATGAAGAGGGAGTGAAAGATAGAATGGCAGAATGAATCCACACTATTAAGTCCTCAGAAACTTAGAAGAACTGGATAGCTTGCATTTAGACCAGGGAAAAGGGCTCATTTTTTTTTTTTTTTTTTTTTTTTTTTTTTTTTTAAAAAAATTTTTTTTTTTTGTAAAGACACCAACCTTTGCATAAAAGAATAGGCTATCTTTAAAAGCAAGCAGTGCCACACAAAGGCTGCATTGGTTTCTTACTGAGAGGACATTCAGTCTCGGGTTCTGGAGCTATGGAAACTAAAGGCTGGCAATCATCTGTCTGCTGTTCTCCTTTGTTTCAGTCTTTTTAGTTCCTATGTTTGCTGTTTCCTTAGTCTTTGCCAGAATGGCCACTTTATTCTCCTGCCCTTGATTCTTACATCCAGTGCCATGAGTTCCCTGGCTATGCTAAGCATGAATTCCTGCACACTTAGGTCCAGATATCAATGCCATCTCTTTGATATTCATGTATTTGCTTGCATTCTGGGTATAGAGCACTAATTTTGACAGGAAAAACATAATTTTAAAACAAGGACAGAAGAAGCTAATACTTTTTAGGAAACTTAAATGAAACAAATTACATTCCATCACACATAATTCTAGTAAATTGAAAAAGTAATTACCAGTTTGGTGAAGGAAATGTAATGTGTTGGTTTGGCTCCCAATCAAGCAGTTAAAAATTTTCTAGTTAATAAATAAAATTGTGAAATTAAAACAAAAAATGCCATGAAGTTCATAAGGATCAGGAAATGTTAATAGACAGTAACATTCAAATTTGCAATCAGTAGGAGGATGAAAAATCAAAGACCATTCAGCCATTATTAAAGGAAGTTTGTGAATACATTACAGACTAATCTCATTTTCATTTCTGATTGGTAGGTTAAGGGAAGTTAAACATAATAAATATGAATGTGAGCCATGTATTTAACACAGGGATTTATGAGCATTTGAAAGATTGTCCTCCTCTGCTGAAAGAACTCACACAAGGCATGGGAAGGAGACAATGTATCTATGGTGTCTATTAGTGCAACTGAACTGATTCTGGCAACAGATAGGATAGTTACAGCTCGACAGCCTTTACAGGCTGTCATGATATCTTTGCGGATAAGATGCAGAAATACACTGGGTGCTGGTAAAGGACAGAGAATTGAGGGACAGGTAATTGCTGATTAAAGGATCATTGTCTACAATGATAAGCTCTTGAACAATATGTTTTGGAGCTGTGTTCCTTTAAAAATGTCCCATTTGTCAGGTTTATCAATATCTATTCTGAACACACAAAATCACAATCATTTTATGTGAGCAGCACAAATCTAGATTGGTACTCAATACACTGGATACAAAAATTTGATTCTGAAAACCTTGCCAAGTTTTAAGAATTACCCGACTCAAACATGAAGAATTTTAATGATTGTGCAAAACCCTAAACATATCCTAAAATATTAAAAGACAAAAAAAGAAAATCTTACCATGAAACAATGTTAATAATTTAATGTCATTTTGTATAAAAATGATTTTTATCACATGGATAATTCTAAGATTGAAACAGCATCATGATTTATGACTTTCACAAATTAGGATGCATTGATGCATACATGGCATAGAGATCAAAGGTAGACTATAGTATAAAAACAAATTATGACTTTGGGGTACATTCGTGGGAAAGTAGCATACAGAACAAAACATAAACTCATTTCTTCAGCTTTGTGTGGAGCTATAAGAATGATATTTTGTTATATTTTTAATTGAATTTTTATATAATTCATATATATTAATCATCTTTATACCTCTTCCCAATCAGCACCATGCTATAGCCAGCCCCTTACAGAATTTCATGCATTCTGTCATTTATGTTAAGGTCTATTAAGTCAAGAAATTTGGAAATTTATCCACTAGGATCTAGTCAGTGGAAATTTATCCACTAGGGTCTAGTCAGTCTATCTAGAGTCACTCCTTTAAGGAAGATCAGCTCTTTCTTAGCCAGTAGTAATCAGCTACCCAATAGTTCTTCAGCTAAGATTGGGGCCTGATGCCCATTTCTACAGTTCTCTGTTGAGTGTTTGTCTGCTTGAGTTTGTATGGGCCTTGTGCATGCTGCTACTATTGCTGTAAGTTCATATAAGCAATGTCCCAGGAGCCTATAAATCTCTATTTCCACATAGTCATGCACCTCATCCCCTGGCTCTTAAAATCTTTCTGTCCCCATCTCCCGCAGTGTCCCTGAGGCCTGGGTAAGTGAAGTTTAATATAGGTTTCTTTTGTAACAGACACAGACTATCACAGAGTTCCATAACTGGTCACACACAGTGATTAAGTGTCTGTGAAATTCCCAACGCTAAGTGACACATCCACAGTAGAACCTCTACACCTAAGGCTCATGGATATAAAGGAACCAGGGGTAGAGAGAATATTACTGTATCTGTCAAGTCTCATCATGAAGCTCCCTCATTCAACAGAGGGCAATGAACACAAAGGGCCACAAATTGTCACAGTATAGAGAATAAGAATCTGCACAGTGTGGATCCTTTAACAAGAATCACACACACACACACACACACACACACACACACACACACACACACACGCACGCATGCGCAAACATGCACAGCAGTAATGCCTTCTAGGGGAAAGGTAAAGGATGGCTTTCAACTCACAGAGATCCACCTGCCTCTGCCTCCCAAGTGCTGGGATTAAAGGCATGTACCACCACGCCCGGCCAACAAGAATCATATTTTAAAGGAGCAGCAGACATTATTAAAATTTCTTACAATGATGAAACTCAGGTGTATGTAAATTGGTGTTGAATACCTTGCTAATGGTTAGGTTGGGAATCAAATGTGAGCCCTGAGGGTTTTGTAAATAGGGAACAGCCTATGGCTCACAGGGATCAAGGAAAAGAGCAAGCCAGGAGGAAACATTGCACATTTGAAATCCAAGCTCATAGAATGACAAGTTTTCTGGGGAAGTGCCTTTTAGTCACTGATGTAATCAGTTCAGACTAGGCTGCCCAGAGGGAACAGCGTAATGAAAATGACAATAGGTGAATTGCTGCAGGGAAACCAGAATTATCAATAACATATCTTAAATGTCAGAAAGGATTTTTCTGACAATGTCTAACTGTGGTAGATTGCATATTATTCTCAATTATCAGAAAAATCATCTCTGACATTTAAGGTACATCTCTTGCAGGAAGGCAGTGCTGTCCTATGGCAGTTGACAGAGATATATAATCTTTTAGGGAACACCAGTGATTTACAGGGTGTCTTTGTGAGAAGAGTGCTTCTTTCTTTAGGCTTAGCTGTGTAATTGGCTTCAGCCAATGAAATTCAAAGGGTTGCGAATTAGAAAACCTTGGAAAGAAGCTTATAAGGAGATTCTGGACCTACAGCCCTCACTGTGTCATGAGGAGGGATGAACGGCACACTGACATGAATCCTAGGTGGCAAGATAGATGGAACATGGAGCACAGTGGAAAGGCTGAAGGCTTGCTGCTGTGGCCAGCTAAAGTACAGTGGGACAGATTAGTAAATCTTGTTGCTTCAAGCCACTAAAATCTGAGGTTGTTCATTACTGACACTTTAAATAAAAAATGTTTGAGTATATCACCCAAATCCAGAGAAAGCAGCTGCACAGAGCACTAAAATGCAACCCTTGGAGAAGATACACAATGTTCCATTGTACTGTGTGGACGGTTCAGCTTAAAGAAAAGGATGGGAACCCTGGAGCCTTGTCAAGAAAAACAATAAAATAAAATAAAAAAGAAAAATAGAAACTTAAAGGAGACAGAACGACTGCTACCCAAGTCCAGGAGGGTTTATTTAGTTGTCTCCAGAAAACAACATTTACATTAGTACTAAGACATCAGGTAGATTTTCAATTTAACAGTACATTGTGTATTGACTAGAATTAGTTTATACATTCATTTATTTAATTTTTGTGTGAATGGGTGACTGCATGCATGACTGCATGTGTACTGTGTGTGCCTGGTGCCCGCAGAAACCAAAAGAAGCATCAGATTCCCTAGAACTGGAGATGTAGGTGATTATGAGTTGCCTTGTAGATGGTAGAATTGAACCCAGGTCTTTTGAAAGAATAGCGAGTGTTCTTAATCACTGAGCCATGCTTCTGGAACAAATTAGAATTATTAAAAGTAGTATGAGATTCTTTTGATGTGAAACCCTGTGTAGACATGTAGACATGGAGTTTCTGTTTCTTGGATATTGGCAAGAAGAAATTCAATGCTGTAAAAAAGAAAGGAAGGAAGAAAGGAAGGAAGGAGGGAGGGAGGGGGGAAAGAAAGAGAAGGAAGGAAGGAAAGAAAGTTGTCTCTTCTATGTACTCTTGGCCCCTTTAGAGTTATTAGCAAAACTAAACACCAGAGATTTCTTTATGTTTATTTTCTTACCTCATATGAGAGATTTAGACCCAGAATCAAGTTAATGAAGAACTTATAGGAAAATATCAAATAATTGGCCCAATATTTGTCCAAATTTATGTGCATATTATTCCTGGAGACAGAGAGTTCTGATTTCACTGATAGTTTCTTATTTATTAACTATGAGAGTATTAATACTTTTGTTTACTTCATAGTAATGTAATGATGTAGTAGAATAATATAGGTCAAAACATATGTGAAATATGTGAGTAAAAGAAAAGAGAGCTACTATGTTCTTTTGTGTATATGTGTGTAAATAATGTGTGAGTGTATGATGTGTGTTTATGGTATACATACAAATATAACATGTATGTACTGTGTGTCTTGCATTTCACATGTGTGAGCATCAGCATGCATATGCCAAGGAGCAGATGTGGAGGTTAGAAGACAGCCTCTGGAATCAATTCTTGCCTTCTACCTTATTTAAGACAGAGTCTCTTTCTGTTCCCCTATGTGTATGCTAGGCTTGATGGCCCAGAAGCTTCTGAGAAGTCTCCTGGCTCTGCCTCTTACTTTGACACAGGAATGCTGAAATTACAGATGTGTGGTACCTTGTTTGCATTTATGTGGGTTTTCGGGATCTGAACTCAGGGTTTTATGCTTGTGTGAAAAATGTTTTACACACTGAGACATCCTCCCATCCTAGTATTTTCTTTTTTATCTGTGACCAGCTTCTCATCTCACTACGGATAGTCATACTCTAAAAAACTTAATAGCAGTGTTAAATACAAAGAAATGATTACTCAATAGAGAAATATAAATGGTATTTTTTTCCAACATAGATTTATCCTTATGAAGATTTACTGATCTATAATATGTAGGTGGAAGTCATTCCTTCTTACTTGTGAGATTTCTTTCAGTTGAAAAGCAATTGCTTAGTCGCTGAAATTAAGCAATTAGGATCTGCTTAAAATACTATCTACATTAGTTCACTATAGAATATACGAATGACAAAAAGATTTAATGTATATTTGCTTCTCATTAATATGTTCTCAGGATTATCATTTGCATCAATGTTTTGTGGATAAAATATTGAAGGCAACAGTGGGTTCATTAATAACATAACATTTGATGAAAATGTAATGGCAAAGATTACAAAGAAATTGGAAATAATTTTCACGCGGATTCAAGTTGATACTAATCAAAGGTTTCTAAAAGTAACTCAAAGGTGTGCATGGAGAGAAGTGATGCTGGATGTGAGCTAATACTTGAGTTGTTCAAGCTCACTTTGTGCTGCCTACAATCTTCCATCACTATCATCTCACGGTGTCTTAATTTGACCTAATTAAGGTCAAATTATCCTAATCTGAGAGTTTAGAAACAATTTCTATTTCTTTATCACACTCTGGAGGCTGGTGATTCCAAGATCCAATCAGCTGCAGCGTTGGTGTCAGATAAGAGTCTGCTTTCTGTTAGTGAAATTGCACAATCTTGCTGACCCTCACATGGTGAAAGAGCTCACCTAGGCATATTTTACATGTATACTAATCCAATTCCTGAAGACTCTACCTTTATGAAAATTGTGTTCAAATGTCCCTAAAATTTAATAATATCCCCACAAGGGATAGGATTTCAACATAGGAATTCTGTGTGTCCAGAGGTCTTCAGATCCCTGTGTACAGTCTTCGGGTGTTGTGATATTCATTACTCTCCTCTAGTTCTTGCTTGCTCACCCTGTGTACTAGTCAGCTTTGTCAGTGAAAAATACCTGAGAAAAATCAACTTTGAAAAAGGAAAGAGTTGTTTGTCTATTATGTATTTATTCATTTGAGACAAGATCTTCTGTAGTTCCAGCTGGCCTATACCTTCCTTTGTAGACCATGTTGGCTTTGATCTCAGAGAGATCAACCTGCCTCTGACTTCTGAGTGCTGGGATTAAAGGTGTTGACCACGACACACACATACACACACACAAAAATAACTGGCTTATTTTGACACACAGTTTCAGAGACTTAGGCCATGGTGGATTTGTACCATTGATTGTGTAATTATGAACAACATCAGAGTGCAGAGCACAAGGTAGATAGAGCAAAGCTGCTCATGGCAGCTGGTAGGAGAGAGAGGAAAGAGGACGGAGTCTTAGTGTCCATTTAAGGGCACATCCCCTGTAACCTAACTTCTTTTTGTAGGCCTCATTGCTGAAGTTTCCACCATCTCTGAATAGTGCCATAGAAAAGCAACCAAGAGGGTTGGAGAGATGGCTCAGCACTTAAGAGCATTGACTGCTCTTGCGAGGACCCAGGTTCTATTCCCAGCACCCATATGATAGCTAACGACCATCAGTAAATCCAGTTTCTGGGGATCTGATGCCTTCTTCTGACCTCTGCCAGCATTGCACAATACCGGTGCATTCACAGACATGCAAGCTATTCACTTATATACATGAAAAAATAGAAAGGCAACGAAACCTGTGACACATAGCACTTGGAGGATATTTAAAATCCAAACCAAAACATCTTCCTCAATTTTTTCCCAAGCTTCATCTTCTGTCCATCCCATAGACTGCTACGTTTTCTTACATTCTCAAATTCTTTACTTCATCAATTTTTGAAATCAGGAAGTTGCTTAAGGTACCTACTAGTAGATAACTGATACCAGGGGTTATGACATTGTGAAATAGTATGTTTATGAGTGAATTTATAGTAAAAAGTCCTGTAGCATGGCAAAGTAAAATGAGCTACTAGTGGGAATGAAGATGGCCAGGTAAGTCCTTCAAATATCATTTCAATCAAGTTACAATATTAACCTGACTTAGAGATTTATCTGAATAGCTGAATATAGGAAAGGCAGAGCAAGGTATAAATTATTAAACTATTTCTTAAAATGGATGGACTAAAGATTAAGCACTACAATTAAAAAAGGATCTTTAACTTGTTTTCTTCTTTTTCTTTCCAGCACACTACATGAGAGATGAACTTGCTGTTATTGTTGTGACTTATAATTTATGTAGTTCTTTCTAACAGTGTCCACATACCATCTATTTTCCTGTCCTAAGTCAGGAGCCATTGCTGAAGTTTTTGGTATGGATTCTATACTTTCCATGTGCAATGTATCTTCTGAAACCTAGAGAGCTCGAAGAAAAATCAAGAAAGATTTTTAATTGTTCATTTATTCACTTTGTAGTATGTCTGGAAATACTGAAAATTTACTCTTGTTGTGATAGGAGTACATATAAGTTTAAAAATAGTTTTTTTGTCCCTTTCCTTTCTGTTTATATTGTCAAAGGGATGTGTGGTAGTGTAATAAATGTAACCAATTTCTTGAAGTTAATAACTAATCTTGAGTGAATCTGAACCAATGCTATAGTCCATTAAGTTTTGAACTATGGTTATAATTTTCTGTAACAGAGCCAGATACAGACTATATTTTTTCATTATCATAAACCTGCAGAAGAGAGTGGAAGTGGAAAAAGATAGAGGTTTACATAGTTCATACAAAGGCTCTTGGGAAAGGCAAGAAGTAGTGGATTAGAAAATCTAAACCTGTTTTATGGCTCTGATCTCCTCCTTAACTATTAAATATGTGAGCGTATCCAACATAAGGCACTTATGGAAATAAGCCACAAGGAACCAGTACTTGACGGCAGTACAAGGAACCAGAAATAAATGGTCTTTAAAGTCATCACACATGCACGTGTTGCTACCACTAACTAGATTATGTGAGACAGAACAGAAGGTACCCCTACTTGAACAAAATATTTTGATTTAATACCAAAGCACAAAAATGCACATCCCTAGTGTTAGCAACACCTTAAGCTTTGCTATTTAAAACTTATTTGGATTGTCGCCACATTTCAAAGAGAAAAGCAACATAAATCAAGTGCCCTTTCTTTTCTGGTGCATGGCTTATAGAAATATGTTTATTTTGCATCTCTGTATTTGCATACATACCACTCTCCTTGTTTTTTTGATAAAAGTTTTATGGGCAATAAATTATAAATCATGCTTATGTATAATTTATTTCTTTAAATACATATTTTATTTTTTGGCTTTTTAAATGAAAACCATCTTTAGCTTTGTATTTTTAAGAGATTCAAATTCAATGCTTTAAGAAATTCATGAATAAAGCATGCTTCAACCTTAATTTGCATTTTTATAGTGTCTGCTGTAGAACAGTATAGATTTTGCTTTCTGAGTATAGTCTTTCAAGCACACATGATTCCCTTAAGAATAAGCCTTGAGAAAATTCACTTGCCCTTCATAAAACATACATTTCATTATCTTCTTATGAATTGGACACTTCCTTAACATGGTTGTGCATGTGTGTCTACTCCCTGAATATTGTAATATCCTCTAGTTCACATATACACATTATACAAAGAGAAAATGGCCATCCTATTTTGCTGAATTGAATGGCAAGTGACCTGACATGAATCCAAAATGCTTTCCACCTCCAAGAAGATAATCTTGAAATTATATAATCTTTCCAGTAAAACAATCATATGGGAGATTGGTTTTCCTCCTCTATAATCACATCGTAGACTTGGTTTAATATGCTAATATTATGCTATAAAAAGCTATTTGATGATAGTATGTTTAGAATGCATTTGAAGGTTTAGAAAAAAATTGTCGATAAACTACAAAGAAATGAGCATCTCAAAATCTTAGCTAATATTATACCTAAGTACCACAGCTTGTCTGGATTGGCTCCTCTAGACTAAGATACTAATATATAGTGGAGGTAACATTCTTTCCTCTTTTTCTCTTTCTCAGGGCCTATTTGTTAGAAACACAGTTTTGTAATTAGGGGAAGTAATGCATTTTCCCTATTCCAAGTCTATAGATTTGAATAAGGAAAAAACTTGAGTTAACAGGGTGGTACTATTCAGGTAAGGGGATCTAATGTCTGTAACCTCTAACAACTCTTCCCAGTCATTCTTCCCATTTTTGTGTATATTTTTCAGTAGTTCCAGGGATTTTTGATAATCATTTGCTTTTTCTTCATTACATGTTTCCTTTATCTACTCAGGGTTTTCAATTAAAAACAAAGATGCATTAAAGTGCTAATCCAGCACCTAAGTAATATGAGTTATTTGGAAACAGGGTCTTCACAAAGAAAATCTATTTAAAATGGGGACCCTCATTCAATATTCAATATGACTTGTATTCTTGCAAAGAGGGGAAGAATAAACATAGAAATATGCACACACATGAGAGAGAGAAAGAGAGAGAGTGAGGAAAAGAGAGAGGATAATGTGAAAGCACAAAGAAAGTCACAGCATGAAGTTGAAAGACTGGCAGAGACACAGGACTGTCAGTGACTTTCTTAGCACCTTCAGAGGGAAGATGGCCCTATCAAAACTTTGATCTTGGAATTCTGGCCACAGAATTTTGACAATAAATTTCTTTTGTTTTAAGCCATACAATTTGTGGCACTTTGTATGGAATCCTAGGAATTTAATACGGTTTCCCTCCTATTTAAGACAATTCTTTATGATGTGAGGTGTGTCAGGCCTGAAAACCTATAGTATATACATTCCTAAAAATCCTTTTCTTCTGTACTGTACAATAACAAAGGGCACCCCTAAATTCCTTAAAAGTTATTTCCCTTTCTAGTATCTTAGATTTTTCCAAGAGAGCGCAAAAATAGGTGATGAGGGAAGATGTGGACTGAGCAAAAGAACATATGGGAAATGAAAGGGAAAAAGACTGTGGGGGTATTACAAAGGGAGATTAGGGATAGTAGAGGTTGTGTGAATGAGAAAGAAGGAGAATACACTAAAACACTTAGTTTGAAAATGCCATGTGTAATACTTTGTCATGCTAATCTAAAAATTAAAAAAATGTGGAATAAAAGAATTAATTTTCTTATGTTCTCTTTCTAAGAGCTTTCTCCATTCTTCTTATGCAAATCTAACATTGCACTTCCCTACATAATCTCTGACAAATTCTTCATCTGATGACTTAATTATATGTACAGTTGAGCATTAATGATACTTCTTCATTCAGGACACCTTTTTTGTTTTTCTAGTCTCCCATAATACCCAACTTCGCTGGCCTAAAACTCATTCAATAATGTAATATTTACCTTATTTGAGAGTTGAAGACTATGCCTAGCTTAACTCACACTATTTAACTGCTACAGATACATTCCTTTGAGAAGTAAAGAAATGAATGATATCATTCCCTTCTCCTCCTTTGCCTCTTTCTCCTCCTCCTTCTCCTCTTTCTCCTTCTTCTCCTGCTTCTTGCCCTTCTCCACTTCCTCCTCCTTAACAAACAAGTTAACAAACAGTGCTACAGAAAATAGTCGTACAAGCTATGTGGCTTAGACCAACACAAATAGTCTCATATGGATTTAGAGGCAAGAATTATGAAATTTGGTCTTAGCAATGTTTTCTGGAAGAGAGACCATTTCTTCCTTGCATTTTCTAGCTCACAGTTGTTCCTTGCAGTCTTAGCTTTGTGGCATCATAAGTACAGTATGTATCTGTGTCTACTTTTGGCTTACACTCTTTGGTTTTTATGTTGTAATTCTCCCTCTTCCTTTCTGTCATAAGATCACCTCTCAGTGGATGTATTGAATGCTCTAGAGAGATAAATATTGAGTTTGTCTAAAAAATAATAGTGAAATGTATTATTTAATAAGACTAATTAAAAATCCATATAAAATATACATGTGAATGCACATGTGTATAGCAGAAGATTATCTAACAAAAATCCTAGAGCCAGGCAGAGAAACTTCCATTCCAGTTGTTGGTCAGGGTAGAGTAAGAGACTCCTAAAACAATGTAGACTATTGCCACAGCCCTTGGTTGCCTCCCAGAACTTGAACGTAAGACTCTATTGTTGAGGACATGACAGTCATCAGACTTAGAGTACTTGAGCTGGAACTGGCCTGGAAGCCTCCTCCCTGAAGACTGGCCTTCAAAATACCAGAAAATGCTATACTAGATGCCAAGAAACTAAGGGAATCAATGATTCTACTAACTGGAAATCCTATAAACTACAACAATGACCAACCCAGTAAAATATCTATTAATGCAATAGTCGGACTTTTATCTTGGTGGCAATATACACTCATATAATTAGACTTAAGGTCTGCTCAATAGAAGGAAATCCATGCACAGCAATGTAAACAACTACACTTAGTTGAGAGATCGTAGACCCTAGAGAAGAATCTGCTACTGCTACTTTCCTAAACCAGATTAATATCTTGCTGTATTTTAAATAGTAATCCCAAGTAAGTATAGCTCTTACCACTCATCAAAGGAACTTCTTTTTGCAACAGATGAATGCTATTACCAGGTTCGCCAAATAAACAATATGCAGACTGTAGGAGGAAGTGTGGCCTGAACAACCAGCGCGAGCCGGCTGCAAATGCACCAAAAAAATCCTACTCAGGCAAACCTGTGTTCTGCCAAAAGACATAGAGAGGCTGAAGCAAAAATGGCCTGATACAGAGAGCCAATGAGGAACAGCCACAACCTATCAATGGACCAATGGGACACCAGGAGGGGGCGTATAAGGGAGCCCCACATCCACAATAAACTAATCTGCAGCTGCTTGCACTGCCTGCTTCTCAGCTGACTCCGGGAGTCTATGTGTCCCGACTCTACCCCCACCCAGAGGGCCCCAGGACCCAGGCAACATCATAGGAGGAAGTGAGGCCTGAACAACCAGCACACGTGTGCTGCAAACACACCAAAAACATCCGGCTTAGAACTTTACCATTGGGGTCTAGTTTGATGCAGGCCAGGCATTTCCGCTTCCTCCCATTAGGCTTGACTTTGCACTTTGGTTTTCTCCAGTCCTTGAGGCAGTTGGTCTGCTGGAGCTTAAATTCCAACTTCACAAAGGTGCCAGCTGGGAAGGGCGTGTCCTCAGCGCTGTCCACACCGGTCTCCTGGAAGGCCCAGTGCATGGGTGGGTGCTCGTGGAACATCTCCAGGGCCACCTGCAGGCCCCTGTGCTGTGTCTCTGTGAGCTCGGTCCCACCCAAACCCACTGTGCCCAGACAGAGGGCGAGCTAGATCAACAGGTGCTTCATGGCTTCACCTCAGTCCTCAGGTCCCTCTGGAATCATTCCTCTCTTCTCCGGCATCTCTCACAGCTCAGCCTCTGCCCACTGACCCTTCTCTATGTGTAGGAGGAAGTGCAGCCTGAACAACCTCCTACAGCAGACGATAAGCAACTATATGGTGTCTAACCCCAAGTGATTCATATACCATACAACCCCTATACCGAAGGCTCAGGAAAAATCACAGATGGGACAGAGAGATGCTAAGAGCCAGGAGAATAGGACATCTGCTGCTAGATAATGCACTCCAGAAATGACAAGGAAGCTGCGTTCGTGAAATTCTCACAATATGATAGCTTAACAAGACCCTAATAATGACACCACCAATTGACAAGCAACAGTTGGGGGAAATTTCACAGGGTCCCACCTCTAGGTGAAATGCTATGGGAAATCAATGGATGACGTGGAAAGGAGAAGCAGTTTTCTCCAGAGATAAGCTTTTTGATAGGTTATCATGGTCATTCCTAAACACATGTACACTGGAACATCATTAAATGGACAGACGACCTTAGGGCAATATATATATATATAAACTATTTGGAGGGGGAATGCGAGGGGTGGAAATGATGCAAATATAATACCTATGTAAAAGAGAACAGAAAACTATTCTGTCATAAACAAATCAATAAATGAAAGAAAAATCTCATTCTGAATAATTTAATCATAGCTGCATTATATTCTACATCCCCTTTTCCAAATAACTTCCTCTTCATATTGTGCAGGGATTTGGAAGTATTTTTACGGTAACCACTAAATTATCATGCATTAGGACCAATTAAAATAATCTCATGAGATCTATGGAGGTATAGAAATAAACTAAACTGCCTGGGGGGTCTAGATGAACCTTTAATGAAGTCGGGAGTTATTTTCTGTGTAACATACATCCAGTCATGTGTGTTTGTGAGGCTTTGCTGAAGACAGAACATAGCCTTTTGTAAGAAAATTGACATCTTGCAGTGGCAGAAGCAGAAATTCCTTATACTATTCTCAGCAGCTTCCCATAGAGAGGACAAATAAATGTTAAGAAGGGAAGGAAGTTGAATGGTCAGAATTTGGGAAGACTGGAGCCAAGGGAGCCTTATGGGGATTCCTTGAAATGACCTGGTAACAGCTCAAAGAGGGAAAGTGGTGTTGGGAACAAATGTCAAGCTCAGTCCATATTTGTCCACAGCCAGATGAAGCCAGATGACATTTAGCTCACAGCTATATTTCAAATAAAAGATGAAATATTATACTAGTATATAAAGTAAAATAAAAGAACTTTCAATTAAAAAATTAATAAACGAACTAACACTAAGGTGCGAAAGATGTGATGTATTGTTTAAATTCACAGAATCTAGACTCAATTTTATACTTAAATGCACTTTTTTCCCACATCAATATTATAAGCTGGTTTTTGTGGCACATACCTATGATCTCAGCAGGTAGAGGCAGGAGGATCAGATGTTCAAGGTCATTCTCCCTACACAGCAAGTGTAAGTTTATGGACAGCCTGGAATACATTCGAATCTCTCTTTGTGTCTCTCTATCTCTGTCTCTGTCTCTGTCTCTCTGTCTCCGACTCTCTCATACACACAAATATTGTTCTAAAACAAAATTAATTATTGGACATCTCTTTTTGTCTCTGCCTTCTCTTTCTCACTGATCTTTACCTAGTGAAGTTAATTATAATTATCAGTTTTTAAATGTATAATCAAATTGTGTTAGGTAGAATAACTCATTTGACTTGACTAGAAGCCAGGAAGATGCCCTATATAATATACAAAACATCACCTGACAAGCCCTATTATGTATTATCAGTCATTTCCATTTGAAATGAATGATTTTTTTTCTGATAACTTCCAGTATGCCAACTCCTTGAAGCACTGATCCTTGAGTTACAGTGGTATATAGAAGATAAATCCATGATGAACAACAATATACAATCAGAATTCCTGGCTCACATACTAGTCTGGTCCCATAACCTTGATTAAATCATTAAATCTTTGCTAAAAATAATAGGTCTTTTTAGTTCTTATCCACTGTGGCTCTTTGTGGGAAATACTTGGCAAAGTCTATCTTTTTCATCTTTCTCTTTAGATAGTATGTTCATATGTAGCATGGTAATAAGGGGGTTCTATATACCAAGGGATCAGTTGAAAGGTTTAGGCAAGGTTCCTGAAATCCGAAGATGATTCACACGGAGTCTCAAAGGGAACTCCATTAAATTAGTCCACTTTGCCTGGGGCTAACCACACAGACAGTAAAGCGGAAAGAGAATAAAAGAAGTGAAGTTATTAGACCTCATTCCTAGAAGAAATGAAGTCTGTGGGGTAATGTTTTAACCTTCAATTTATTAGCTATGGAAACTAGTGTCACGCCTATGAAGAATATACTATTTCCTGATCTTTTCATTATTTTTAAAAGTCAAGTCCAGAATATATACTGTGTGTAAAATTAATAATTCATCTTCTTTCTCTCCTCTCTCTGTCCCCTTTCCTCTCTCCCACTCTTCTCCTTCCTTTCTTCTCTCTCTCTCTTTCATTTTCTTCCTTTCTTAGCCTATATTTTTATATAAGAAACAATTATTTTTCTCAATTCTGAAGGTAGATTTGGTTGAGGGCCCTCTTGAATTTGGAAGTAAGGGTTTCTTATCACTAATTTATAATCCATAAATTTATAATTTTAAATCCATTTTAGGTAAGAAATGAAAGCAGCACATAGTGAGAACAGAGAGTGATAGAAACTGTTCAGAAGTAGAATGCTAAGCTTGCTCTTTTGTAACTAGAGTAGTAGGTTAGTTAAATAAGAAAAAAACCTCATTAATATTTAATATCAAAAGCAATTATTCCCTTTAAAATATAATTCTATATAGATTACATTTTTTCAGGATTTTGTTTGAATCGTGAAATTGTCTGATTCATTTTGACAAGTTATTGGCTTCTTACTATGTTGCAAAATATGAAAGCTTATAAAATTGTAGAAATGAAAATCAAAATGAGAAGTCCTGATGGTATTTAACTGAGAGGAAATTGGAATTAATTCATTATACAAACATATAAGGTATGATGATAATTATACTTTTTTTTTTTTTGGTCTTTGTGAGACAGGGTCTCCCTGTAGCCCCAGCTGTCTTGGAACTTACTATATACACCAGGCTGGCCTTGAACTCACAGAGATCCACCTGCCTCTGCCTCCTGAGTGCTGGGATTAAAGGCATGTGCCACCACGCCCAGTTAATTATACTTATTTTTTAAGACATCGATTTTGTACATACAATTCATGTTTGAAGAAAGAAATAAATTGGAAACAATTGACACTTTATCATAACTAGTATAAAAGATTAAGTTATATATTAAGTAATTTTGCTTCTGAAAACTTGGTCAATTGGTGATCTTCAAAATATAGGGAGTAAATAACAGCAAGTATTTGATAATTTCTCACATTTCCTGAGAATTACATATTGTCCAGACACTCAAAACTTTTTTGAAGTATTTATTTTATTGCTTATAACATTTATATCCTTGGATCTCTTTTGACTTGCATATAAGAAGCTTGGAGGTCACTACCCCATTCAGATATTTAAAAAGCTGAACAAACAAAATTTGAGGATTCTTCGATACATTAGATTATTGAAGTTACAAAGCAAATGATCACACATAAGCTTAGAGAAATAAACCATCATAGAAGAGAATTACCTAGACTAGAAATTCCTAAGTAGTAACAGAACTAATGTAGGGCATAAAACTTAAATGTAATTGATGAATTGCAGTGTGGACAAGTGGTTATTTTGAAATATATACAAAACATTCTCTCTCTCTTAACAAGGCCACCTACTGAGGGGCTATTAAGAAGAACCAACCTTACTGGAATTTTGTCAGAGCCAAATCAGTTTGTGGGAAGTGAAATATCCAATTTCAGTGCCCTCATTCTGTAGGGAGGAAAAAGTCAGAGAAATGCTTGTGAAAGTCAGCATGGCCTTATAGTACAGTGGCACAAGATCCCTGAAATACTGAGCTGATCACTAGACTGGAAGTTTCCCCTCTCAACACACCGCACCTCACCACATCATTGCAGGCTATTTAACACAGCACATTTACTCACTACACTATTTTAAGTTTTTATATATAACAAAACTTTATATGTTTGTTGAAAGGCAGAAATCCCAGTTTGAAAATCCTAGCACGGAGTGGAGAGATGGCCAGGAATCCAATCACCAGACAAGTAACTACTACTGGCAAATTCTGGTTTCTGGGAGGAGAGTCAGTTCTCTTCAGGCATGAGCTTCAGAAAGACTATCCAAAGGACTCTGTGGATTAAAAAAAGATGAAGAGGAGTTAATCACACTTGAATTTTTTTTTCTTTCTTTTTGATACAATGCCTTCATGTGGCTGTAACTGACCTGGAACTCAACAATGTAGTCCAGGCTGGCTTCTACCTGCTTGTGTCTCCAAAGTGCTTGGATTAAAGGCATTACCAGCCATGCCAGATACAGGCCAGTTGTGGTGGCTCATAGCTATAATTCTCACACTCTGAGTTGAGGCAGGAAGATCATTGCAAGTTCCATGCTCACCTGAGCTACATAGTAAGTTACAGGCCAACCAAGGATACGGAGTGAGTCCCTGGCTCCAAAACACTAAATAATAATAACATATAAATAGACAAGTTAATAAATATTAAGTAAGTTAAAGACTACACTAATCTTTTACGAGTTCTAAAAGAAAAGGTAAATATTATTCAAAAATAGACAATGTAATCAGAGAGATGGAAATTTTTTAGAGAGAAGAAATTCATAGCCATGTAACAGACATACAGATTTCCCTTGATGAGTTATTACTAGATTAGACACAGATGAAGAAAGAATAACAGAAGGCCATACCACATTCCCCAAATCCACAGAAATGCAGCTTTCAAAGCTCTGAAGGAGCAGAACCAAGCTTTTCATTCATACTGGACTGATTTCAAAGTAATTGCTAAATCACTGTCTTTATCTAAACACAACTAGTTGGAGTTATCAGAAAAATATATGGATAGGAGAAGAGTAATACAGTTCATGAGGAAAATACTCCCAGTATATTCTTTAATTTATTTAATAACCACATGGTTAGAAAAAGGATTTCATTACAGCTTTAACATATTCAATAACAATTTCCAGAGCAAAGATATATCTCTTTCAAAAGTGGCTGTAAATTTTTAGGTTCACAGTTGAATTAATATAGTTATAAAATATTGAACTTGGTATAAACCCTCTAAGACATAAAATTGAATGACTTTTTAACCTTTAAAAGAGGTCTCCATTTCATTTAAAAATATACTGTTTCCTACAGAAAGACTCATTTTTAATGCTACTAACACTTAGATGCATGCACATGCATCTCTAATCTCTATGTATCTGATTATTACTAGTCACAGTCAGTTACACTTGGATCCTTGGCACCTGAGTATGGATATAAAGTCATGAGGTAGATTTCAGTGGTAATGTTTAACGCCTCTACTAATTAACATGAAGTAAATTTTTATGCTTCCTTGTCAAATATAGCTCATTTTTTAATTTGTTGATTTTTTGTGTGTATATCATACAGAATACCCAAACAATCTTATTCATCTATATACCCCCTTCCCAAATGGCACCCTTCCATAGCCCCACACATGCACTGGAGCCCATATACTCTGTCATCCCTGTTACTGTCCACTGTGTTTTCAGTGCCCCCAGCTGTTCCCCAGGTTGTCCATCTGCTGAATCTAGTCAGCTTGTCTGGAGTTCCTTGTTTTAGAAAGATCAGCTATTCCTCAGCTAGCAGCAATCATTTGAGGATATTCCTTTAGATAAAATCGGGGTCTGCTGTTCATTTTCCCAGTTCTGTGCTGGGTTGCTGTCTGGGAGTCCTAATGAAAAAAAAAAAGCCTTAAGAAATGCATTTAGGTGATGCACTCTTTGTAACAAATATTTTTTATATGTGCTGAAGAATAAACAGTGAGACTTACACACCTGATGGTATTTACCTTTTCACAATGGAATTCTAAATTATTTGGGTGAGAGGAGGTTTGGGTTATTAGTGGTTTTCTGTATTTGTGACTATTTCAGCAATACATATGTCTTATTCAGTTCCCTGTTAGTAATTCTACAACCCATAGGCTGGGTAAGTTGGAAAGAAAAGAAGTTGACTGGTTTTCAGTTCTGCATCTGGTGATGGATTTCTTGTTGGCAGCATTCATGGGAATGGTGGTGGAGTCAGATAGTGAGACACAGGGAATGTGCAGTGAATGTGTGTCTTTTAGATTCTGTCCCTCTTCTTAAGAAGCCACCAGAGTTGAGTCATGAGGTCTCCACCCTAATGACTTTGATGTACTCCTGTGTCAAAGGTTCCATCTCTAAACACCATAGTATGTGTTCCTTCCTGTTGGTACATTATATGGGGTGAAATTTCAACACTTCATCCTTGGCAAACACAGTGAAACCATATCCAGCTACAGCAACATGTATGTGGTTTGTGTTCTAACAGATAAAAACTGATTGGAAAATATTAATAATAAAAACGAAGTGGAAATAACCTTAGAAATTTGAACACAAAGCAGAGATGAGCTAGCAAGCCTAGAAGAATTGGTTCAGATATGTGCATTAGAGCTTTAACATCTAGCTCAGTGGTAGAGGGCTTGCTTGCCTAGCAGGGCCCTAGGTTCAGTCCCCAGCACTGGGGAGTTAGGGTGAGGAATCAAGCAGAGAGCATTATATTAGTGATTAAAGATAAAAATACTTCATTATCTCATCTATTTATCTTATTTTCCAGAATTTCTGAACCTGTTATTAATGATTAACCATGAGAAATTTTTTCCTCTTCTTTTTCTCTTAACTCCTTAGGCTTCACCATCATCATCACATGTAATGATGGTTAATAATATTTGAGAGGAATTCCTTTCCTGTAGGAATAAATGTGCCATGCTCAGCTTCAACAATATCGTCTTTCCTTCAGATTTCTTCAGGTTCATATGTCTCAAAAGTGTACATCATCCACGCAAAAAAATATTACATATAGAAAAATAGATTATTTTAACTTTTCATCTTGGAAGAGAAAATGACTCTTATTTTGCAACTCATACAGGAGGCAAATAGCATATGGCATTAGGGATGGAGCTGCCAAATCAAAATGGGCAAATGCTGGAAGAGCAGAAAGTCACCACTGCGAAGGCATCCGTGTGTGGCTGTGGGCCTCCTGGCTTCTTCCTGCTGCTGCCAAGCGGTCCCTAAGGTCCAGGCAACAGTCTTATCTTTTTAGACAAGTCTAAAAGGAAAAACAATTTTTCTGAAGAAATAAAAAATGTTGCCACAGAAGACACACTGTTCTTACTGCTATTGTTTTGACAAAGAGTCAGAAGGAGGTGGGGAGGATGCTAAAAGTCAGCATGTGGTAAGAGAGACAGTGGAGAATTGGAATTCTATTCAATACCAATCTCTTAAAAATAACTTATTTACGTAAGTGCAGTGCCCTCAGAGATCAGAAGAGGAGGTTAGAAAGAATGTCAGATCCCCTTAACTGGAGTTATGGATGGTTGTTAGTCATTAGCCAATATATGGGAACTGAACCCAGGTCCACTGTAAGAGCAGACAGTGCTCTTAACTACTGAGTCATCTCTACAGTCCTATCAATACTAATCTTCTCCGTGCATTTGTCAATAATTAATGGCAAAGACCCATTGATGAGTGCCACTGAATAGGCCCGGGACCACTGGCAGCAGTGAACATGTTACAAACTTTCTGCAAAGTGTTTTGAGGAAACAAAATAAAATAAAACATTAAAGCCATAGTCATGTTAATGTATTTTGGCTAAATACACAATGCCATTTAAACCCATCTGGATACTCATATTGGTTTTATATATAGGAGAACTGATACTAACTAAATTCATACTGATTTAGGTTTATTCATTCACTGGTTAATAAAATGCCATATCAACTTTTTATAAGTATTAAAGTGCATGTGCACTTGATGGACAATTCTGAGATTAGTAAATAACTTATCAACTTGATAGAACCTTGCATTGCCATTGATACAGCCAGTGAGGAAGAGGTCATGAGAACACAGAAAATACTTAGAATATATCTGCTTTGGCCTGTATACACACACAAAGACACACAGACACAGACACACAGACACACAGACACACAGACACACAGACACACAGACACACATCTGAAGATTTGTGAAACATTTATTCAAAGAAAAATATTATTAGACAGAAAATGAAAATAATTGTGTTAAAGAAATGGACTTATGGAATTTTCAATCTAATTTTTCTGTGCTGGCAACTTCTTCAATGCCATACTTTTTGAAAAAAGGGAAAACAAAAATAAATAGTGTATTTGTTTGTGTGAAAATAAGTATTCAGATTAACACTCATAAAGCAATTGATTAATGAATTATTCTGAAATACTGTAACTTATTGATAATCAGCATTAAGTAAATATGCATATAATTGCTTCTGACTTGTCTTAAATCTTTTGTTATGTGGCACATACAGATTTGAGGTGTAAGAAGAACTGAAGGACATTATAACTGACTGGTACAGCTGGTGACCTCCACTGTTTTCCAGAATTTACCAAGTTAACTCCTAACATGAATGTAAAGTGGAAATATTAGGCACATTGTAGTTCATGGTGGAAGACGTACTTAAGGGATAGGCTGTGAGGATAGGATTGTGAAGATGCTCTATGCCAGGATTGCCTCAGTCTCCCTCCTGGGTCCTAGGTCCTATGAGAATTAATAGTAGAGCACTCTTGAAATCCATTAAGAAACTGTTTAAGAGCATGGGTCAAGATAGAAGCAAAATAAAGAAGAAAGCTGAATTTGATGAGGGATGTGAAAAAAATGTGTGTATCCTGCAAATCTATGGCAGCATCATGTATTTTTATGCTAAAAATTATAATAGCATAATGATGAGTTTCTGAGAACCACGTATTAATTTAGAATGTTAAAGAGTAAATATAAATGACATCTCTTTCCACTTTCTCCTTTCTCAATTTCTCTCCCCTTAAAAAAACTAGGTTGCTAAATTAAAAATAATACTTAACAGATCTGGTGCAGCACAGCAGAAACTGAAAAAGTTACTGACTTCTCATTTTATCAGTTTTCTTCAGCATAGAAATTGCTATTCAAGACTATTCTAGGCTTTTTAACATGAGTAAGTTAGAAAAGTTATTGCTATGGATCTCATATTATAGTCTAGAATAATAATTTTCAAATTATTTTCTCTGAGGCTGTGTGCTTCAGAGATTCTGCATATTTTTAATCCAATTTTCATTTTTATGTGTATTTGTGTTAGAAATCATAATAAAAACATGGCTTTCACAAATGTTTGCTAGATTTTTAACACTATTTTATCAATTTAAAAGAAATGGTACATTGTTTTATCTGCACTAAAAAAATGTCTCTCGTCTTCCTTATCTTATTAATTTCTTGAGATTATATAGTAAATACTAAAATCAGTTCTCAATTTTCAACGGTGATCCTTTTTCCAAGATTCAGTCAAACATAAATCTAAAGTTATCCTGGATGCTGAGGTGGTTCCATAGCCCCCATGTTCACTAAAATCACCTCACTGATAGTAAATGTGCCATGAACTTGAACTTTTGGATAAAACTTATACTAATAACATATTGTTCTTCATGTTTTTGCCCTGGGGAGTTTTCATATCAAATATTAATTGCATATAATAGTAGATTTCATGTGGACATTTTTCATAAAAATATATAATTTGCTTCGACTCTATTTTCCTCATCCTCTCATTAGGCTCCTTCCTTCACCTAGGATGCTTTGTTTCTATCTATTTTCATGTCTCATATATATATGTATATATATACATATATGTATATGTATATAAAATCTACCTATCCATCTGTCTATCTATCTCCAAAAAGGAGAAAATGTGATATTTATCATTTTACATCCTTTTTAATTTGGGTAATGTGATTATCTCTAGTTTTATACATTTTCCTGCAAATAACACAATTTTGTTCTTCATGGTTGAATACAATTCCTTTGTGTACATATAACACAGTTTTTAATCCATTCCTGTGTTAAAAGACACTTAGGCTGAATCCATAACAGCTAGTATGAACAGTCCTACAATAAATATTGAAATGCAAGTAGCTCTGCCATGTGTTGACCTAGAGCCCTTTGGGTAAAGACATAGGGATTAGGGGATAGCTGTGTCATATGGTAAGTCTGGATTTAGCTTTTGAGGAATATCTATACTTATTTAGATCATGGTGAGACTAATTTATATTTCTACAATCATTGTAAAACTGTTCCCTTTATTCCACATTTTAACCAACATTTTTTGTTATTTTTTTCTCTTAATGATTGAGGTGAGGTGTAATCTTAGTTTTAATTTACAGTTCCTTGATTGCTTGTGATGCTAAACATTCCTTCATGTGTTTATTTGCCATTTATATCTTTTGAACAGTTCATTCATTACACACACACACACACACACACACACACACACACACACGCACACACACATATACATATAGCTATCCTCTGACAGATGTGTAGTTAGCAAATAGCTTCTCTTGTTATGTAAGCTGTCTCTTCGCTTCAATTAGTTTCTTCCTTTTCTGGATAAAAGGCTTTTAATTTCATGAAATCCTATTTTCAATTTTTGGCAAATTGGAGTCCTTTTCAGAAAGTATTTTCTTATGGTTGTTACTTCATGTACCCTATTTTTTTTCCTCCAATAGTTTCAGATTCAGGACTTACATTAAAGTCTTCGAACCATTTGGAATCAATTTCAATTTTTTTTTGTACTGGCTAAGAAATAAGGATCTTGTTTCTTTTTTTTTTTTTTCATTCAGATACCCAGTTTTCCAAATATGTTTTGTTGAAAAAACTATCCTTTCTCCATTGTATGTTTCTTGGTATGTTTGTTTTCTTTTTGAATACCTAAAAAACGAATTTTTTTGTGTATTATTGTGATTCTTTGCATGGTGTGTGTGTGTGTGTGTGTGTATACGTGTGTGTGTGTTTGTGTGTGTGTGTGTGTCTGCACTTAGACCATGGAAGACACTGGGATATTACTGGAATCCACACAGTTGTATATTATTAATAATAGGTAAAATTAGAGTTAAGCAATAAGGGGAGATGATGGGTAACAGAGAGAGACAGAAGAGAGAGAGATAGAGAGAGAGGTATTAGAGGGAAAGAATATGGGTTGTGCATGGGAAGAAAAGTAGAGTACAAATACAATGGGTGCAAATATAAAATCTAATCGAACAATATAAAAATGAATGTACGACGATTTAGATATATCATGCAAGAGAATATTTTTAAAAATGAAAATAAAAGACAAAGTGAAATAAAATACATTAAACTATAACTATTTCCTCTTGGTGGGATAGATTTCTTTTTAATTCGTCCCATCTATGATGCTGTGGAAAACTGTACTGTAGTGTTGGTACAAAGGACAGCTTCAGTTAGGAAATTCTGGACTGGAAGTATGCATATTACTACATCGGTGGCTGTCTTTGTCTGTGTTGGATTCGGTTTCCACTGTTTTAGATCAAGCCCCTCCTGTGGTGATTAGGTGTACTAAGCTAACCAAGTCTAAAAAATCCTTTACAACTATGCCTAAAGATTTTTCTCATGAATGATTTGGTGCGACAAGAAAGCACTCAGCTTTCACCTGTAAAGAATCCAGCTGAATGTACATCTTTGGTCATTATATTTGGCCATTCTCTGCAACATTTGTGCCAAGCTTAGGACCTTCTCAAGACAGTCTAGCCAATGACTGAGTCTGAAGCTGCCCCATACAGGACTTCAAATTTCCCGCTACCTTACTCTGCTTTTGCTATGTTTGCCTCTCTCCTCCAACTACAAAAGCACTGTTCAGCATCTGCTTCACATATTAGCCACAGTGCCCCATCTAGATCGATGCATATGTATATACCTTTATTTGCTTTATAGAAATTCATTGGATAAACTAATGGATAAGCAAGGTCATTGAGAACATAATCTTTTTATTCAGCTCTTTTTATTGAATTTTCACACAGAACATCTCAATCATTCTTAATCATCTTTATACACCCTTCCCCACTTGCACCCTCCCATACCCCCCTACTGGAATTCATTCACTCTGTCATTTGTATTAAGGTCTATTGTGTGGTTAGTGTTTCCTGACATCCCTCAGTGCAAGTCATCTACTAAGGTATAGTGAGCCTATCTTTAGGCTTTAGGAAAATTAGCTCTTCCTAATGCAATTGCCAATATTTCTTCATCTAAGATTGAGGTCAGCTGTCCATTTCCCCAGTTCTATGTTGGGTTTTTGTCTGAGCTTGCATGGATCCTGTATATGCTGACACCATTGCTGTAGGTTCATATGAGCAAGATCCCAGGAGCTTGTAGGATTCTATTTTCATATGGTTATGCACCTTCTCCCTGGTGTTACAATATTTCTACCTCCTTTTCTGCAATGTTCCCTGAGCCCTGGATCGGTGTAGATTAATAAAGGAGTCCTGTTCAAAGACCAGCATTCTGTGGACCTTTAATCTCTATGCTTTGGCCATTTATGACATTTTGTGTCCCTGGCCCTCTCTTACATGAGGGAGCTTCATTAATGAGGATAGAGATATTCATTGTTGTCTTCTTTACCCCTTATTCTGTGTTCAATGAGCCTTATATGTAGAGGTGGCATTGTAGATGTGCTACTTAGATTTGGACAATTATTTAAACACCCTCTTTATAATATTTTAAGATTTTTCCGCATTTTGCTTACACCAATTCACATTTTGCCCACTAGAATAAAATGAACTCTAATCAGAACATCAATGTATTTTAGTCAGCTCCATAAACAGTTATGATTTACTGTTTATGCTTAGGTATGTGAATGTTGAAGTGCACCTTGAGCTTCTGAAGTATTTTAGTAGAATATATCATGAATGATTCTTTACAAGAATAATATATGAAAATTTAAGAATAAATGATCAAAAATATTACCATCAATTATATGAAAATAAATTAATATAAATTCATTTTGTTTGTTTCTTTTTATTTATTGCACATGACAAATTGCAAATAGTATATAATGTCTCAAAGCTAGCTCCTATATCTGTTTAATCTTCTATAAAATGCTATAGTAGTGATATAATGTTTGCTTTCTAGCATCGGAGAGACTCAGGGCTTGATCCCTATTACTGAAGCAAGCCAAAAAACAAACAAAAAAATAAACTAAAAAACAAATAGAGACTGAGGAGATAGCTCAGTGAAACAAAGTATTTTCTATGGAAGAGGATATGAATTCAAATTCCCCAGTATCTCCTTTAAAAAACGGAGTTTGACCATGTGTACCTTTAACTCCGGCATTGAAGACAGAAATAAGTGAATCTCAGCAGCCTGTTGGCTAGCCAACCTAGCTAAAATATAATCTACAGGTTCAGTGAGAGACCCTGTCTCATAAAATAATATGAAAAACAATATAGGAAGACATCCAATAACTTCTGGCCTCTTCATCAACATGCCCAGGCTTGTGCATCCAAAAACTCACATGCATGCATCCCTTAAAACAAAAGAAAAGGAAGAAACACCAAATCAAGACCTATATTGTTTAGAGAAAGTACTTTTTCATATGTTATCTTTCTCATCATTTCATAATTAATTAATTAAATCCCATAATTTTTTTTCTGATCTTGAATCATGTCAGCACAACTGTATGTGGATATAATTATTTGGTTTGGATAAATTAACCTTCTTAAAGCTCATTGAGCATGCTTATATGGTTTATTCTCATTCCCTTCCATTCCGTAGGTTGAAACTCTTATGTAATTTACATGGAAGTTACTTGCTTAGCTCCTGTCATTTATTTTTAAACACTCAATGTCATTTGAATGATGTTAATAGGGAAATTTTTTTCTCTCTAACTTTTATTCACTATGTTGCTATAGATGAAAATGATTACTCATATGCTGATTAATCATTTTTCAAAGTATCTACATTCCTACTTTCAAGTACACATTAGTGGTTTAAAGTATAAAATTTCTTCCTTACATGTATTCAATCTTCACCTATTTATTTAATGAAACTTGGAAATCAAACAGCAACAGAAAAAGTCTTCAAACTAACATCATCACCAATATAATTATCATCACAACTGCCACATTACTATCAGGACCACCACTACCACCATCACATCCATTACCACCACTATTATCAGGATTACCACCAACACTTTCAACATCATCTGCACAAGTGCTGCCACTACTATTACCACCATCATATTTACCACCACCACCATCACCATTACTGCCATCACCACTATCCCAATAACCATCATCATCACCATCATTACATCCACCACCAATATCATCACCACCAACACCCCATCACCATCACTACCACCATCACCACCCTCATCACTATAGCCACCATCACAACTACCGTCAGCACCATCTACAACATATTAAATATAAATATGAGTATATGCTGAAAGAAACCCTTAATGAATCATGTGTGTTAATTTTAGACTCTTAAGCCATTTCATTTTTTTACATTCATAAGTATGTTATCATTATCTTAAGGATAATATTTAAATTGAATTTTTGAGGATTTCATATAATATATTTTGATCATATTTAGACTCCCCTCTCTCAGCCAATTTTATTCCATCTCCACCAGATTTCATGTACACTCTCATATGTATTAATGCCTATTGAGTCAAATTTGAGACCCCAATGCCCTTCAGTGTTTGTCTATTCCCTGGAACCTGTGACACCTATCTAGCATTACATGCTTAAAGAAATCCAACTATCCTCTCCCAATAGTTATCAGTTGCCCTCACAAGTAGTTCATCAGCTAAGTTTGGGGCTTATTGTTCACTTTCCCCATATATGCTGGGATTTTGTCTGGCTTGAGCTTCTGTGAGTCTTGTGCCTGCTGCTAACACATTGTTGTGAGTTCATATGAGTAAAATAACAGCTGTATGGAAAACTGTTTCCTCCTTGTCATTCAGCACTTTTGGCACATAGAAATTTTCCACCTCTACCTCTACAATAGTCCCTGAGCCTTGAGTGGCAGAGGTTTTATATAGGTGCCCTATTCAGAGATAAGTCTCTTATTCTCTGTACTTTGGCCTGTTTTGGCATTCTGGCTAAAAACCATCTGTTCCATAAAGAAGTTTAGTGAGTGAGAGAGAATATCTGCACTTATATTCTTTCTGCTCTTTGTTGTGCTATGTTCCCTCAACTTTAGGTGTAGAGGTTGGATTGTAGATGTGATACTTAGAGCTGGGCACATCACAGACACTTATTCTCTGTGTTTGGCCAATTATTTTACTTTGTAATAGTCTCCATCTGTTGCAAAAGAAGATTCTTTGGTGAATGGTGAGAGGTAAAATTGTCTGTAAATATAAGGATACCTTTGTAGAATACAATAATACATTGGTCTAGGGATGTGACAAAAGTAGATTATTCTTTATGATATATATGACCTCCCCATTAACATATATTTGGACATGTTTGTAGTACTACACTTGAATTCCCTCCCTTGAGCATGCTGTAAGTTGAATTAGACAGTTGTTGATCCCCCCCCCCAAAATATGCCACTACTGTGCCAATAAATATAGTTTTCTTGGCTAGTCTTTGTTTTGGTTCATAGAATTTACAGTTGGATGGGATCATTAGTTTTCTCCTTTGTCAGTTAGCACAGTATCTTATGAGACTATAGGAGTTAGTATTCTATGAGGAGGCTTCCAGATAAGTTCCAGCTTGATTTCTCGAAGTCCTGTATTGAAAGTATGTCCTGTTTTCAGCAATAGGGTCTTAACTTCAAGTTCTAGGAGGCCATAAAGGACTGAGGTACTAGCCTGTGTCATTTGGGAGTCTCTTTGATCATTCTGACAAGTTGTAAGGAGGTTTCCCCTACCTGACACTGTGTTTTTGTTATATAGCATATATATATGCATGTATGTATTTTTTATGAACATTTATACACCAATATATTATATATAATGTGTATTTTTGGCAGACATTTGAACTAATACATTTCCTTCTGATTTTTCATACCACCTAAGCAATATTTCTTTCTTCTCTCTCTTCCACTGTGTAGTCCTCCTTCCCTCCCTAGTTAAAGTATCTTCCATTTTCCCAATTCCCCCCTTGATAACACCTGTGTCCTACTATCCACCTCTCTGGAGCTCCTTCATCCCCTTTACTTCCATGGTTCCCTTCTACTTTTCTAACTCCTGAGGTTATAGTAGGATGCATACTTACATCTAAGGATTTGGAGCTAAAACTCATGAATGATTTCCTGAGTCTGTTACTTGACTTAATATAACTGGATAATATATTTTAAATTAAAACCATAAGATGCATTATGGAAAACAAAACTTATGAAACATAGACTTGTCAATAAATCACAAGTTTGAGTGCATTTGTGATTTGTTTTGCTTTGCTTTGGAAAAATACTTTCTTCATTTACTGAGGGAAAATCTCTTAAAATGTTATGATCTCTCTTTTGCTAAGACCACATATCCTTCTTTGGAATGGGGTAAGAATATCTTATTTTTTTCTTATCTGCTTGATATAGTTCTTTAGGTTTTAGAAAACCACACTGCTCATTCAACAATTATGCATTTCTCTCCTGTGCAACCAATACATTCTTAGTGTCTTTATTCTTATGCTTATTATATGAGCTAAGAGGATTAATCTACTAGTGAATCTACTAGATTAATCTACTAGTGAAGATCTTTTATTCTCTACATTAGGTCATAAAAAATGATTAGTGTTGTAGAGAAAAAATTTAAGAAATAGTAAAATCTGATACCTTTCTGATTTAATTAAGCAGTTCTATATGTTAAGAAATAAATATATTATATTTTTTTGCATATAAAATTCTTACTTGCTTTTCTGTAACATTAGTCAAGTCATTCACTATGAAAACTTATCATCAGATCTCCATTCCCAGATCTATTCTTCACACAAGTACCAAATCATTATTTGTTAAATGCATATTTTTCCACATTTGCCCTGTTAGAAGAGAGTCTATCAGTGTTTTGTTGACAAAAGTGTCATCTCAAAGATCTCTTGTCCCCTGTAGCTACCTCCTGCTTCACTATGTATCCTGGTATGTTCTAGTTCCATGTAACTTTTTCATTTTCCTGAATCTTATCCTTTGTGTAACTTCACAATGTCATATAAAATGGCATATTTACATTAATTAATATTCTATGTTTTGAGCCTTTACAAAATTGTGTATACAGTAGCTCCCATATTAATTTCAGAGAAATATTCTCTCCTTTTATTATTCTTTTTTTCATTTTCCTGTCAGCCATTTAATTATATTTACTTATTTCACTTATAGACTGTGAACATGTTATTGAGAATATCTCTAACAGAATGCAAAGAACTTAGTTTGTGTTGATGAGAATGTTTCCATTCCTAGCACTGCATCTTCAGGGTACTTTTTTTTTTTGTCTTTTTTGAGACAGGGTCTTCTTGTAGCCTCAGCTGTTCTAGAACTCACTATGTAGACCAGGCTGGCCTTGAACTTACAAAGATCTGCTTGCCTCTGCCTCCCAAGTGCTGGGATTAAAGTCATGTGTCACCACACCCGGCTGCTTTTTTACTCTCAAAATGGGACACCCCCTCCCCCACCGAACCTAGTTAAGCTATTGGATAAAGTTAAGCTCTGAAAGGTATACTTTCTTTGGGATGTAACTGGCATGTAGTGGACTGTGGTTGCTGCCTGTGGATGCTCTCCTCTGGCTATGGTTGCTCTCCTGCATTCTCAGTTCCTCCAATCAGCCGTCCGGTCCAGACCCCAGGGCTGGTGAGAAGTCTGCGCCAGTGTTGCCTCATTCAGATGTAGGAGACCAGGTTCAGTGACACAGATCTGCTTTATTGCAGGAAAGCACAGGCTTATATAGGAGTAATAGTCCAAACATAGCACAGCATATGGGATCCCTTATTAGCACCGCAGACTAGTATCCTATTACATTCTAGCTGGCCAGATGCCCTATTAGCATGACAAGTTTCAGTTTCTCTAAGTTTCGGATTCCTAGAAACCATTTGACTTGAATAGTTTTCTCTCTGATAAGAAACAAGAAGCACTGCATTCCAGCATGATAGATATGTAAGGCAAAAGGCAAAATCAGTCACAAGATTTTTCACAACATCTCCCCCTATTTTTTCATTTTTAAGAGTGAGGCACAGTTCAGAATATATAGCATACTGATATCAGTCCAGGGGCTGTATGTGATGGATTTTTCTGTTGTGCATCAAGGCAAAGTGGAATAGCTTGGGAAGCAAAGGATTGATCCCTTATTGTGGGCCCCATCCTTCAAGATTGCACGTTCTCTAGAGAGCAGGCTGGGCCAACTCCATGCCAAACAGTGGGAGTCAAGGTTCTTTGCCTCAGCATTGTTGTCCTCACCTCAAGGGTCACCCAGCATTATGGACTGTGCCTGTCTTAGCTGGTCCCATCTTTTGGGATCTTATGCATCATTGACTACCAGCCCTCTGAAGGGTGAGTCCCTTGGTATGGTCCAGCAGAGGGAGAGGCAGTGTATCAAGCTTTGGCCCATGCAAAGGCCTCTTAAGGGGATAAGAATTCCATAAAAGCTGATGGAGCAGGGTTGTCCCATCTAGGGTAATGATGGGGATTAGGGAGTGGCAAGTTCTAGGTATTGGTCTCACAGTCTGCCAACAGGAGTATATATTGCAAGCCATTTCCTGTGGCTCTGGCAGTCGGGCCGTTGTCTCAGGTCCATTACATGGTTGTTCCGTAAGATTTTACACCTATGCTGAAGCCTATTTTTCATATCTCTATTATTATAGGTTGGTAAGGGCAAGGAACAACAGGTCCTTGTTTGCAGAGACATGCCTGGCAAGATCTGGAGGCAGGGCAACAGCTAACTGAACCAGATAAATATGAGTTTTAACAAAATTATCAAGGCCCTTAACAAAGCAGGGTCCAAAAATCAGGAGTTAGCAGTAATGATGGCACACATAATAAGGATCATAGACAGGGGGTTCTCTCTGGTTTGAGGGTTTTGATTGGCTATAGTCTCTGCTTGCAAAGTGAGATAATTAAGATTGCCCCAGGTTATTGGGTCTGTCGCTTTTGTGGTGTGCAACACCGGTGGGTCTCTTGGTGGTTGAGAGGTGCCCTCCTTCCTCCAGGGTCAGGGCTGCCATCTCTGGGGTCTGTGGTTGTGGAGGGAGGTTTTCTGTCACAGGCAATTCTGATGCTCTGGGCTGGGATCCAAATGGGGGTTGAAACATTATCTAGAAAGACACAAGCATAACCTTGCCCTTGTGTTAATAATAGGTGTGAACCTTTCCACTCACTTGTGAGAGGGTCCTTCCATCTCCCCATGGGGGCAGGAGTGGGCTGAGTGAATGCCGCCCAATGCTTCATTGCTGGTGGGAGGCCATTGGAGTCAAATTTTAGAAAATTTAATACAAATAGAGCTTGTTGTATAACAAAATTGGGGTCCTTACAGCCGGGGCCTTTATCATTGTCTTCCCCTATTTTCTGTATTTTTTTAGTGAGTGTTTGGTGGAAATTTTCAACAATCCCTTGACCCTGAGGATTATAAGGGATACTAGTTATATGCTTAATATTCCAGTCAGAGCAAAAATGGCTGAAGTTAGCAGAAACATAACAAGGACCATTATCTGTTTTTATTTGCCAAGAAATTCCTATAAGGACCATGGCATATTTGACAGTCCTTATGGCATGAGAAGCTGTCTCACCATAGCAGGCCAACGCAAAATGGACATTGGAATAAGTGGCAATAATATGATGCATATACTTGAGCTTGCCAGAAGGAGAAAACTGAGTGACATCCATTTGCCATATCTTGTTGGGGACAAGGCCTCTAGGGAGAGTTTGGGCAGGTTGTAATGGTCCAAGAAGTAGAAGAGGGGCACAAGAGGAGCAGGTACAGATGAAATGCTTGCAGCTCTGAATTGGTAGAGTGGGTAGAAGCCTATGTATAGCTTGGGGAGAAAGATGAAAATGGGCATGTAAGTCTCTAGCTTGTTGAATTATGGTGGAGTGTAGGGTGGTGCTCAGGACCAGTTTGTCAATGGCAGCATTGCCCTCTGCCAGAAGGCCTGGGAGATTGGTATGAGAGCATGAGTGCTGAATATACCAAGGGGCAGAGTGCTGCTCGAGTAATAG
>NW_008337147.1:1806374-1822171 GCF_000622305.1 Nannospalax galili
TGAGAGCTCTCCGAGCTGTACAGATCCCTAGAAAGGGAAAACCTTATGTGAGGAGAGTTGAGAGTTGTCCTTCCTGGTAAATTACATAACAAAATTTGAGTATACTAGAATCAGTAAAGATTAGAGGAGCCTTAGGAAGAGGGTTATGCTTTGGGAATGCCTGGGGAAATAGGGACAGGGGAAGCTGTCTTATTCCTTGAAGGAGTTTATGTTTAGGATAATGATTGTCATATTTCCCCTGATAGACTAGTAGGAGACTTTGGAAGCCAGGGTTGTCAAGGAACAATGACTGGAGCATGTGAAGTGGAAGTGGAAGAACCAACAATTAAGGTTCCCGGCCATACAGAAGGCGGGAGGTGTGGACAAGTTTAAGGGCTAGCATTGCCCATGCCTTGGTAGCCGGGGTGACCTTGTGAAGTTGACTCCATGAAGAGTGGACCCATATCAGGGGGCCCTGGGTCTGCCACAGTGCTCCCAAAGTGGTGTTTTTAGTAGGAATAACTAGTGCTTGGATGGGCAACTTTGTCTGTGTCCTATTTACAAATGCTTGGGACAGGTGAGAATTGATCATTTTGACAACACATTGTGCCTCTGGAGAGAACTTGCAGGGAATGGAGACCATATCAGTACCCCACAAGAGGTCAAAGAGTGGTGTAAGCTCTTCTGTGGACATGGGTAAGAAGCCCCGTATCCAATTGATGTTGCCACAGAGGGTCTGACATCTTGAATACAGTGGCCCAAAAAGGTATAAGGGGCATAAAACTGTATTTTGTCTGCTGTAATAGTAAGACCTAATGCCTGGAGGTTTGCTTTGAGTTTTTGGAAAGCTCCTTATAAGATCTTCGAATCCTTATGGGTGATAAGAATGTCATACATATAACGTAAATTATAAACCTCAGTCAGCAAAGGTCTGTAGTCATGTGCCACATAATATTGGCAGATAGTAGGACTGTTTTTCATGTCCTGAGGCAAAACCTTCCATTGATAGCATTGAACTGGAAGGTTATGGTTTGTGTCAGGTATAGAGAAGGCAAAATAGGGCTTATCATCATCATGAAGAGGAATAGAGAGAAACAGTCCTTAATATCTATTATAATTGCACAATCTTTAGGAATAGCAGTAGGGTGAATCAGTCCTGGTTGAAGGGTCCCTAAAGGCTTCATATGCTTATTAATAGCCCTTAAATCATGTAAAAGTCTCCATTTTCCTGATTTCTTTGTATTACAAAAATGGGAGAATTACGAGGACTAAGGGAGGGCTCAATATGACCCAAGGATAATTGTTCCTGGACCAAACAGATCAAGTGAGTTACTTTATGTAGAGGAAGGGGCCCCTGCTCCACCCATATGGGAGCTTTAGTGTCCCATGTTAGTTTGATGGGGGATGGCTTGGGCAGCAGAGCAGTGGCCATTAGAATTGGGGGTGAGGGTGGGGGGCATTACCTAACCACTGGTCTACAATGCGGTCATCCTAAAAGTCTTTGTCATCTGTAGTTAGAACAGCTTCCATGTCACGAAGGATATCTCTCCCCCACAAATTATGGGGAAGCCCCGCAGCTAAGAGTGGCCTAACAGCTCCTGTGTTGCAGCTCAGACCAGTCCAGATTACCAGACATTGGACCTGTTGGGTGTTCTGTAAACCCCCAACTCCTTGTATAGGGGGTTCAGGTTTGCAGTGCCAATGAGACAATGCTTTGTCTTGTCTGATTACAGTAATATTGGCCCCTGTATCAATTAGGCCTTTAAATTTATGGCCATCTAGGGAAAGTTGCATCCTAGGCTTATGCAAATCAATAGGTATCATCCATTGGAGGTGGTGGTGTATTCCCTTACTTCCTCTCTTTGGGGTGGGGCTGAGAGGTGCCCCATTGCCCTTTTAAAGGCACCTTTTGTGTGGGTTTACCATCTGTATCCACCTTAGACTTGCATTCTCTTGCCCAATGAAAGCCTTTGTGGCATCTCGGGCATTTTGAAGGGGGAACCTGGCTCCTTTTGGCCTCTTTCATAATCTTATTAGGACAGGTACATGACCAATGGCCCTGTCCCCCACAGGCCCAACATTCACCTTTGTCCACCTTGGCCTGCGGCTGATGAGCAGCCAGCGCTTCAGCAAGGGCCACAGCATGGGCCAGAGTGGTCCCCACATCTCAGCAGGCCAGAATCCATTCAGAGACATCCTTGTGTCTAACGGGTCCTATGGCAAGGCAACACTCTGTAGAGCAGCCTTCATATACAAGATCCTTGAGCAAGGCATCGGCAGCTCCCTGATCACTGATCTTTCTATTTATACTTTGTTGGCATCTCTCAACAAAATCAGAGAAATCCCTGATCACTGATCTTTCTATTTATACTTTGTTGGCATCTCTCAACAAAATCAGAGAAAGACTCACCTGTTTTTTGTATCAGTTTGGTTAATTTGGTGTCACCGTGAGTCAGCATACTTCGAAAAGCACGAAGCGCGCAAAGCCATACTTGTTCAAATTAGCGGGGAGGTCCCTGTGCCTGAGCTTGGAGGGTTTCAAAATTGCCGTGTCCTACTAGAACATCAATTCCAATGTTTTGAACATTGGCATTTCTATTGCACTCTGCCTGTTGTTTACATTCATCTTGGTAAGCAGCTTTCCATAAAAGGAAATCGCCTCCCTGTTAGCAGGCACGGGTGATATTCTGCCAATCATAGGGGGTATTGGTTGAATGACCAATTGTATCTAATAACTGACCAAACCAGGGGGAGTGAATGCCATCCTCATCTGCTGCCTTGCACAGCTTCCTTAAGGTATCATGAGAATATGGATTCCAGAGATTGGGGTTCTGTTGTCCCTAATTCACAGTAACTGGGAAGAACTGTGGAAAATCTCCCATTGTATCATAGAAGAGGGGCCTAGGCGGGAGGGGCTTCCAGTCTTCCTCTGGGAGGGAAGGGTAGATGGACTAGGGGGAAACTTCCTTAAAGCCAGTATAAGATGCTAGAGAGTAGCCACCGCCCCATAATGGTGGAGCAGAGGCAATCTTAACTTCCTGTTTTTCATCAAGGGAGCTCTCAAACCCCAATTCCTCATTTCTTATATCATCATTAGCAGTCATTGTTTCATCAGAACAAGAATCCGTTAGTTTTGTTTTAACTGGAAATACCTGGGACAGGCTGTCCCCAGCATCCTGTTGTTGTATTTGCTCATCTATCTCCTTTAATAGGAAATTGTCCTATTCAAGGGCTTCGGGGGGAACCCCCCAAAGAGAAGCCAGAATGGCTGTCAAAATGGGGTAGAACAGCCTAGACTGTGGGCATCCCTCCCTGACTTCAAGAATAAAATGCAAGCCCATTTTTGGGATCCCAGCCATAAGAATCTGTAAACCAGGGGGCAAGAGCTAGTACTTCATCTAAAACCTTAGTTACATCCTTTTCTGTTACCCTAATACACCTACTCCTGAGGAGAGGAACCAGTACAGCAGCAGAGGGTCTGGCAGCAGCTGGATGACTATTCCCCATACCAAGGTCACTCACCATGCAAGACGTACCCAAAGGGACTCAGGAACCATTCAAGGAGACAATCAGTGAAGACAGGAGCAGCACACTCAACCGAAGATCAGGGGCCAGAAGAAAAAGCAGAACAAAATGAAAGCAGTGAGCAACCACGGGAAAAGCACTGAAAAACGGGGCATCCGGAGCCCAAGGTGTTTACAGCTTAGAGTGTTACAGCTCTGTGGGGAGGGGGGGTTCCAGCCCCACATTTGGGCGCCAGGTCTGGTCACCAGCTGTGGCTGCTCTCCTCCGTCTATGGTTGTTCTCCTGCTCTCTCAGTTCCTCTGATCAGTCATCTGGTCCAGACCCCAGGGCTGATGAGAAGTCTGTGCCAGCATCGCCGCATTCAGACTCAGGAGACCAGGTTCAATGACACAGAAAGTACAGGCTTATATAGGGGTAATAGTCCAATCATAACACAGCATATGGTGACACAGAAAGTACAGGCTTATATAGGGGGTAATAGTCCAATCATAACACAGCATATGGGATCCCTTATTAGCATAGCAGACTAGTATCCTATTACAATCTAGCAGGCCAAATGCCGTATTAGCATGATAAGTTTTCGTTTCTCTAGGTTACGGATTCCTGGAAACCATGTGACTTACATAGTTTTCTCTCTGATAAGAAACAGGAAGCACTGCATTCCAGCATGATAGATATGTAAGGCGAAAGACAAAATAAGTCACAAGATTTTCCACAACAGTGGGCAACTAATAAATGATAAAGATGACAAGTACAATTTCAATTCTTGATACTTAGCACAGAGTTTGATAAGCTACAGATATTTCAATAAATCATTAAGGAATCAAGTGATTGAAAAATTACTTTAAATAGAAAAATTAAATCAAATTAGTGGGTGTGGTCTGTAGTGGTTCATCTGGGTCATCTGGAGAAAACAATTAAATGGTGAAAAAAGTAAATTATTTTCATTAATAATAATAATAATAAATAATAATAATGATGATGATGACTAATAATCTCCCAATATGCAAACTTACACATAGAGACATCAAACTTTTTGGGGGGGAATATAATATTCTCCATATTATGCAAGTCTTCAAGACCATAATAAAATGTTACCTACGTTATTTAAAAAACAAACAGCAACAATGAAAAAAAAACACACATGTGAATTTGTACATGCACACTTGCATGCCTGAGTGTGCACACACACACACAGATGCCTGCTTCTTAAGATGATTATGAGAAGTTCTAGATCTCAGGCCACAAATCATTTTTTGTTGTTGTTGTCAGAACACTTAAAATCAACACTCTTAGAGAATTTTAGGTATACCATATATTATACTGTATATTGTTGTTATTGTGGTGCAGAGCCTATCTCTTCAGCTTATAATTCCTATGTAACTGAAGTTGTGTACCTTTTGAATAATGCCTCTTCAACAACACTTCTTCTTGCAGTTCCTGGTCACCACATGTCTTCCTTCTGCTTTTATGAGCTCAACTTTTTTCTTAGATTCTACTTATGTGTGAAATTATATGGTATTTGTCTTTCCATGTGTGATAAACAATTATCCTCACTTCATAA
Source organism: Nannospalax galili (assembly GCF_000622305.1). Taxonomy (NCBI): domain Eukaryota; kingdom Metazoa; phylum Chordata; class Mammalia; order Rodentia; family Spalacidae; genus Nannospalax; species Nannospalax galili. The sequence goes on from NW_008337147.1 coordinate 1,811,443, forward strand.
TAAGAGCAGTGGAGATTCAGAGCAGTGAAAGAAACAATTCATTTTTCATTCTTATGTATTATCTAGGTCTTGCTTTCCCCTCTATTACTTATCTTTGTCTTATTATCAAAATAAAAACTGTCAGTACATTGATCTGTATATTTTACATACTATCTATTCAGAGCTTATCAAAATCATGTTCTTGCAGTAAAGCTTGGTTGTTAGAAGTTTTTACACTAAACGTATAATTTGGGGGTGAAAGGAAGCTACATTAGTGATATGATGTGTTTGTGATAATTTGGGGATAAAGGATAGCTGTATTAGTGGTCATATGTGTTTATGTGTCAAGGTGACAAGGGGCCAATTGTACTGGATATCTTCAGTTGTCAACTTGACACATCTGGTTAGAGGGAACCTCAGCTGAGGAATTTCCTCCATTAGATTGGTCCATGGTCATGTCTGTGGGGCATTTTCTTGATTGATGAGTGATGTGGGAGGCCCAGCCTATTGCTGTCGGGCCACCCCTGGGTAGGTGGTCCTGTGTTAGGCTGAGCATGGGCCAGAGGACCATGCCTATAAGCAGTGTTCCATGGTCTGTACTTCAGCCCCTACGTCCAGGTTCCTAGCCTGATTTCCTGCCTTGTGTTCTCTGAATAAATGGAGGGATAAATGTGATGTAAGCCAAATAAACCCTTTCCTTCTCAAGTTGATTTTGGTCAGTGTTTTATTTCAACAATAGAAAGTAGCTAGAGTAGTGTCTTAGTAGAGTTTGAGTGAGGGGAATAGCTAAGCTGATAGAGATTAGCCTGAGTCAAGTGTTTTATGTTCATTTTTAACTGCACCTAAGCTGGATCAAGGCACCTTTGATAAAGAACCATCAGATTTTATTTCTTACGTGTGTTTAACATCTTTTACTTGAATATTCTCCAGATTTTTCCATATTGCCTCTATTGACAGAATTTCCTATTAAAGGCTGAATGTTGTAGTGACATTCAATAAATTCTTATGACAAACTTTATTTGTCTTTTGATGGACACTTAAACATGTTTTTAATTGGTAGAAATTGTTCTGCTAATATGGAACCTCAAAAAATACTTATTTTGAATTTTTTCTATTTTTTCCTAATTGGTCTATGAGTGATATGTTTCATCGCTTTAATGGTAGTAGTAAGCATTTGAGCCAATTTGAAAATATGTGTTTTAATCTAGAAAATGGATAAGGTCATGCATTTTTAATAGTTTGTAATGTATGTAGTTCAAATAAACACTACAAAGTTCGGCAAAGAGGTGTTAGTTTTTACTTCACAACTAGATGCTTGTCTTATTTACATGTAAGTAGCAGACATGCTGATGCTAATTTGAAGAATAAAATCCCATATCATTCTTTATCTCATATCACTCACCAATATGTGTTTATATAGAAAGCATTGGCTTTGTTTCCTGATGAGTATTTTTACTTTTCACATTCTTTCAACTTCCTTTATGTTTTTTTCTTTTAGAGTTATACTCATGTGATCACATACAGAATAATAAATGACAATAAAATGTGTTTGCCTTTGATGGAAAAACAAGAGAAAACTCACATGTTAAATTCATATGCACACTCTTGTACACATAAATTTATGAATGTGTACATTTGCACACATATAATTTCATTTAAATTATTGATTATAGTGAAAAATAGTGTTTTTAATACTCAATACTCAATATCTAAGTGTTCTCAGATATTGCTAATAATTTGTAAAGAAAATTATTTATTGCCTCTGATGAAATGCACTTTTGAAATGTGGTGCTTTCCTGCTTTCATACACTTACAGGAAACCTGTTAAAGCCCAACCATGTTAATTATAAATATTTATAAGGGAAAAATCACATTGTGATTTTAAAACCTCATGCCACTTTTCTACTACTCAGTAACAGTGATTAATAGAAGGTAAGTGGAAGCTGTCACTTTACTGATTCTTCAGTTTAATTATTTATGATTAGAAGTGTACAGAGATTGAGATGTGTTCTTAAAGGTAATTCTTCTCATACGATACTCATGTCTATGACTTCAAATATGTTTAATTTACCTCAACCATGCCTAATGCTTTCTTCACTATTTTACTTCAGGTTATGAATGTATTTATAAAGTAGCTCTTCTTCCAAAGGACTAAGAATAATCAAGAATATTCACTGCTACCCACTGAAAAGGCTGCAAATCAGACAATAGCAAACGCAAATTGAAGATTCCTGTTGGTAAATCAAAAGGCAAAATTCTTACACTTAGAAATCAGTTGGGAATTTAGGTAGAAAGAGGCAACATCAAATTAGACTACAAGACTGGCAGTAAAAGAAGGGTCCTATTTTACTTACTCGTTCTTCAATCCTTTCAGAAGTGCCCTTGCCTTTGAAAGGTAGGAAATGGAATTAGAGCCTCAGGCTGTTTTGAAAATTAATGGAGAAATTCTCTCCTATTTCTTCTACAATTTTGAACTTTCCTTAGAGGCCTACTCTGAGATATGCCCTGATTTGGTGGAACTAAACTATGAATTAAAAAGTCATAGTCAGTTTAGCTCTTCTTCTAGTGTGAAAATTAATTAGCAGTGCCCTAGTATAGCAAAAACAGAGATTTCATTTTAGCAGTATTTGGGAAAATTGCAATCATTTACCATGATTGACCTTTGCTTGTTGTTTCAATTAGCAATTGCTAGTTGTTTCTTGTTTATAATTTTCCAATTTTCTTCACTTTGCTTATTGGTTAATGATGAATTCTGTCATAGCACATCCATTCATCAAATAGTTGGTTTTTGTTGTTGGCGGTGGTGTTGACCCTGCAAACAAACATGGTTATATTCTGTTCTTTTTATGTTCAAACTTCCAAAATATGTGAGCTGCCCTTGACTTTGAAACTGCTAAACTCAGAAGACTGATATATGTGCTTTGGATATCTACCCCAAAGCTCTGCAACTGTTTAAGATTCTAGGATAGGGGAACCATCACAGAAAAAGTGTGTTTCTGTTTGAACTGAAATTTTTATAGGATACACAGAGTAATCTGTAAAGTCAGAAATTATTTTTCATTGGAGAAAATATTTCTTAAAACCTAATTTTGTGGTTGGAGTTGCATACCTTTAATTAATTGATAGGAATCTTTTACACTTTAATGGTTTTCTTCATCTTTAACACAGCAATATTCACTACTTATTAAGAATAATGTGTCAGTCATCTACAATGCAACTTCTACACCTGAGGCTCAGGGAATATTGCAAAACAGGGGGTATAAAGAATGTAAGAACCAGAGGGACAAGACACCTGCTGCTAGTTAATGCATTCTAGAAAAGATAGCGAAGTTCATCAACGAAATCTCAGAGTACAACAGGCTAACGAGATGTGCATAATAACAAAACCAGCTGACATGACAAGGTGGATAGGGTGCTGGTGGGGAGACCATCACAGGGCCCCACCTCAAGATGAAGAGCAACAGGTAATCAATAGATGCTGAGGGAGGGAGAATCACTTTTCTCCAGGGACAAATTCCCAGAGAGGTTATGTAATCTCAAATGGGCAGCCCTAAACACAAGTACACATGAGCACCACTAGATGGATCCAGCTGACATGACAAGGTGGATAGGGTGCTGGTGGGGAGACCATCACAGGGCCCCACCTCAAGATGAAGAGCAACAGGTAATCAATAGATGCTGAGGGAGGGAGAATCACTTTTCTCCAGGGACAAATTCCCAGAGAGGTTATGTAATCTCAAATGGGCAGCCCTAAACACAAGTACACATGAGCACCACTAGATGGATATATAAAACAAAAAAGAAACAGTCACAAACACATGTATATTGGAATAAGAATATGCATATAATAAATGCATCTTCATCTTATCTAATTTGAAGTAATGTTGTTTAATTTAATTTGAATTGAATGACTGTTCATCATACTCCATTTCTCAGTTCTGGAGTATGGGGAAATAATTTTACACTGTCACCACATTAAAATTAAACATTCACTTTGACTTTATTATGTCGATATGATAGTCTGTCTTCTGTGACTAGATTGGAAAGGATAAGAATGGAGGAAGAGTAAGTTCTCCAGTGTATAAGGGGGGCACTGATTTCAAGGTCCTACAAGTGCAGACTTTACCTTATATGACCCAGAGTGTTTTTTGTTTTTCATTTTCCCAATTTTGTCTCCAAATTCTTTTCAATTCCTATACTCTGGCCTCAGGCCTTTGATCTTTCTTTTTATTAGTGTTGATATTACCAGATAATATATGAACAGGCTTGGGTTTGATGCAAGGCAAATGCATGAATTAACATTTAGTGTTAGAACATCTTGTTTATCTAAATAAATGACTGCAGCATTGCTTGTTCTTACTCTATTAGTAATCGTGTTTCATGAGTTGCTATTTGATTGCTACACTGGCTAGAATTCATGAAGATAACTGTCCATGTAGGTAGATTCAGCAGACAAACAGTATTTGAACATCTGTTGTCCTCTAAACATTTTTTTCTGAAACCTTAGAGATATTTTTTAAATCAGTCTGAGCATTTACTCACTTGTTCGCTCTTTCTTCTAGAATATCTCTGGAGTTCAATATCACTTTCCATGCCAAGAAGAATTCTTCTTTCAGGGTTGGAGAGATGGCTCAGTGGTTAAAAGCACCTGTTGCTCTTGCAGAAGACTCAGGTTTGATTATCAGCACCCAGCTAATGATTGCCTGTAACAACAGTTCCAGGGGATCCAATGCCCTCTTCTGACCTCTGCAGGCATTTCAAACACGGGTACACTGCAGTTATATACATCCAGACAATATGTGCGTAAACACGCACAAAATTTTTTTTAAATGAATAAAAAAACATTTTTTAGAAAAAACCTGTGAAACCAACTTTTAAAAATTATTTACTCATTTATTTGAAGAGAGAGAGAGAGAGAGAGAGAGAGAGAGAGAGAGAGAGAGAATGTTTGTGTGTATATGCCAGTCTCTGTGTGGGTGCTCATGGAACAAGAAAAAGGAGTCAGAGCCTCTGGAGCTGGAGTTATAGGCAGTTGTGGGCTGTCCAACTTGTATGTTGGGAACTGAACTGAAGTCCTCTGAGAGAACAAGTCCTAAATGCTGAACCATGTCTCCCGAACCCCTCTTCCCTTCTAAATGCCTGTCTATAACTTTCTAGTTTTCTATGAAACTATTTGACCTTTTCTTGTTGATTTTTAAAAAGTATCTTATTTTTATTCTTTGTGTATGAGTGCATTCCTGCATGTATATGCACCCATGTTTTTCAATGCTCACAGATGTCAGAGCAGAGCATCAGATCTCCTGGAACTGGAGTTCTGGACATTTGTTAGTTGCTATGTGGGTGCTGGGACTTGAACCCGAGTTCTCTGCAAGAGCAGTCAGTACTCTTGACCACTGAGCCATCTCTCCAGCCCCATCTTGTACCTGAAGATTTTTAAGGAAATTTTCATTGTGTATAAATCCTTGATACTGACCGATATTCTGTGATGTTATTGTAAATATCTTCTATGTATTTCATTTGGTTTTCCCTTACTATGTATCTTTTGAAAAATTAAAATTTTTAGTAGCACAGTTTTATTAGTTATATCATATAACTTTCATTTTTTCTATTTTGCTTTAGAAGATAATTCTTTAATTTCAGGTCAGAATGGCATTTATTTAACATTTTACTCAGTTCATGAATCTTTTATTTTGAAACTTAGACTCATATTCTTTGAAATTTTTTGCATGTAAAGACTTAGGTACAGGCTGGAGAGATGACTCAGTAATTAAGAGCACTGGCTGTTCTTGCAGAAGACCAGAGTTGGAATCTTAGTATATACCTGACAGCTAACAACCATCCTTTACTCCAGTTCTAGGACATCTGACACCATCTTCTGACCTCTGTGGTCATTTTACCACTTAAATACACATAGGCAATACACTCCTACACATTAAATTAAAATAATAAATAAAAATTTAAAGAGTAAGGTACAAAATTAATTTTTTGAATATTCTATATATTGATAATCATTTCTGATCCTTTTAATAAACTGAATTTTCTCTTTCATTTTGAACATACTTTGCATTCACCATTATCATACATCAAAACTCCATGAAATTGTGATACTTTTTCTCATTGTGAAAATATACCTTTCATAAACAAAGTAAAGGAGGATTTTTTTGAGTTAGGCTGTCAGATTTTCAGTCTTTCTGGGAAGAGCAGCTGTGGTAGAACAAATCAGCTCACATACAGTAGCCAGAAAGCAGAAAGAGATAGAAAACACCACTCTGTACTTCATTCTTCACCCCCTTTTATTTCATCCAGGCCCCCAGCCTATGACATGGTGTTGCATATATTTATTGCAGGTTTTGCTCCCCTTAATCTTCTCTGTGAACCTTGTAGACATGCTCTTATAGTGCACTATTAATCTCCTATGCACTTCTCAATTTAATGAATATGACAATCAGCACTAGCAATCACACATTACATGCATATGTGTATTAAAAATCTTTGTTGTATGCATTCTGCATGTTTGCAAAATGCCAGCACAATGCTCACCCTATTATATTTGTCATAACTTCATATCAAGTGGTAACTGATAAAGTACATCCTCTCTTTATTTTTTTCTACAAAATGTATTAACTACATTTGACCATATTTGGCCTCTACCTTTTATTATAAGTTTTAAAATTTAGTCTGCCATTTTTTATAAAAGACTTTGTTGGTGCCAAGTGATTTATAATCTACTCTGTAGACCCAAGTGAGCCACAGACAAAAGAAAACATAATATAACCGTGGCCCCTCAAGCTACTCCACAGAAGACTGAATATTTACACATATTTTGTTTTGGAAATATATCCTTAGATAATATTTGCTTTGAGATTTAAAAATTTATGTTTTCAGAGGGCAGTAAGGAGAAGGATTATAATTTAAAGCTTGTAGCTTTCCCTTATCACCTTTCTTTGCACACTATGAGATTTTATAGCACAGTTTTTCAGATTTACTTTTACAGTTGTAATGTTCTATTCTTTGAAAGATTATTCATACATCTTTATTTTGTAGATATATCCAAGTACTAAGGAGAATGTTTTTGTTATTAAAATTTTGGTTTATTTAATCATAGAAAATAAGTGATTCTTCCTCAAGTATTATAATATCATTGCTTGGATATAATAAAGTTGGCATCCATCACCCCAACTCTAGCCACATAATGGAAAAATACAAACAATACATGAGTTGAGTGAGGTCACATAATGTGGCAATAGCAATATGACTTCATTCTCTCATTACCTCATATATTCACTTATGTAAGTTAGGCAGCAGGTAGCATATAAATCTGCAGCAGCAATTTGCAGAACAGAGGTCTAGAGATTAAAGGGAGGTTTCTAAAGTATTCAGTTTGTCCATTTGTTTGAGTATGTCAGTTGCTTGCTTCATTGTATTTGTGTTAACAAATGTTTCAGTTTTTTTGGTTTTTTTTTTTTTACTTCAGATTTGCTCAAGGACATAGAAAATGGGAACATTTAATATGCTAGTACCCTAAAACCTGTTCTGTTAATCATTTTTACACTGAGAAGTTAGAATGTGAAAAGTTGTAAAATCAGGAAACACTCTCAAACGTCAAGTTCTTGTTTTGGTTGAATCCCAATAAGCATGGGGCTAAAATAAACCTGGAACTCTTTTTATTTTATTTACCTCTGAAATCCACTGAAACATCAATCCCAATTTACCAAAAGTGAAAAATAACACAAAACACAAAACAAAATCTAGAATTTAGAAAGTTTTGTTTTCCAGCTTCTTTTTTGACCATATTGCTTGCTCTGGTGATTGCCTTTCAGCTTTCACCTTGAAGAGAAATCAGTAAGAATAAATTAAATTCTAGGACTGCATTGAAAATTCAGTAAACCAAAAAGGAGGAGAAACATAAACTTCTTAATTGAAAAAATTAAAAATCCTCCTTGTAAATGAGGCAATGTGCAATATCAGACCACAGACAAGCAAGCAGAATGAAAAAGTAAGTCAACAGCAAGCAGGACATACTGTAGGACAAATTTTGTCTCCAATATATATGAAATCAATTTCATGCACAATTTATTAGTGCTGTCACGGATGGTCTATCCTAAGACAGAATTGAGGTGAATTGAGTTACTTACCTGGAGCAGCACCAAGTGGTTTCCTGGAGCTGCTTTTTTACTATATTTTCTTTCTCTTTAAGACGTTTGATGAAAGTAGAGATTACTTTGGTCTGCCTGAGATGTACTGAGTGATAATTTATTCTTTTGGAATTTGCATATGTGTATTTAATATAATTTAATGTGCACAGAACGGCATTCATTTGATTTCAGTTATTTTCATAATAACTGAAAGTTGGTTCTGTTAACGTTATTTAATTCTATGCTTTTTGCGATGGGGGAATGAGGTTGGAGTAAAACCATAGCCTTTTAAGTACTAACCTGTGTCCATTACAGCCTCTTTACACTATGTTAGCTCAACATTTTACCTTTCTACAGTAAGTGGAAAATTCTAATTTAAATATACTTTTGACTTACCTTCTTTAAAATGGCCAGTCTGAATAGGATTTCATGTCTGGTTTTCTGTTACTAAGCAGAACAGAAAATTGTTTAAAGCAACAATAATAATCAAACCAGAAAGTTTCATTCAATAAGTTCAGAATGTGTTCTTGTAGATAAAACCTTCTAAAGAGGATTTTAATTTAATTATAGGTATAACAATTATACCAGGGCATTGACCCTGTAAAATGAAGCATTGTGTCTATGCAGTTCGAGAACTTTCACTCTCTAGAAGGAGATGCATATTTTATAGCAAGGAATCCATCATTTTCCCAATAGGAAGGCAGATATTAAGAATTTTAGCAATTTTCTTAGAAGCACACATCAGTCAATGGAAAAGTCAGAAGTGAGTGAAGTGTTCCTCACTGAGCCCCCCTCCCCTGGTGGAACCTGAGTGAAACATAAGGAGTCTGTTACTCATTTGGAGACAGTTTCGCCCTAGAAAAATACATTTCTTGCTTTGTTTTCCACAATATCTCTTTTCTTTCAGCACTGTAGATGTCATATTGTTTTTGAGGATTAGTCAAAATGAATGCTTTTCCTTCTACATTTTAATTTCTGTAGCCGATTTCCACAGGAGCCAATGCAATTGGAAGATGCTCTGGAGTATGTGCCCCATCTTTTTCTCCTCCTGTGGCCACATGCTTCTTACCTCAGCACTTGCATCCACCTCACAGTACAGCTGCTTTCTCTGCTCTTGGCCCCAGGGCTCCCTCAGTCATCACACAAGTGCTGTGTGAGCAGTGACCCTTGTGGCTTCTCTGTCATCATCCAGCTGCCTTCAGCCTAAGCACTGACTTTAACAGATTCCTCTCACATTTCTGATGTCAGCCTGATACCACTCTTCATTCCTGCCCTTATCTATGTTGCTTGCCTTCTGCTTCTGTTCAGAGCTTTAGAATCTTTAACATGTCCCAAATGCCCATGAATAACTCGTGGGTGAACTGCAGGAGCCAAGTTTGCTCACCCCTTTCAACTCTGCCCATACTCCTTTCTAAAGTGAAATACAATTCTTCCCAGAGTAAGAGATAAAGTATAGGAGGCTTCCCCTAGATACACTTGACAATGTTGTTCGACACAACTTCAAATTACTTTGTATTTTGTGAAAATAAGCATTAAAAATATACCTACACTATACTAAATTCAGATACAAAGCTTGTCTGTCATCAGGCCTGGAGGGCAAGCATTACAGGAAACAGGCAGTATAACGGCAGCAGAAAAATCACCACAATAAGCCAAAATTCATGAGGGAAGCAGATTCCTTAATTTGCCCCAATTTTTTTCTGCATTTCTGGCTTCAAGATGTCTCTTTACTGAGACCTACCTTAAATGTTTTGGTAATAAAACATAAATTGTAGAATTTTATCTGTCTAAGAAGTATAGACTTATCTGGGTAAAAATTTTAGTTAAATTGATTACATTCTATAAATAAGGTAAGAATAATTGGCATTTAACAAAAATAGGAAATCTGCTTCCCTTGTGGATTTTGGCTTATTGTGGTGATATTTCTGCTGTCATTATATCATCTATTTCCTGTACTATAATCGTTATTAATAACATAACTTTTATGTGTGGTAATAAGTGACATGACAATACAATGTTGAGAAGTTGTAAAATAATAAACAAGTCATTTAATAAGATTACTGACATTTTAGAGTCTTTAAAATGTTTATGTATATGTGATGTGGCTATAGGACTGTTTGCTTGGGTGTAGATGAATGTGTGTCTTTGTATGAAGGTCCAACGTTGACAACAGTCAGTGTGTGGCTTAATTGCTCTCCACCTGTATATTGAAGCAGGGTCTCTTGTTGAGCCCAGAGCTCATGGATTCCCCATTACCACTAGTACTGCTAGCCAGTTTACCCAAAGATTTGCTCTGCTTCTTGAATGCTTGGGTTACAGTCTGCTGCTATGCCTTCATGGATTTTATAAGGGTTCTATGATCTGATTTCTAGTCATCATGCTTTTATAAACACTGAGTCATCCATCTGGTCCATGAGCATTTCTTTATATACAAGTACATAAATGTATTCCTTTGTCACTACTCCTCCTTTTCTTCCTCTTATGAATGCAAAATTGTATACTTTTTAAATTGTTCTCTGATTTCACTAAAACTATACAATGACTTATAACAAACATAAAATAATTCAAATTAAACTTTTTCATTTTTCAAAGTTTATTTTTTAAAAATATTTTAT
>NW_008337147.1:1822223-1838451 GCF_000622305.1 Nannospalax galili
TATTATTTTGATTGGCATTGCATTGAATCTATAAATGACTCTTGTTAAGGTCGTCATTTTCACAATATTAATTCTTCCAATCCATGATCATGGGAGGTCCTTCCATCTTCTGATGTCTTCCTCATTCTCTTTCTTTAAAGATTTAAAATTTTCATTGTAGAGGTCTTTACTGTTTTATTCATATGAATGTATTGCCTGCATGTGTGTAAGTGCACCTGTGCCATGCAATGCCCACAGAGGTCAGAAGAAGGCATCAAATCCCCTGGAACTGGAGTTACAGAGGGTTGTTAAGCACCATGTAGGTGCTGTGAATTGAACCCTGGGGCTTCTGAAAGAGCAGTCAGTGCTCTTAACTGCTGAGCCATCTCTCCAGCTCCTTATTATTTTGTTTTATGTATGTGAGTGTATGCCTGCACATATGTAAGTACGACCATGCAGTGCAATGCCTGTAGAGGTCAGCAGAGGGCATCAGACTTCCCTGGAACTGGAGTTAAAGACAGTTGGTAGCTGTCATGTGGGTGCTGGGAGCCAAACATGGGTCCTCCTCAAGAACAGGCAGTGCTCCTAACTGCTGAGCCATCTCTCTAGCCCCTAAATTTAATTTAAATACTGTTAGATTCAATTTTTATTATTCTTTGAAAATTTCATACAATTAATTTTAGTCCTTCTCACCCCTATTAGCATCATCCTCACTCCTTTTGGGAATGAAGATCCCTCCCTACTTTCCCGTCTTTTTGTGTGTGTGGGACTGACTGAGTCTGACTGCATGAGCATAGAGGGGAGGTTATTTACTGGAGCACAGGCAACTTATCAGTGCTTACATCATTGAAGAAACTGACACTTCTTCCCCAGCCACCATTAACTATCAATAGTCCATCAAAGAGAGATAGGGTCACATGAGCTCTTCCTCCATTCGTGCTGAGATGTTGAGAGGCCCAATATTGTGCAAATAACCACAGTTAGAGTGAGTTAATGAGTCATCAGCTGTGTCATTATCAAGAACATGCTGTTTCACAACCACCCTCTTCAACAAATTGGTTTTACAATATTTCCCTCTCCTCTTCCAAGATGTACCCTAAGTTTTTTTTTTTTTGGGGGGGGGAGGATATAAATGTATCTTTTAGGGCCAAAGACTCCAGATTCACTTATTTTCTATACTTTTATCAGTTCTGAGTCTCTGTATTATCTGACAGTTCTCTGATCTGGCTGAGAGCTGTACTGATCTATGACTATCAAGGAAAGTATTTCAAAAAGAGGTTGATACTATGGAAACACAGCGTAATAATAGTAGGTTTTCTCCTAGAGTTTATGACCTCCTCAGCCATGGATTCTTGGCCATATTTAAAGTACAAAGTGTAAGTTGTCTCCTGTGAAGCAGGCCTTAAATCCAATCAGAAAGTGATTTTTTAACCCTCAAAACATTAATACTACTATTCCATAAGTGGTCATATTTCTCCAGACCAGTCATTATAGAAGGTCTCAAGTTCATAGTTGGGCAATTCATGACTCTTCTCCCAAAGAGGAATTAAAATGACCAGCATTATGAAAGTTAGCCATCAGGGAGGAAACTTACAGTTCAGCAGCAGCTTGATTTGTCCACATTCTTTGACCAAAGTGTACTGTCTTCAGCAATAAGGTCTGACTATCAAGTTCTAGTGGGCAACTAAGAGCAATGGCAATACCCTATATTGTTTAGTAGGGTCTCTTGAACCCACATGATGAATAGATTGAGAAAGGTATCCCACACTGGGCACTGGGATTTAAGTTTAATAATCCATGGCTTCTTGGCAGGGGTATTACCCCATTATGTAGGGTACCTGCATTCAAACTAGTTTTCAAAATTTTATTTTTAGGAATTTCATAAAATATTAGGTTTTTATATGGCTTTTCTAAACATCCTTAGTTTAGTCGTCCCTCATACGAAAGCACAAAATACTCTAGATAGCCAAAACAATCTTGCACAACAAAAGCACTGCTAGAGGAATCACCATTCCTGATTCCAAATTGTACTACACAGCTGTAGCAGCAAAAGCACCCTGGCACTGACAACAAAACACACTCTAATCAATGGGCTAGAACTTAGGACATAGATAGAAGTCCACAGATCTATAACAACCTGATTTTTTGTAAAGAGGCTGAGTACACATTGGAGAAAAGATAGAATGGTGCTGGGAAACAAATTCTGCTTGGAAAACTAGATATCTACATGGGGAAGAATAAAACTTGATCGTTATCTCTCACCCTGAATGAAAATCCATACAAGCTGGATCACAGACTTAAATGTTATACCTAAAACTCTGAAACTTCAAAGGAAATAACAGAGTACACTCTAGGATATAAGCAATGGTAAGGACTTTCTGAAGAGGACTGTGTTTGCTCAGGAAATAAGACTGACAATCTACAGTCTCTGCCACAAAGAAAACTGCTAACCAACTGAAAAAAAACTGCCCAGGAGAAAATACTTGGCCAGAGATACATTTGATAGAGAATTAGTGTCTAGCATACATACGGAACTAAAAATGCTAACATCAAGGAAAGAAGCAAGCCAACTAATTACAAAAGGACTATCAAATTGAACAAAGATTTTTCTAAAAAGAAGAAATTAAATGACTAAGACATGTAAGAAGTGCCAGGCATCCTCGATTGATGTTCTCCCTTAACAACTTGAACACTGTTGTCCAAAAGTGTGAGAAGCTAGCCTTCAGGGGAGGTGGCTTCCAGGTCAGTTCCAGCTCCATTGTTCCTAATCACATGTCTGAAATATGTCCTGTCTTCAGTAATAGTGTCTTATGTTCAAGTTAATCAAGAGCTTTGGCAATAGCTTGTGTGAATTTTTGGAGTCTTTTGGACTACCCTGACCAATAATGCAAAGGGTGGTTTGTCTTGTCTGGCACTGTTTCTTATTATATAGCCTTCAGCTGGACTCATGTATATGTAATTTTTCAGTAGGCTTTCAAACTAATACATTTCTCTCTGTTTTTTTTACACCAGCTAAACATTATTTATCCTTTCTCTGTCTCTCTCCCTCTTCCTCTTTCTCTCCCTCCCTTCCTCTCTCCCTTTCTAACCCTCCCTCTTCCTTCCCCAGTTAAAGTACTCTTATTTTCCCCAGTTCACCCTTGATAATATCTGCTTCCTGTGGTCCCACTTCCTTTGAGATCCTTCTTCTCCTTTACCTCCAAAATTCCTTGTATAACCCTCCTCCTGCTCTTATTCCCATCTAAATACCCACATTTTACTCATTTTCCCTATTGATAATATCAGTTTCCTACTTTTCTTCCCTCTCAGGCTCTTTCTTTCCCTTTGCTGCTCAGTTTCCTTTCCATTTTCTTGGGTCTTGTGGTTACATCAGTATATATAATCACATGTAAGGATTTGGTGCTAGGAGTCACAAATGAGGGAAAATATATGTCCTTTGTTTTTCTTGGTTTGTGTTATTTCACTTAGTATAATTATTTCCAGTTCCATCTATTTATTGGCAATTTAATGATTTCATCTTTCTTTATTGCTGAGTAGAATTTCATTCTGTAAATGTACCATATTTTCATTATCCATTCAAATTGAGGAACATTTAGGTTGCTTCCATTTCTTAGGTGCTGTGAAAGGGCCAGCAATAAAAAGTATATAGAATATCTTTTCAGTAGAATGAGTCCTTTGGGTATATGCTGAGGAGTGATATAACTAGCTCATATGATAGGTTCATTTTTATTTTTTAAGAGTTCTCCACACAGCTTTCCATAGTAGTTGCATGAATTTGCAATCCAACCAGCAGTGAATGAGCATTCCCCTTTCCCTATGTCATCTCTGGAATTTGGTATCATTTGTTCTCTTGAGTTTAACCATCTGATTGATGGTCCAACTCCTGATTTAAGGCCTAGTAACCACAACAATGACTGGCAGGGCAAACTATATTGGGGCAATAGTAGCACTTTTATGTTAGGTGTAATCAGCAGTGACCTAATTGGACTTAAAGGCCACTTAGTGGGAGGGAACTCATGTATGGTAATGTAAACATAGCCAAATGCAGGCATGGCAGGCAAGGTCATAGACCTTAGAGAAAACTCCAAGGGTCTCACATCCTTAGACAAATGTAATTTCTTACTACGTATTTACAGACAAGTATCCCAGTCACCTCTCATCAAACAAGCTTCTTTTGTAACATGGAAAGTATTACAGATTTCCACAACTAGTCACACACAGAGACTGTGAATTTCCAAAGCCCAAGTGGCACATGTACAATGCAACCTCTATATATAAGGCTCATACAAACATGCAACTAAAAAATTAACAAAAAGATAAAGTAAAATAACAGAATTCAAGTTTTCTGAAATATAAAACTCAGTTACTTAAATGCTCAGAATGATTTGCTAATAAAAATATCATAATCCTTTAGTTTACTTTCTGTCATATACTATAAATTTGCATTTCCAGATAGTTTATAGAAATGGAATTATAAAATTATTAAGAGTGTCAAGTATCCTAAGGCATCAGGAAAATGAAAATTAAATTTTGAGATTTCATCTCAAAATATCCAGAATGTCTAAGATCAAGAAAGTAAATGACAAGAAATACTGGTGAAGATGTTAGGAAAGAGGAATTCTTTTTCACTGCTGATAGGAGTGCAAACTAGTACATTAAATGTGAAAATACATGTGGCATTTCCTTGAAAACTAACAATAGAATATCAGTGACATAGCAATGCTACTTTGCAGGATCTACCCAAAGAACCCTATATTCTACTCTATATTGCTGTTCTATTCACAATATCTAGGAAATGGAAACCACCTAGATTTCCATCAACTGATAATGAAAATATGTTACATATATACATTGGAATTTTATCTAGCCATAGGAAGGACAAAATTATGGAATTTGAAAATAAATGGACAGAGCTGGATGAAATTATACTGAGTGAGATAAGCCAGATCCAGAAAGAAAAATACCATATATTTTCCCTCATACACAAATGCAAGTTTTGAATCTTTAGATATTTTATTTAACTCTGAATACCTATAGAAGCAAAGAAATGAGAAATAGAACATTTAAGAACTAGGTGACATGAAGAAGGAAAGGGGAAAAATGAGAGGAGGGCTTTCACTTCTATCCTTTATTAGCATTAAGTGATTGGGACTAGAGAGATTACTCAGCAGTTAAGAGCAACTGCTTTTCTTGAAGAGGACATGGGTTCAATTCCCATCACCTACATGGTGGATAACAACCATCCATAACTCCTCTTCCAAGGGATCTGAAAGAGTATTCTGCCTTCCTTGGGCATTGGAAACATGGGTGCACTAACATACATATAGGCCAAAAACTCATACAAGTAATAAATAAATAAATACAATAAATAAAATAAAAAGGTCACAATTGGTTATATTAATAGTTATCTTTTGACTTAAAATTTTGTTTTTAAAAATGACCTTATAAAGCATGACTTTAATCCCAGCACTTGGGAGGCAGAGGCAGGGAGATCTCTGTGAGTTCAAGGCCAGCCTGATCTACATAGTGAGTTCCAGGCCAGCTGGGGCTACAGGGAAAACTTGTCTTAAAAACATCAAAAAAAAAAGTCAAAAATCCCTATAAGCATAGATATTATTACAGTCCTGGTATTGTCAAGATTATTACAAAATTGTTTTACACATAGTATTTAATTTGATGAACATATACATCATTTGTATCATCTTTATTTCCCAAATACTTAAACAAAATACCTTTAAAATATTTACAAACTGGAGGCTGGATAAAGGGTTTATTTAGCAGTTAAGAACGCTTGCTTTTTTTCCAAGGACCAGTATTTGATTCCTAGCACCCACATCACAGCTAGCAACCATCCGCAACTCCAGTTCCAGGGATCCAACACCTTCTTCTGGCCACTCTGGGCATTGAACTACATGGGTGCAATTACACATTTGCAGGCAAAGCACTCATAAAAATATCAACTGAGAAGTCAGGATAAAAGGAAAATAAACTCCTGAGTTTGAATAAGTTTCTGGATAGGCTACAAGTATTTGGACATTTTGCCCCCATTTGGTAGCACTGTTTGAGAGGTTCTAGGAAATGTAGTCTGGCTGGAGGAAGCAGGTCACGAAAGAAAGTCTGTGAGAGTTCTTAAGCCTTCCCACATTTCTAGACTGTCTCTGCTTCTTGTACATGCTTGAAGATGTGATCACTTAACATTCTGTTCTGGCCACCTCTGCTTATTTCTTCCCCTCCATTATGGACTTTTGAAACCATAACTACTAAAAATTACTGCTGGGAAGCACACATGGTGTCTGATTCCCTCCTCCCACTGTCCTTAAGACAGCCCAACAGGAGGTAAGAATTCTCCAAAACTGCTGCTTGGAAAATCCTAATGAGTTTATTGGGCTTCCTAACAGAGCATGAGGTGGGGGTTTACTTACAGAAGGGAGGGTGCCCCCTCATTTACACCTGAGCTGGAAAGTCCACACCCAGACATAGATCCTGTGACTTCCTGACATCCACACTAAATGGTGAGAGAGATGCCTCAAGGTGTTCTCATATATCTTAGCCCCTCCCCCTCATGCAGCAAAGGTCTACTGATTGGGTGAGAGGGTAGTTGGTTTAGTGCTACCCCTGACAGGGGCTTGGCTAACAGGCCCTCCACCCACCCTTTTGTGATGTGTGGTTTATACAGTAATAGGTGTGGGGCCTGTAATGGATTCCACCTGTTACAATGCTTTGTGCAGAGCCAGCAGTTGCTGATCTAGAGCTGTGTACCAGGACTCTGCCCCTTTCCATGACTGGGATCAGAATGCAATTGGGACCATCTGCTCATGTTGTTGTTGCCATAAGCTTCATCCATAGCCCTCAGGGCTCATGGTCACTTCTAAGAGAAAGGGACAACGAGGTGCTGGGGTACACAGCTGTTTAGCTTGCCCAACTGGTATTTTGGCCTGCTCGAAGACCTCTTGGGCTTTTACATCTCTTTTTATTATTAAATTATACAGGGGACTGGTGACCTGAGCAAGGTGAAGTATAAAAGTTCACCAATACCCTAGAAGTCCCCCAAATACCTGTAACTGTTTTGTATTTGTTGGTACAGGTTGCTGTAAGATTTTTTTCAACCACTGTGCTGGGTATCATGGGAGTCCTACCTGACCATAAAGTTCCTAAAAATTTTGCTGCCATACTGGGATCTTGTACCTTGTGCATGTTAATTTCCCATCCTTTTTCCTTCAGTCATACTTGTGTATCACCCAAATGAGATTCCAAATCTGTAAGGCACTCAGAACATGTTGTCTATATAGTGGAACCTCTAGGGAAGGGTAACAGGGCCAGGTCCCTGGCCACCATCCCATGACAAATGGTGGGACTGAGTAGATAACCTTGGGGAAGGATTCTGAAGGTCCGTTATCATCCATTCCACATGAATGCAAATTGGTCTTAGGATTCAGCAGCTAGGGGACTACTAAAGAATGCATTAGCAAGGTTCACTGCAGCATGGAAGGATCCCATTTCCTGTACCAGTTGCTCAGTTAGAAGTGCAATGTTGGGCATAGCTATGTGAATGGGAGGCACCACCTTATTTAACTGTTTGTAATCTACAGTCATTCTCCAGGAGCCATCTGGCTTTTGGATAGGCCAAATGGGACTGTTGAAAGGACTCTGGGATGGACAGATAACCTCTACCCATTCTAGCTCCTAGGTGGTTTCCATAAGTTCATCTCTACCCCAGGCAGCTGGTACTGTTTGATATTCACCAC
This sequence comes from Nannospalax galili, assembly GCF_000622305.1. NCBI lineage: Eukaryota > Metazoa > Chordata > Mammalia > Rodentia > Spalacidae > Nannospalax > Nannospalax galili. Next base: position 1,829,948 of record NW_008337147.1, read on the forward strand.
TCTTCATGGGGTGGGCAATTTGATTGGCTCCCATCTTGCCCATCCCTGAGTAATTGCTTTCAGCCAGAACTCGCCCATGGTAGTCAGTATGTAGGGTGTGACTCAGTAGGGCATCCACCCCTAGAATGTTCTCTTCCAAGGGAGAGATGCATACCTTGTATTCCTGGGGGGGGGGATAATTGCCCACTCCCACAGTGAGTATAGTCTGCTTTACCCATATGGTTTTATCCCCATATCCATCCACTGCCATACATTGGCTCTGGTGTTGGGGAGGTTTCAGTGAATTAATGTACATTCTTCTCCAGTATCCCCTAGGGCCCATGTGTTTTGTATATTAGTGGGGGATCAATAAATCCTCAATTCAACATGGGGCCTCCAGTCACCCAGTATGGCCCTCACCTGTAGGCAACCTTAACCCTTCAAGTGAGTGACTGGGGTTGGGGGACTCCCATCACATGAGGCTGACTTCCTCTGGAGGAGATGGTGTGGTTGAAGCCACATGCACCTCCTGGTCTCCAGTTTCACTCCTGTGGTGAATTGCTGCTCTGGTCTTAAAGCACTCCATAGGCTCACGAGCACAACTTTAAGTTGCCTGTCAATTTTGTCTCTAGGAACTACTGCACTGTGCAGATCCATCCACATCTGTGCTGGGGAAATAAGGAAGGGCCCTTTCTCCAGGTTCCTTCCCTTTTCCCTTTAGCACCTTGCTAACCCTGTTTACCTGTTGGTCTAAATCATCTAAATCTGCTAAGGCCTCTCCTGCCTCATGCAGGTCATGCCCAACCATGGGGTTCAGCACTGCCACCAAAGCTCCATACCAGCCTCATGGACCTTGCTGAGTTGTTTCTTTCTTAAATCTCTGGTTAAAACAGTCTTGTCTGGCACCAAACACAGCTTCCCTCATACCCAGTTCTCTCAATAGGGCTTGTCCTTCCTGTATGGTTTTCCAGTCTCTAGTATTCATGGGAATCTCATCTGGGGGTAACCACTTGTCACTAATGGCTTGTATGAGTCAATCCATCATGGACTGATTTCCCTCATATTGCCTTAGATTGTGAAGTCTTTGTCTCAAAGAAGGATGAGTGGTTATATTGCTCAGCTTCTCTGCTTCCGCAGCACTTAAACTAATTCCATTTGCCCCCATGTCCCATAGACTCATAAGCCAGGTGGCTAAGGCCTCCTTCAAAGCTTGTTTGAATGCCTTTCCTAGTTCCAACAGCTTTGGTGCTGAGTAGTCTCTGATTACCATGGTTTCCTGCATGGGCTATTGTTAAAACCTCCATCAGCATGCTGAACCACAGATTTTCCCTTTCTTTGAATTAATGGTAGGACCCAAGGGGCATCTTCCACTATTTCTAGGTCGCTTACTTCTTCATCACTACCTAATTCTTTCCAGGGGTTCTAAGATTTTTTTTTTTTTTTTTTTTTTTTTTGCGGGGGCAGGGTGTCCCATAATGTGCCCTGTGTTATTAATCTGATCTGGGCCTTTTCCCCTTTTGACCTAGATGTAAAAAAATCATGCCAACACCTCCACTTCCTTTTCTCTCTTATCCAATTTACTGGCAAAGTCAGAGGCTAGTACCTAAGAGGCCAGCCTCATATCCCTCTCTTGCTCTAATTCCTCTCTAACACCTTCAGTTTATCTCCGAACTGTGGCCTCCCCTTTGGACAGCTTTCTTATTACTGATAGCAGCCTCTGCAGCCACTTGCCTATATTTCTGTCTCTGGTGTGCTACTCCCAGAGCTTGTAAAATCTATTCTAGACCTTCTGCTCTCTTCAAGGCACCTCCATAGCCATGTGGTGGCCCCCACTGATCAAGCAGGCATGCCATTTCACACCACCTACAAGATGTTGCCATCCTGGGATGTTCCCCAATGACCTCATCTATTTTGGTGGCCTCACCCTAGTTACACATCTCACTATCCAGTGCATTATCCATGCCATTGCTGCTACCCCCACCAAGTGTATGGGGATAACCCACCAGGTTAATATTTCCTCTGTCCACACTCTCCCCTCACCCACCTTTGCTTGGGTTGTAGATCTCTCTCCCCATTTCAGAGACATCACAATTGCTCTTCCCAAACTCAACTTCAGTTTTGTCATATCCTGCTGGCTATACCAACTGCACTAAAAATTACTACTAGGAGGCACACATGGCATCTGATTCCCTCCTCTCACCATCTTTTAACAACTCGAGGCAAGAATTCTCCAAAACTGCCATTTGGAAAATCCTAATGTGCTTATTGAGCTTGCTAGCAGAACATGAGGTGGGAGTTTAGTTCCAGAAGAATGGGTGCCCCCCCCCTCCATTTATGGTTGTGCTGGAAATTCTAAACCCAAACATAGATCCTGTGACTTCCTGACAGTCACATTAAATGACATAGATCCTGTTACTTCCTGACAGTCACACTAAATGATGAGAGAGGTGCCTCATGCTGTTCTCAGTTTATATATTGTAGTCCCTCTCCCTTATGTAGCTATGGTCAACTGATTGGGTGAGAGGGACAGCTGATTTCCCCCTACCCCCACTCCTTTTGACGAGCATGGGAAGGAGCTTGTTACTATAGCATAGTAGTTGGAGGACACTTCCAGGTAATATCGTAAAATAAACTCCTCCTTTTATAAATTCCTTTGGTCACAGTGTTTTATCAAGCAACAGAAAAGTAACTAATTCAGAAGTACACAAAGAAAATAAACTGAATACAGGGTATGGAATGTATAATGCATTATATATTCATTAGGGATGTGCAACAAAGCAGATTTTGAAATTTCAGTAGTCAATTTGGAGAGAGGCAGTTTTAATTAGCATGGAGTGCCATTTGTTCATGCACCTCTCTGTGTTGTAAAAAAAAAATCAAACTAATTTCCTGGAAATGCATGACTTCTTAGCATGGAGATCTTGGGAATAAGGTGTTTGTTTCACCACACACAGTTTAATCATATTTTTAAATGTAAATATTTATAAACATTTTTACAATTTGGTATACATTAAAAATATGTAGCCCTGAATGTAGCATTGGGTTATGCCAGGCACATCCTCTAATACCATAGACAAAAATGCGCACCTTTGCTTCATGAATTCCTATTTATTTAATACAGTAAGACTGATTTTTTTCTCATTATACTGGCTTCTACATTTGTATTTGTTAGTTTATAAATTGTCCTGTACTGTTTTTTGCAAGATTTTTAATGAACGATCATACACAAATAAATCTGGTTCATGGAATACTAACATATACTTCATAGGTAAATATATCACAGTCAGCTTGTTAAATCAATGATTATGAAATTGCGTTTTCTACGCTGAGGCATGTACAGCTACTTGCAATATTCTTGATCATTGCAGGATCCAATTTTCATTTTTATGTACAAATTTTAACAGAAATATTACATGCACTATTGTGTGCTCTTGTTTTTAACATATATAAATTTGAAGAGAAAGTGGAGAACAGGGCAACAATGCATTTAGTGATTTTATTTATAGACGCTAGACAATTCCAGTATAAACTTGGAATCTAAAAGTAACTTAAGCTGCAGGCCAGATTCAACATTATATGAATTATATTTCCAAACTAATGCAAGCTTTTATTCATCTGACTACAATCAATCTTTGAGATAGTTCATCAGCAAAATAAAGCTGCTATACAGTTCTCTTAAAATTTTCTCCTCTTGCCAAACTATTTAGGAGCAATATGTGGTGTAAGTACTCATTATACCACACTTTTCTTATCTCCTGCTTTTGGGTGTTGATTTTAAATGAAGTATAATCATCAGCAAAAAAGGGTGGTGATTTTTAAAAATAATGATTTTTGTTATATGAGTTATATTAACATTTGTTTTAGAAACAAAGTACCCAACTCAATCAAATACTCCTATTAGTATGTGCTCTATCTAACCTAGAGATTTCTCTTCAAATGTATAGTTTTATGTTTTGAAAAAGTGCCAGGCATAGTTCTCTCAGAAAGACAACCTGCTTCTTTTTCATCACACAGACTACATCTGTTCCAGCCACATGCTGGTTGAACTTGGACTGCTGGAGTCAGGAGAAAATCATCTCTACCATGTGCAATGATGCCTTCCCTGGAAACTCACATTGAAAAAAATTCTGCAAGAGCCAACACAAGGGGCTAGTGGCAAAAAAAAAAATCATTTGATGTGAAATCCAGGCTAGGGTCTTTTAAAGGCTTGTATCTGAGTCCATGTTGCAGAATTTGATGGATTTGGAAAATGTTGAAAATTCTGAGGATACAGTCAAACAATAAAGAAAAGAATTTGAATTCTTTAGTCTGAAGTAAAGGTAAGGAAGTTAAAGACTGTCTTAGTGAAATTCAGGTTATAGTGAAGCTTTGTAATTGAGTTAAAATGAATTAACCTTTTTCAAAGACAATTTTGATTTCTTTCCCAATGTCTTAAACATGAGTAAATAGGATAGTGATGGAATGGGAGAGGAGATGATGAAATGTCTGTGAGCACTGTGAAGGTTCCTTTTGATTTTCTTTATCTCACATTGGAACACTGCACTCAAGATTTCTTGCTCTGCTTCTCCTCTATTCTTTCCTTTCTGTCTGTACTTTCAACATTTAGACCAATGTGAAACATTGTACTGACAAAACTGTCCCAGGCATACCCCTGGAAGAATATATCCAGAGACTGGTTCATCTGCCTTCTGATGTCAGAGTGAAAGATCATCATCTACTGAAACACCACTGAGCATGGCTTTAATTTGGTATATAGCCGACTTTTATGATAGGGATGATTATTAAACTCAGTACAGTTGTTAGGGAAACGAGCTCTTCAACCTTCTCCTTGAGTAGCAGAAGGTAACTTTTTCCATTAGAGATGTCTTGAAAAACCAAGGAAAGCCACAAAAATAGCTTGTTAAAATTTTTGTTCATTTTCAAAGGATACAAACATCACATTCACAAACTCTAAAGAGTGTTCTATTTATTCTGGAATATATTGTGCTGCAGTATTCAACAAAATTTGGTGTTGGAATCTCAACTTCTGGTTTAAATATATAAATTAGAGAGCTGGTGGTGAGTGATACTAGCTTGGATCTGTAATTCCTTGTACTTCTGATGCCAGGGAGGATCATGAGTTCTCAGCCAGGATGGACAACATAATGAGATCTTGGTTCAAACAAGATTAATGATCCTAGAAATCTAGCTTGGGGATCATTCCTTTTATTCACTAAGATTATTTTCTGAATGATTACAATTTTGTAAAATAATAGAACTTTGCTTCTTTGTGTTTAGAAGGCAAATGAAAGGGCATATTTCTAAATTATCTTCTCAAATCAGATCAAAATTGCATTCACCTTAAGATTTTTGTTGGTAGAAGCAATGTATAAATGAAGTAATCAGGATTTAAATTTGGGAATAATTGTCTAATACGTATTAAATTGTTAATGTTTTAATGTCTACTCATAAACTATCTGGTATTACAATCGCCCCCCCCCAAAGTACACAGTGATGATTAATTTTATTTGTCTCTTTGATTTGAGCTATGTTATGCCCAGATATCTGGATAACACTTATTTCTAGGTGTCTCTGTAAGGATATCTCTGGAAGTAATAAGCAGCTGAATTGTTGTTCCTGATAAAGTTAATTATCCTCATCAGAATAGGAGAACACCTCTCACCTACTAAGAAATTGGTAAAAAGAAGGAGACTTGGAGGTTGAACTTCCCATCTCTGTCTCACTACTAGATTCCGCCGAGGCATTGACTTTCTCCTCTCTCCATGAATGAGGACATATACTTTTGAATCATCTGTTTCTTAACATTTTTAGAAGTAAAATGAAATTTATATTTCTAATCCTGAGTCAGTTGCAGATAGAGCATTATGGGGCATATTAACATCCTCATTCAAGTGACCAGTTGTCCAAGACAAATCTTTTTTCTATAGACATAAATATCCACAATAAACAAATGGTCTAGATTTTTAGTGATATTGTATTTATATTTGTTTGAATACTATATTGGAAAGAAAAGTGTGACAAGCTGTCACAGCATTTTTTTTCTTTTCAAGATATGTCTAAATTTGTAAAGCTAATTATCATATATGTGTACAGATACACATACACTTTCTCTTGTCTCTGTTTCTCTGTAGAGCTGCAATAACAAACCATCATAAAAATCTCTGGATCTAGCAAAGCTAAACTCAGTGGATAAGTACTGAGTGGAGCTACCATCTTGATATTTTCTTAATAGCATCTCAGAATGGGAAGTAGTGGACAGGTATTTATAGAGTTGGTGGCCAGGACTCAGTGATTTTTTAAGGCAGACCTTCCAAAGTTGAGAAATTTTTATTTTTTTAATGTAAAAAAATTATTGATAATTTTATACATGCATATAAGGTGTTTTGATCAAATCCATGCCCACTCCTCCCCTCCAACTCCTCCCATAGCTCCCCATAACTCTTTTCTGACAAATTGTTTAAATAGTTACAGTTTAGAGAATATTAAATTTCAACTGATTGATATGGTAGTGGAAAATAGTCTGATTATAAAAAAAATCTTTAGCGAATGGAATCTTGTAGTAGCATACATTTTAAGTACAATAAGAGAAATTAATTTTGCTTTGTACAAAATCATTTAGCACATCAACTGGAAAGTTTGCCTGACCCCAGAATTAATACAGGTTAGAAAATTATATCGGATTTTATTTCTTGATTCATGTTTAATCTCTTAAAGCAGCAGTTATAAAAGTTAGAATTAAAATTATTAACTATTGTTTATTAACTACCATTTATTAAAACAGATGGAAATTCAATTTAAAGGTTCTTGATTTTTCATCTATAATAAGGGGAGATTAGAAGGTATTTTCATATTTGTTTTAGTTAAATATTGTGATTCTGCTGTCATTTTTATCTAGTACTATATGTTACTAAATGCATAAATCTTTAATACATTAATTTTATCTTTAATTTTGTGGAAAAGAATCTAGCAGTCTTTCAGGAGTTTTTGTAATGCAAGCTACTTAGAAAGAATATCAGTTAAGACCATTATATACAAAAATTTGCTTTCTAATGATAAACCAGGTAAGGAAATATGCTTAAAGAAAATTTACTGGAAGAACTTGATTTTATTAAAATAATACCTGTCTATATTATTGTAATGAGGACATAATGCAATCTAAAATCTGTCAGTCAAAAACATTGACCTGTTGCCGGCACTCAGGAGGCAGAAGCAGACATATCTTGGTGAAATTGAGGCCAGCCTGGTCTATGTAGTAAGGTACCAAACCAGCTGGAGCTACAGGGAGACTCTGTTTCAAAACACCAGAGTAAAAAGCATATTATCCTGGTAATTGAAATCGTATTTGTAGAGAAAACATTTTCCACAAATATATTGAATTAATATCAAAATACTTAAATAGCAAGGGAAAAAAGAAAAGTGTCTTTAAATGTCGTTTTTGGAATGTGATGAATGAATGAATGAATGAATGAATGAATGAATGAATGAGCAGATGGGAAGCCATTATAATCATTCTCATGAAAATTTCTTAAATTATGAAAAATTACATCTGAAATAATTCAAGTGTACTAAAACCAGTAAATAATCACATTTGTAGTCTGCATAATTTTTGCAGCAGATGTTATTGGTTGCTTTCCAAATATCACTTATTCCATTTGATTTATGATGATTTGTTTGAGAAGGGAACATACCCAGAACTATGCTATCCTCAATCTCTTCAGGCCAGTGAGGACTAAACAATGACCTACTGTGAATTTATTGGATTTTTGCTGTGCATAATGAGTGCTAGTTCATCCTTTGAAATGCTTCCTCTTCCTTTATGGAAGAGAGGGACCAGTTCCGTGGCCATTGTGAGGTTGTAATAAAGATAAAACTGCAAGCAAAGGATGGGAGAGGAAAGAAAAAGGAAATAATACAGTGTTAAGCAAACCTGGACTTTCTGTGTTATATCAAAATGAAACAGTAACAAAAAAACAACACAACAACAACAAAAAAAGGAAAAATTGCCTTTCATTTCAACAAGGCACCATAATCAGTTCTCACTGTATGCTGCTGACTCAGACTCAGGTATTAATCCTGCTACAAATAAATAAATAATTAAAAAGTGGAATATACACATTGAATATTTTGTAGTAATATAAGAATGTAATAATTGTCAATAATTTAAATGGCTTTAGTTTCTTTATTATATATTAAAAACATGTATAAGATCATTTATATATTTTATCCAAATAAGCTATTTTTATGTATATTAAAGTAGTTAGACTTTTATTAAGTGGTAGATCAATACCGCTTTTATTAAGTGGTAGAGTAACATACCTATCTATTGTTATAACACAGAACAAATATGCTTAAAAGAAAGAATGGTTGGGGCTGGAGAGATGGGTCAGTGGTTAAGAGCACTGACTGCTCTTGCAGAGGACCTGGGTCTGATTCCCAGTTCCAGGGGAATTCGAAGCCTTCTTCTGACCTCTGAGGCGTTGCACAACAAGGGTGCATGCACTTACATGCAGACAATATACTCATAT
>NW_008337147.1:1838534-1845013 GCF_000622305.1 Nannospalax galili
AATATGCCTTTTATCTGAGAGTATGCTCAGATATATATGTAATGTTTACGATAAAGAAAATTCAAATGAGATAATCAGAGAAGCTATTAAGGTTGTTACTTTCATGGTGTCTTTTTTCAAGTTTCATTCAAGAGTGCCGAGTAGAACACTTTCTTTTGCCACATCTGTAAACAATAATGGCTACAAGTACATGTGAGTATATCTGCAAGGTGAGGAAATGAGGGGGGTTATTCTCATTAGCTTGGAGTGATCAGAAATGGTTCAACAAAGTCCAAAGCACTACTACTGAAATTCTATGTGTTCTTTATCTGGTTCCTGATTTGCTATCTGGCAATAACATTTAAAAATGAACATGCTTTTAAGCAGTAAGTGACGATGTAAATGAAAATTTTGTAAATATTATTTCAATGATTTCTTTGAGGATTTTTAAAAAGATTTTTAAAAATATTATTCGCATATGTGTACATTTGTGTATAGATATGTGCATGTGAGTGCAGGTGCCTGTAGAATCCAAAAGAAGGAAACAGAAACCCTGGAGCCTGAATTAGAAGTGATTATAAGCTGCTCAATGTGAGTGCTGGGGACTGAACTAGGGCCCTCTCTAAAGACAGCTCTAGCTCTTAACTGCTGAGCCATCTCTCCAGCCCTTCCTTCTTTCTTTTTTCTATTTCCACTTCTCCAGCCCCCTAAATAATTGGTAGAATGACAAGTGAAAAATAAAGATTTTTTCCTGTTACATAAAGTGTTTTGGAAGGTGAAAAATGTTTGATCACACAGAGTTCTAAAGTCCATGACATTCAAAATTGAAGAAATGATAGTCATATAAACTTTGCTCACAGCAATTGATTTTCCTTTGTTTTATGAATCATTCAGCAGCACTGACTGTAACGCTATGGATAGTATATCATATCATTAGCATTAAGGAGTTTTAAATTATTAAATGAAGCATTTTTCTTTATAGTGTCTCTGTAATTCTAAAGGCCAGAAAATATGGTACAATATTTATACAAAGGTAGAAGGTAGAAGATGGCTTAGTGCTCAGTTATCCTATAGCCTTATTTCATTGTTAAACAAACAAAATAGGCCTCGGTTATCCTCAAATTTTAGGCTCCAGCTCACTGAGCTAGAGCACTTTATGTTTTCTTTCACTAAAACATGTCTCAGCTTAATTCAATAACTAAATGTTTTATGTCTTCCAGGAAGCTTTACCTGAACTCCAAAAATCTGATCTAGGTTAGGTGTCCTTTGGGTACTACTGGGAAGACAGTGCATCATCTCATTTCTCACTCTTCATGTTGCATCATAATTGCTATTTCCATTTCCAAATGGCTGTTTAATTTTAATCTTAATGATTGACAAAGATTGGGTTTTCTATTTTTAATACAGCTTTAGTACATAGCCAAATAGCACACAGTAAATGCTAAAAGAAATGAAATAAATGTCTTGCTAAAAGTCAAAAAAGAGTGTAATTTTATGATCTATGATTGTAAAACATACAAATCTATATATAACAATGAAATGTGTTTCTGTTTGGTGATTATTATAGAGGAAAAATAAACCAAAGAGCAGGATGGATAGAAAACTGATACATGTACACACACACACACACACACACACACACACAACAAGATTTTGTTCAGTGATTAAAAAAAAAGAATGATGTCATTTGCCAGAAAATGGGTGAGACTGAACATAAATGTGGTCTATTCATGGAGGACTATTTTATGAGGAGAGGTACTGAAGGGAAATGGGGAGGTGAACAAAAAAGTGTGTGTGTGTGTGTGTGTGTGTGTGTGTGCATGTGTGAATATGAGCAAAGTACATTATTTATTTATTAATTTTATTTTATGTGTCTGGTGTATTGCCTGCATGTGTGTAAGTGTATTTGTGTCGTGTAATGCCCATGGAAGTCAGAAGAAGGCATCAGATCCCTTGGAATTGGACATATGGATGGTTGTTAGCTGTCATGAGGGTGCTGGAAAATGAACCTGGGTCCTCTGCAAGAGAAGTCAGTACTCTTAACCGCTGAACCATCTCTTCAGCCCCATCATTTAAAAACCTATTATTCTTTATGCTAAGTAAAAGAAACTAAAAAAGAAAATGTGGTTGTTACATTTCAATTTGTGTAATTAAGAAAATTACAATCTATTATGTATCTTTTTTTATTCTAAAGTAAGAGTCATGTGTTTCAAGATATGTTTTAGTTCTATTTCTTAACATTTACTGAGAAATAATAATAACAATAGTAATAGTAATAATTTATTTTGTTTAAACAATGAAATTCTGAGCTACAATATGCAAAACTAAATTAAACCTGCATAAAACAATGTAGATAAAAAACCAACATAGATCAAGTTCTCAAAATGTTAGTGAAAATTTAGAGAAGCAAAAATTCAAAATGCCCCTATTTTGTTTATATTGTTCAAAATCATGTAAAATTATTCTGAGATATTGGGAATCTGAATAGTACTTGCTGGTTGCTTTTCTTGTCAGTTTGAAAAAATACCTGACACCATAAACCTGAGGGAGGGAATATTTATTTTGACTCCCAGTTTCAAAGGGATTGGTTCATATTTGTTTGCCCTCTTTTCCTTTAACAGCTTATAACTGCAGTGGGAATACATGGGAGAAAACAGCTGTTCAAGCTATGAGAGAGAGGAAGAAGAGATCACAGCTTGCAGCAGTCAGGGATGACATACAACAAGGATCAGTCCTCTGTGAGACACAGAGGTCCTCTGCCCTCCCATAATACCATCATCATCTGGGGCCAATTTTTATTTCATGCAATGTGTTTTCTTTCAATATATACTTTTATTGAAATTTTGTGCATTTTATACAATACATCTTTACCGTTTTCAGACTCCCTCCCCTATCTTCACCTCCCATAGCTCTCCCTCTGGAGTTCATGCATTCTGTCCTATGTGTTAAGGTCTACTGAGTCAAGTTCATGTACTCAGATGCCCCTCCGTGAGAGTTTATCCACTACAGCCTGTTCAGCTTATCTAGCATCAGTCATTTAAAGAACGTCAAGCCTCCCCCACCCAGCAGTGACCAGCTGCCAATAATTCCTCAACTAAGGTTGGGGGTTCTTGCCCATTTCCTCAGTTGGATTTTTGTCTGACTGGGTTAGCATTGGTCTTGTGAATGTTGTTACCATTGCTGAAAGTTCATATGAGCAAGTTCCCAGAAGCCTAGAAAAGTCTTTCCTTGTGGTCATCCACTACCCTGGCTCCTCCATTCTTTCTGCCCCTCTTCTGCAATGGTCCCTAAGCCCTGAGTGGGTGAAATTTAATATAGGAGTCCTATACAGGGACACACACTCTGCAGTCTCTTATTCTCTAAACTTTGGTCTTGTGGCTTTTTGGGTTAATTACCTTCTGTTGCATGAGGAAGCTTCGCTGGTAAGAGCTGAAGATGCATTCATATTCTTTCTACTTCCTGTTCCAGTATGTTCCATGAGCCTTGGGTATAGAGTTTCCACTGTAGATGTGTCACTTAGGGCTGGTTTAATCACAGCCACTCCTGATGTTTGACTACCTGTATAACTCTGTAACAGTCTTAATCTGTTGCAAGACGAAGTTTCTTTGATGACTGTGATATGATGTATGTTCTCTCTCATTTGTGGATCCTTATATGTGAGTATATAGCCTGATGTAGCCACATGAGTGGGGAAAATGGAAAGAAACCTTAGAGGTAATGGAGAGAAAGGGTGGAGAGAGGGTTAGTAGGAGACAGGTGTTATCAAGAGGCAAAAGGGGAAAATTGAGGTATTTAACTGGGAAAGGAGGAGGGAAGGCTAGACAAGGAACAATGGGGCAAAAGGAGAAAAAGAACTCAAGAGATGAGGTATAACAGGAGATGGGTATTATCAAGGGGGTGTTCTGGAAAATGGGAGTGCTTCAACTAGTGTGCTGGATAGCTTTAGTGTCAACTTGACATACCTGGGTGGAGGAAACCTCCATTGGGGAAATTCCCTCATTGGACTGGCCTGTGGCCATGTCCATGGGGCATCTTCTTAATTATTGAGTGATATGGGAGGGCCCAGCCCACTGTGGGTGGTGCCAGCCCTGGGCAGATGGACCAATGTTTCATTAGAAAGCAGGTTGAGCAGGGGCCAGGGAACAAGTCAGCAAGCAGTGATCCTCCATGGCCTGTGCTCTAGTACCTACCTCCAGGTTCTTGCCCCGAGTTCCTACTTTGGGCTCTCTGATGACCTGGGAGATGTAAGACAAATAAACTTTTTCCTTCCCAAGTTGGTAGTGGTCACAGTGTTTTGTCACAGCAATGAAGAGACAAACTAGGACAACTAGGGATGAAGGAGGGAGGATAAGATAGGGAGAAAGATAAGATGCTTAACTGGTATGAAAAATGTGAGGGAATGTATTATTTCAAAAGCCTACTGAAAAAATACACATACAATATCTGTACATGAACACATGTGTATAGCTGAAGGACATATGGTAAGAAATACAGTGCCAGGCAGGAGAAACCTCCCTTTGAGTTTTTGGTCATATGCTCCCACTTCACTTACCTTAATCTTCTCAAATTTAGGACCCATGTAGGAAAACTGATCAGTGAAATAAAGTCTTATAATTCTCACAAATGTTCATATCTACATTAGTACATGCTCAATTCTAGAGATCCGTAAATAAATAAATCTTCCCAGGAACACATGAGATTATTGTCTTAAGAATTCAGTGTTCCACTTAATGCACTCAGTTCTGACCACCGTACTCTGCCTCTGATGATTATTGTTAATTGTCAACTTGATAGACTATAGAATCACCAGGGATATGGACCTCTGGGCATGCCTATGAAGGACTTATCTTGATTATGTTAAGTGATGTGGAAAGACCTGTCTTAATTATAGATGGGAGATGGCTGTATAAAGAGAGAGTGAAGGGAGCGTTGGTATGCATGCATTGGTTGTTCTTTCTTCTGACTGTGAACATAATGTGGTCAGCTGTAGACCTTTTGAGGCAGACTCTTCTGAGGATTGGGGTTTCATATCTCACATGGTCTAGGTCTGACACTGTGCCTGCTACTTAATCTCTTTATTTTTTATTTATGAACTGAGGATAAATTTTCTTAAGGAATAATATGAGTGAATACATGTGTGTCAGATAGCACACATGAATTGTCAAATCATAGTAGATGGATACTACCACATACTTGATAAACTTTTATCTGTAAGTTCATGCTACCTTATATATCATGAGAAAATACTCCTAAGTCATGAAAGTTTTGAAATGCTAAAAAAAAGTCTGAAGAAATTGTGAGCTTGTATGCCCAGGAACATAACTACTAACATGGTAGTGGAATATATCTAGTATAAGCAAGGATAAATAGGCAGAGTGTGAATAGAAATACGGATTTTTTAAAAAGTCTACTTTTGACTAGCACTGAGTACCTGAAAGTTGTCAGAAATGTTATTATTGACTATAGTAATTAATTACAACTGGCCAGCCTTCCAACATTCAGATTCCAGTTCACTTTCAAAGAACACTTGTTTTTAATAGACATGTATAACATCCTGATATTACTGTTCATTGTACATCTGTAGTGTGGTAATGAAATGAATCTCAGATACCAAAATCTGCAGATAATCAAATCTCTTGCATAAGAGGGCATATTTACATATAACCTAGGCACATCCTAATGTGTACATTAAATAATGTCTAGATTATTTATAACTAACACTGGGTAATTGCTACATAAGTTGCAACTATGCCATTTTAGTTAACAACTATAAGGAAAAATAACTACATTTTCAGTAAAGATTAATTTTTCCAAGAATTTTAAAACCTACTTGGCTGAATCTAACCAAACTATTTGAAAGGTTAAATGTGTATGATAAATTTGAAGGTCCAAAGAGCATTCGCTTATAGAGCTCGGCATCTGTGTGTTGATGCTTCTCATTGCTCACTTTCCAAAGCTCACTCCCTGTACCTTCTTAAGCATTTGGCTAATGGATTTAAGGTATTGACAATTATAAAGGTATGGATTTGAGATGTACAGAGTAAATGCATAAATATTTGTTTGTTCTGTGCACACACTAAATAAGTAAACATGAGTATCTTTTAAAATCATGAACAACCACAATAGAGCAACTCAGGTTAAAGGAATCTAAATCATTCTTTAAAATAGCAGATCAAAGGCACAGAGCTCACTCGAGCTTGGCCATTTTCACAATGACTTCTGCCATAAAATTCCAAAATATCCCTCCTCCAGTACTGTGTGCACTCTAAGCACATCACACTTTCCTATTTTAAAAAATATAAATGAATACTATCATTAAGCTCAATGGCTAAATGTCTGAACAAATGTAGTTTTTTTGTTATTTATTTAAAAACCACATACTTAGAAGAAGCATTTCATTACAACAGCATTGACATATTCAATAACAATTTTCTGAGCTAAAATGCATCTTTTTCAGAATTGGCTATAAATTTTTAGGTTTACAGTTGAATTATTACAGT
>NW_008337147.1:1845778-1848745 GCF_000622305.1 Nannospalax galili
TATACACCCACTTCCCTTCCATAGCCTCCCTCCCCCCACTAGAGCCCTTATACTCAGATATCCCTGCTACTGTCTGCTGCATTGTCGGCATCCCCAGCCATTCCCCACTGCTTGCCCTTCTGGTGAATCTAGTTAGACATCTTTGTTTTAGGAGGGTCAGCTGTTCTTCTTCTAACAATCAGTTGTCAATACTCCTTTAGATAAGATCAGGGTCTGCTATTCATTTTCCCAGTTCTATGCTGGGTTACTATCTGGGAGTCCCTTTGGTCACCCTGGCCAACAACTCAAAAGAAGGTATCTTCTATCTGGCATTGTTGCTTGTTATGTACCCTTTAGGTATGCATATGGACTCTTAAGAAAATATATTGACCCTTTTAATCTTTGGCCATACTTTCCATTTGGATGTTTAAGGACATAGAGTTGGTCCAGATAAATTTGAGGATCTGTAACTCAGGGGCCACATGGTCTTGGAGGATCCCCTGGCTCCTTTCTTTTACCAGTTCCACCTATGTGAAGACAAGTCAAAGGTCCTGCTCAACCATGGTTGGCTTCACTTGGAAGCATGGAGGAAGTGATTCCTCTGTGTTGACCCTCATATTTGGAGGCTGGACACTGGTTCAAGTCTCTCTGGTGGGTTCTCCTCAGACTCCTTGATCAAGAGGACAGGTGACTCACCTCAATTACAGGACATTTTGAGAGATGCTCATAGTTCCCTGGAACTAGTCGACCTAGGAGAGCAAGGAGCAAAAACTTTCCTTTATGGCCCTCTGAACAAACTAGTACAGGCCTCAAAGTATGTCTGTTAAACATCCAAGAAGGTTAGTTCCACCAGTCTGGTATTTTTAATTATGATTTGTCATGTAGATAAATCTTGGGCAAAGAACAATTGTTCTCAGATAAACCTTACTTAGACATGTATTTCTTGATTTCCTATGTATAATTTGTCAGTAGGTTGTAAGAGCAATATGATTCCCTCTGGTTTTCAAAACTAGCTAGTCATTATTTATCTCTCACATTGTCTCACCCATCCACCATAGATTTCCCACTTAAGGTGCCCCCATTTCCCTCTTTTCTCCCTTAATAACACCCTTTTCCTTTGGTCCTACCTCTCTTGAGTTCCTTCTTTCCCCTTATCCCCTAGGTTTCTTGTATACCCTTCCCTCCCCCATCCTTTAAACTAACCAAATTTTTATCCATATCTCCCTTATTAAGGCCTGTTTCCTACTGTTCTTCTCTTTCAGGTTCTTTCTTTTTTTTTAACCTCTCTGTTTCCTTTCCTTTTTCCTGGTTCTTGTAGTTATGTCTGGATACATACTCACTTATCAGGGTTTGTTTCTAGGACCCAATTATGAGGGAGAACATATGACGATTTTTTTCTGAGTCTGTGTTACTTCACTTAGTATAACAGTTTCTAGGTCCATCCATTTACCTGCAAATTTCATGATTTCATCTTTCTTTATTGCTGAGTAAAACTCCATCATATAAATGAACCACATTTTCATTATCCACTTGTGAATTGAGGGACACTTAGGTTGCTTCCATCTCCTAGATATTGTGAAAAGAACTGCAACAAACATGGATGTACAAGTGTCTTTGCAATAGGATGAGTTCTTTGGGTATATGCCAAGAAGTGATATAACTGGGTCAAATTGTAGGTTTATTTGTAATTTTTTAAAGAGTTCTCCACACTGCTTTCCTTGGGGGTTGAGCATGTTTGCAGCCCCACCAGCAGTGAATGAGTGTTCCCCTTTCTGCACATCCTCTCCAACATTTGGTATCATTTGTTCTCTTGATCTTAGCCAGTCTGACTGGGGTAAGATGGAATCTTAAATTGGTTTTAATTTGCATTTCCCTAATTATTAGTGATGTTGAACATCTTTTAAGATGTTTCATAGTCACCTTTACTTCTTTTTTGAACACTCTCTGTTCAACTCCTTAGCCCATCTTTTAATTGAGTTGCTTCTTTACTTGATTCTCTGTTTTTTGAGTTCGTTATATATTCTGGTTATTAAACCTCTGTCAATGTGTCACTGGTAAAGATTTTCTCCCATTCTGTGGGTTTTCTGATCGCATCCCTGGTTGCCTCCTTTGATGTACAGAACCTTTATAGTTTATTCAGGTCCCATTTGTTAATTCTTGCCCTTGTTTCCTGAGCAATTGATGTCTGATTTAGAAAAACATTTCCTACACCTATTTCTTGTAGGTTTTTCCCAAAATTTTCTTCTAACAGTTTCAGAGTTTCAGGGATTATATTGAAGTCTTTGATCCATTTGGAATTGAATTTGTGCAAGGTGAAAGATAGAGGTTTAGTTTCATTTTTCTACAGGTGGAGATCCAGTTTGGCCAGCACCATTTGCTGAACATGGTTTCTTTCCTCCAGTGAATATTTTTGGCCCCTTTGTCAAATATCAGGTGGCTGAAGTCGTATTTACTCATACTTGGGGCTTCACTTTTGTTCCATTGATCCATGCATCTATTTTTGTGCCAGTACCATGTTGGTTTTATGACTATAGCTCTGTAATACAGCTTAAAGTTTATCTGGTATAGTAATCCCCCTGGCATTGCTCTTAGTGCTCAGGTTTGTTTTGGCTATCCAAGGACTTCTGTGCTTCCATATTAATCTTAGGATATTTTTTTCCAATTCTGTGAAAAATGTCATGGGGATTTTGATTGGCATTGCATTGAATCTGTAAATGACTTTTCGTAGGATGATCACTTTTACAATATTAATTCTTCCAATCCATGGGCATGGGAGGTCCTACCATCTTCTGATGTCTTCTTCAATCTCTTTCTTTAAACATTAAAAATTTTCATTGTAGAGATCTTTAATGTGTTTGGTCAGGTTTATTCTGAGATATTTTTTAAAAAATTTTTCAGCTATTGTAAAGGGGAGTGTTTCCATGTGCTCTTTCTCTGGTTGCTTGTTATTGGTATATAGAAAGGCTACAGACTTTTGTAGTTTAGTTT
>NW_008337147.1:1848897-1873837 GCF_000622305.1 Nannospalax galili
CATTCTTGTATGGTTCCTGATTTCAGTGGGAATGCTTCCAGATTTTCTCCATTTAGAATGATGTTGGGTGTGGGTTTGTTATATATGGCTTTAATTATGTTGAGGTATGTTCCCTCTGGTCCAATTCTCTCTAGGACTTTGAACTTAAATGCATGTTGAATTTTGTAAAAGGCCTTCTCTGCATCTATTGAGTTGACCATGTGGTTCTTGTCTTTGAGCCCATTTATTTGATAAATGATGTTTATTGACTTATGTATATTGAACCATCCCTGCATCTCTGGGATAAAGCCAACTTGATCATGGTGGATGATCTTTTTGATGTGTGTCTGTACGCGGTTTGCAAGTATCTTGTTGAGAATTTTTTCATCTATGTTCATTAAGGATATGGGTCTGTAGTTTTCTTTTTTGGTTGTATCTTTACTTGGCTTTAGTATTAGAGTGATGCTGGCTACATAAAAGGAATTTGGAAGTTCTCCCTCAAATTCTACCTTTTGTGTGTTCTTTAAATTCACTGAATTCTTTCATCATGTTTATAATTGTTCTATTTGAATTCCATGTCCTGCATTATCTCTAGCGGGGTTTCATTGTACTCCTCTAGAGGACTATTGGTATTTGGTGGGGATATGTTATATTGGTTTTTCATGTTATTATTTTTTCTCTGTGTTTTTGACATGTGAATTTCTTTTGTAGTTTCTGATTTTTGTGTGAGACTCAAGCCTTCAAGTTTAGGTCTGCTTCTTTTTGTGAACTTTTTGTGTCTTTGTGGTTTATTTTTGGGGCATGAAAACTGGTTCCTCTAAGCTTCCAACTCTATCTTTTGATTTTATATTGGAGTGGCCAGATTGCTTTTGTCTTCAGGAGTTCCCACAGAGGCCCAAGTCAGATGAGGATCAGATGCTCTCAGTGTCCTAAGGTCCGGATCCCTCCAGGATAGATTTGGCCTCAGGAATTTGGGGTTGGACTGGCCTGTGAGCCAGGCCCAGGAAAGATGCTGGTCCAAGGCAGCTGGTGGCCCTGCCACCCGGAGATGCAAAGGAAGCTGGGAGCAGGAGGCAGTCTTAAGGGCCCCTGGGGACTGCACTGAGGAGCTGGGTTGGTTTGGATGCAAAAGACCAGGCAGAGGAAAGGTCAGCCCTTGTGTCCAGGAAAGAGGCTGGTGGGTTGTGTAGACCCAAGGAGGCAGAGGGAGGTGAGGGCAGGGCCAGGCCCAGAAGCAGTGCTCCTGGGGACCTGAGAAGGAACTGAGTTCCTCTTGATGCACAGGATCAGGAAGAAGCAGTGGTGGTTTCCCAGGTGTCTGGGGCACTAAGACAAGGAATGGGACAGGACCCAGACTAAGAGGAGAGACTGGTGGGGGAGATGGGAGGGTGAGTGAGGCTGGGGGAGTCAAGGTGCAAAAGGCCCAATTGACTTACCTTGGAGAGAAGCCTGAGGGTCAGAGAAACATATATAGTTTTAAACACGCGTATTGCAAATTGCCCAATACTTGACAATTTAGGCAAAGCTAAATATTTTCAAAAGCTTAATGCTTTCTTTTCCCTTTCCTTTTTTTGCTTGTGTCTTAAGTTATAGTGTTGGATAAATTGTACCATTACAAAGGCACACAAAGATCTGTTAGAAAATAACAAGGATAAAGTGTGAGAAGACTACTCCCTAAGACTAGAAAGATGACACAGTATAAAAATACAGTCAGGGAAACAAGTGGTGAAATTATCACATTATTCCTCTTCCTTTACAGCATGGTTACCTTCTGTGGAAGTTACTGGCTGCCTAACAGTTCATAGAACTTAGAAGATATATGCATACATAGCTTTGAGTCACACTTCTGCTAGTTAGTTTAAACAGGTACCATTTGTTTAGATCATGTATACATTTTCTCAGTTAAAAATAGTTTTTACAGGGCCGGAGAGATGGCTCAGTTGTTAACAATCCTGACTGTTCTTGCAGAAGAGCCAGGTTTGAATCCCAGCACCCACATGGCAGCTAACAACTGTCCATAACTCCAGTTCCAGGGGATCTGACAGTCCCTTCTGTCCTCTGCAGGCATTGCATGACACAGGTGCACTTACCTACATGAAGGCAGTATATGCATACACATAAAATAAAAACAATAAATAAAATATTAAAAATGGTTTTTACATGTAACCACAAAGTCAACACAGACAATCATAATGTTAATAAATATAAAATCAAGCTCCATACACCTAAGTAAAATACAGTTTCAATTAGAGTGGAATTAGAAAGAGACCTTCAAATGAGTATTAAAACTCATTTTTGGGGGCTGGAGAGATGGTGAAGAGCACTGGCAGTTTGTGCAGAAGAAAATGGTTCAGCTCTCACCACCCACATGACAGTTAACACTCTAGTTCTAGTGGATCCAATGGCCTATTTTGACTTCTGTGGGCATGTCATGTGGTGAACTTAAATATATGCAGCAAAGCACTAAAAAGCATAAAAATAAAAATAAAAACTCACTGTGAAACATTTTCTGGACTTTAAACTTATATGAATTTTTAACAAAATAATTCATTGTTTAATAAGTAATCAGAACATACTTGTAATGCTGTCTGCAAGAGCACACCAATTTTCAAAAAAATCATCTGGAGTTTTAAATATGTGCAGTTTTAAAGAGCATAAATTTGACCTTATAAAGTTCTAAAATAACTTTATTATTTACCGTTGAAGCACATATCCAGAAGGAATTGAGTTGCAGTGTACTTGTTTAGAAACACACTTTAGTTCTTGTGCTGGATAGCTTTAGTGTCAACTTGACACACCTGGTTTGAGGGAGCCTCAATTGGGGAATTACCTCTATTGGACTGGCCTGTGGCCATGTCTGAGTGGCATCTTCTTGATGAGTGATGTGGGAGGGCCCAGCCCACTGTGGGTGGTGCCACCCCTGGGCAGGTGGGCCTGTGTTGCATAAGAAAGAAGGCTGAGAAGGGTCCAGAGGAGCAAGCCAGTAAGGAATGTTTCTCCATGGCTCCTGCCTCCAGGTTTCTGCCCTGAGTTCCTCCTACCTTAAACTCCCTGATGAACTGTGACCTGGGAGATGAAAGATAAAATAAACCCTTTCCTCCCCAGATTGGCATTTGTTAGAGTATTTTGTCACAGCAATGAAGAAACAAACCAGAACAATTCTATATTATTTGTTTTCATAATTTTATAAATAAAACTTAGGCATGGAATTCCATTGCCTACTTTTTATCATGTATCCATAATCTATTTATCAATCAATGTGTCAATTTATCCACTACCTGTCTGTTTTCTATATGTCTACTTAATCTATCATTTATTTATATATTCATAGACTATTTCTAATTTGAACAAAATGTTATTTGAATATTGGCACACTTGACTGATTCGTCATTGTTGGCCACTCAATAAAAATATGTTTGAGGGAAGTTAACCTATGTTCTTCTATTTTTAAGTCCTCCTTGCTCATTACTGAATTTCTTTTTAACTATATAGTTAACACATCCCGAAGGACTGCTGCAAAGAGTGCTGTAAAATGCTTGACAGCTGTTAGGACTTTGCAAACATCATTTTTCCTTTCATAATAGAACCTGAGCATCAGGAATTCTTCCCTTGCTGCCAAGTGTCTTTTGGTGATTTACGTAGTCTGCCATCACAAGAGAAAGCTGGCATTGTTGGATGGGGGATCCTTTCATGCTCTTTCCTTTAATTATTATTTTTTGACAAGTAAGTTTCTATTTCTTTTTCATTCTTTTTTAGATGATGCTCCATAAACAGGAGAAAAAAAAAGCAAAAAATAATACAAATAATTAAAAAATGGAGATATAAGCAAAGTTTTAGTTTCTTCTGTTACTTGGTTCCTATCAATAAAGAGTAATCTGAGAAAGAGTAACATTTTTGAAAAATATGTTAGATTTACTCTTAATGTGACATTTCTTTCATTCACATGAATGATACTTGATGAATACTTGATGATACTTCCATCAGTGTATTGGTCAATAAACCTCAATCATAAATATTCCAGTTTTCATAAGCAGAGCAAGAATAATGAAAAGTGAAAAATCAGTGTACGCCACAGGGCTGGAGAGATGGTTCAGCAGTTAAGAGCACTGGGGCCTCTTGCAGAAGACCTGGAGTTGATTCCCAGCACCCACAAGGTGCTAAAAACCATTCATAACTCCAGTTGTAGTGGATCTGACACCCTCTTCTGACTTCCGTGGGCACTGCATGACATGGGTGCACTTACATATATGCAGGCAATACACTCATATGCATAAAATAATTTAAAAAATTAAAATATTTTTAAAGTCAGTGTGCACATTCATTTTATTATTATTTTTCTTGGCTTAAATAGGAAGTAGGAAATTATCTAAAATTTACAGTTGTTTTAAAACATTGTACTAGTCAGAATTTTTGGCAGCTAACATAGCTACTTTAGAGCCAAATATTCGATTTTGATCTAAGATTACCTAAAGCCATGCAACTATACATTTGAATATATAAAATCCATGAATAATGGTTATTTTTTTCCAGCTTTCTAAAAGTATCAGATAATAAATATTTTCTCCTAAGCCTTGTCTCCCCTCCTATCTTTCTCTCTATAGAACTATAGTCCACTTGCATATATTCATGAGTAATAAGAGTTGTCATATTTCCCAATTCTTCTAACTGGTTGTCTTTGGCAAATGAATAGCCTCTCTAAAACAGCTCAGTAGAAAGTTAATACGTGTAAATGAACCTCCACCTCCCCAGTTCTTCTTAGCTTAGCAGACACCAGAGATTTCTCCTTACTGCCCACCATCTACATACCTATCTCTGATCATATAGATGATTATGAAAGGCAAAAATCTTCCAAAAATGCTTATTTTCCAAACAATGCTTTGTTTAAATATAAACATAAAGAAAGCAAATACTTTTTCAAACAGAAAAGACTAAGAATTTGTAAATCATTCCAAGAAAAATCAGTAAACCACAACCTCCTAATTTTGCAAAAAAAAAAAACATGAAAGCTTTCCTTCTGCAGAGAGCTTCTTTCTCTCTGTAATCTCTGTCACATATCGTGATTATCTCAGGAAGCTGGTCTATTATGGTCTTTAACTCTAAATAAAATATATAACACCTTAAAAATCTAATGCTGTTACAAAGAAGATGATGTGACCATCGTCTCACTACTAGCACACAATACTTTTTGAGTCATTTGCTGATAAATTTAGTATAATGTGAAGTGTAAGATTAGAACTTACTTCCCTTTAAATTAGTTAAAAATATGCATCATGAGGCAGTAAGCGGTGAAATAAGTAATATAATTGAAACATTTTAATAAATCATTTTAATGTTTGAAAAAGTGTGTGAAAATTAAAAATAAAAACAAAACAATGAGAAACAATGTGAGTTTAGCTGAGGGAAATACACTAAAGGAAGATGAGTTCCAATGTTGGATTGTATATTGTGACTCTTTCCTGTTGTGAAGTATACTTGAGAAAACAATTGCAACATCATCTTCCACACCAGATGTTCTTTTTCCATGCAGCATGCTACTCTTCCCACTCATATGGTCTAGATTTCCTTTGCTTGTGTCTGTATGGAGCTTATGACTGTTCTGATTAATAGAAAACAGTCAATATGGTTTATGACGTAGGATAATAAAAATTGTCAAACTCCACATGATTCTCTCTCAATTTGGAAACTGGCCTTGGAAATAAAATCTCCATCTCCAAAAGAAGTCCAAATTTTCCCAAAAGGAGAAACCATAGAAATCAGTTTAAAGGCCAGAATCATGAACCAAGGAGGTGAGTAAATACTTCTTAAGATAACCCTAGGCCCCAGTTTTGTGTAATTTGGTAGAAACCCCAGGAAACATGAGTATGATCAACCATGCTCACTGTGGCCTATCTGAATCCCTGCCTCTTAGAATCCTTGTGTACGATGGACTTATCATACTATGCCATTAGCTTATTGGCCAATTTGTTACACAGCTATAGTAACTGGAATATCTGTCTCCTCTTAAGTAAATACAGCATGAAAAGAGTTAAGTCACATGTGGATTTTACACTGATTTCTAAATGCACACTTAGAACCACTTGCCAGATGTTTTTATTTGATAACATATACATTTTAATCTTTATTAAAGCAAAAAAATGCAAAAATCAATAAAATCCTATTTACTTTCTACCTCCCTCTCTGTGTGTATATACACAACATTTCTATCTAACTTAGGATATTTGACCCATGCTGCATCTAATCTTGGTTCTGTTTGTTCAAAACACAGAATTCCATATGCCAAACTTCTCAATATCTCAGTAACACACTTTTCTTCAGAAGAAAAATAATTTATCTACCCCTTGAATGTGCTAAAATCCCTAGATGCCCTGAAACTCACTAAGTGTCATTTGTACTAATCTCCTCTGCAGCAGTAGTAAGGAATATGTAATGTTGAACACATGTACAGTTCTCAATTGATATCTCTTTAAAATTACTGACTCTAAGAAATTATGAGAGATCCTTATTTGGTTCATGAGCATGTTGATTGGGTGTTTATGCCATTGGGTGACATGCCTCTCTCAAGCCTTTCTATGCATCAGCATGATTACCCACCTGATATGAACTTTTTTCAAAAAGAGAAATTATGAGAAAAATTATTTGATGTGGTTGGCACACTTAATATTAAATCACTAAGGAGGAAATGTAGGGAAATCACATTCCTAACATACAATTTTAGAATTGGATTAGAGAAGTACTGCAATTACTTATTTGCATTTTAAGCAAATATGGATCATTTGAACTACAGACATTTGAACTTCTTTATCTGCTATAGCAATTCCCAATGGTTTGCTTAAGTTTCTTTTTCCTTTCTCATAATATAATTCTCTTTAGAACTATGTTAATGGAAAAGTCTCTTGTAATGATGAGTCAAATATCAATTACAACAAATGTACTCTTTGTTTGATAAGAGCCTTATGCTATCATTTTTCTCTAAATGTCTTAATATTTTTATGTCATAGTTGCTAAAAAATCTTATCATCAAAGGGACAATATTCAGATAAGCATAGTCTTTAAAAGCTTCATTTTGCATACTATTAGAATACAGCTCTGAATATAAATGTTCTAAAGATAACACTTTGAAAGAATGGTGTCATTATTAGGAATGAGCAGAAATTACCCTTAATGACCAATTTTCTAAAAACACGACTCTTTGGAAATGATACACTTAAAAAATCTTTTCCTCAGAAAAAATGATAGAACATTTCAGATTATTTTGAAAACTTGAACTTGAAAATTTAAGAACCTCTATTTCCCTCTCTGTCTCTCTCTCTCTGTCTCTGTCTCTGTCTCTCTCTCTCTCTCTGTGTCTCTCTCTCTCTCCAGTGTGTGAAACATCGTTTTCAAGGCAGTGTTTTGCATCAATTTTAAATAATATTCCATAAGATACAATTCTTGATAGCTTCATAAACATTTGACTTCTTTGGGGATTTGTAATAAGTACCCATGCGTTTATTTTGGTGAATTGGTATTTTAATAAATGCACAGAGTTTATCAGAATTTCTGATTGAACAATCATAAATTATAAAATCTCACATTATATGAAAAGCATATACCATGTGATATAGTAACTGACCTCTTTTCCATTCAACTGTAATTAGGAAGAACATGTGTATCAAAAAGGTCTTTCTTTAGATATTATCAAAATGTAAATGACATTAGAACCATGCATTAAATACTTAAAGAGATATGAAAAATAACATGAAGAAAAAAAGAAGTTGTATATATGCAATATTTTGTTTTGTGTCTTTTTCTCTTTTGTTTCTTTACTATTTTGTTTTAGTTTTAAATATTTTTATTTTTTTAATGTATATGAGTGTATCGCCTGCAAATAAGTGCACCCCTGTTGTGCAATGCCAGTGGAAATTAGAAGAGGGTGTCACATCCCCTAGAACTGGATTTATGGATGGTTGTTAGCTACCATGTGGGTTATGGGAATTAAACCAGGGTCCTCTGCAAGAACAGCCATTACTCTTTACTGCTGAGTCATTTCTCCAGTCCCTTGTTTCAGTTTTAAACATGAGAATATTGAGGACACATATTTATATTTATGTATATACATTTGTGGGCAAATTCTAAAATAATTATCACCTGTGTATCAAGTCAGGTTCTAGCAGAGCATAAAACAGTCAAGTAGTATGTGATAAATTTGTTATTGATATTTGACTTTCATAAATTGTAGGAGTGGATTGAAGAAGTAGATTGAATCCAATTCAGACTGCTTTCTTGCCAACAACATTTGGCCTGAATCAGTAGGAAATGACAGATACTCCACATGGAAATGGCTAAGTGGGCAAAATTGCTTTGTCACACAGAAGTGAGGACCAGAGTTCTAATCCTCAGAGTCAGAAGTATAACATAGGATCTGTACTCCTAGCATTCCTGTGGAGAGATAGGAGACACTGGTAGGAGACCCTGGAATCTTATGGGACTGTTAGCCTCCAGGGGAAAGTCAACAATATAACCTTATATCAAACATGGTGGAAGGTGAAGACTGATGCCTGATTTGTCCTCTGTACTCCACATATGAGCCAAGGTACACTGAGCCAAGAATGTAATGAAAAGTTGGAATTTGGGAGAATGGACTGAACTCTAAAGGAGGAACAGAGCCTTATGTACCTTTCTAACCTGAACTTTGATGATGGCATGACATATAGGATGTGCAGAGGACTGTGCTCTTCACTAAAAATGCTGCATGTACATTGCTTTATGGAATATGATGGAATAACTGTAGTGGAGGCTGGCAGATCTGAAGTCTTAACTGCTGACCCAAGGTTATAGAACGGGCCACCATAGTTAGAATGTTCATTTGATCCTGTATCAACATCAATACCAGTTGATTCTGGAGCACTCCATCTTCAATGATGTTCCATGGAGCTTAGGTGTAGAAGTCGCATTGTAAATTTGTCACTTAAGGCCTGGTCACCTCACAAATATTGTCTGCATTGACCAGTTGTAGGACTCTATTCCAGTCTCTATCTGGAAGCTTCTTTAATGAATGGTGAGAGGTACACTTGTCTGTAAATATAAAGATACACATTCAGAATATAGTAAGAAATTACATTGGTCTAGGAATGTGACAAGTAGAGATTTTTCTCTAGGGCCTGAGACATCTCCAGCCATGTGTACTTGGCTATGTTTACAGGATCAAATATCACTCTCTCCCAGTGAGCAGACCTTAAGTCCAATTAGACAACTATCGATTATCCCAAGATAAAAATGTCACTGCTGTACCAATGGAGATATTCTGCTATAAATGTAGTGGTTCATAGACTTTACAGATGAGGAGGATCATTGATTGGTTTTCTTCCTTAGCAGCTTGCACAGTGCCTTCTGATGTTACGAGACGTACTCTTCGGGGAGGAGGCTTCCAGATCAGTTCCATCTCAACTGCTCTAAGTTCTGTGTCTGAAGTATACCCTGTCTTCAGCAATAGGGTTTTACTTTCAAGTTCTGGAAGGCAATCAAGGACTGTGACAGTAATGTATATTTGGGGGGGGTGTCTCTTGGACAACCTTGGCCAATAACTCAGAGTTTTCCATTGCTTGGCACTGTGATTTTTGTTATATAACATTCAGCTTTCAGCTATACACACACACTCTGTGTGTGTGTGTGTGTGTGTGTGTGTGTGTATGAATGATTACATGTGGTGTAATTTTCAAAAGTTTTGAATAAATATGTTTTGTCTGTTTTTCACACCACATAAGCATTATTTGTCTCTCTTTCTTCTCTCTCCCCTTACATAGTCCTCCTCTATTCCCTCCCTAGTTAAAGTATCCTTTTCCTTGATTTCGTTTTTTATACCACCTGTCTCCTACTGTCACCCTCTTTCAACCTCCTTCTTTCCCTTTATATTTAATGGTTCTTTCTCATTTTTCAGTTCCTATGGTTACATCAGGATATATATTCACATCTGAGAATTTGGATATAGGATGCACAACGAGAGTGAATATGTGACACTTATTTTACTGAGTCTGTGTTACTTCAGTTAATATAACAATTTCTAATTTCTAATTCCATCCATTTACCTGCAAATTTCATGATTTCATTTTCCTTTGCCACTGAATAGAACTCCATAGTACAAATATACCACATTTTCATTATCCATTCATCAGTTAAGGAACATTTATTTTGTTTTCATTTCCTAGCTGTTATGAAAAGAGCAGCAACAAACATTGATGAGCAAGTGTCTCTCTACTAGAATACTGAGTCTTTTGGCTATATGCCAAGGAATGCTATAGCTACATCATGTGGAAGATCTATATTTTAGTTTTTAAAAGTTCTCCACACTGATTTCCATAGTGATTATACCAGTTTGTAATCTCATCAGCAGTGAATGGTGGGTTGTCTTTTTCCAACATCCTTGACAGAATCTGGTGTCATTTGTTCCCTTGATCTTAGCTTTTCTGAATGGTGTAAGATGAAATCTTAAGGTAATTCTAATTTTCATTTCCCTAATTACTAAGGATGTCAAACACTTAATTTGAAGTTGACATTTTTACTATGCTTGTCTGATACTGGGCAGTCTGCCCAGTGGTCTCGTCACAAAATTAGAGGCATATTATTGTCTCCTGTTGCTGTTATGAGGTTTATATAAGGTGTTGCAAAGGGAAGCACAAAGTATGGTGAGGAGAGCAAAAAGATGTTTGCAGATACAAGGTCTACTATATGCTGGATAATATTATATATAGCTCTTAAATTCTACTTGATATGGTTGGAATGTATCCCTCCAAAAATTACATGTGAAATCCTAAAGGTAAATATGATGGTGTTAAGGTGTACACATAGCTCTTATAAAAGTGACACTTGCAATCACTGAATTATTGCCTGATATTTTTCCCCTTGCAAGAATTCAGCATTCATCCCCTCAGGGGATACAGCCACAAGTTTTGTGGAGGAAGCAGGAGCAACATTCACCAGACACGGAACCAACTAACATCTGGGTCTTGAATTTCCCAAGCTCCAGATATGTGACAAACAAATCCCTGCCTTTTATCGATTACTCAGTTTGTGTCATTTTGTTATAGCAGAATGGGATGAACTAAGTGAGCATTTAAACACTGGAAACAATACTAATACTGGTAAGTTTGTATTATTTAATGTAATTATTTTACATTACAGTTGTGGAACCATGTTACCTAGTATTGTTAGATAATTCAGCCTAGTTTGTAATGTCTATGTCCTTCGGTATCCAAGCTCTCCCTCCAGTTTTCCTGTATTCATATAAACTCACAACAATTGTGATAACATGTGTAAAACCTCTGTAAGCTCAATCTAAGCATAGAAATGTAGAAGTGAGTAAAAAGCCCCAATCCTAGCTGAAGAGCTATTGTCAATTGATTGCTGCTGGGAGAGCGAGAGACCATTGCTTTAAGAGTATGATACTGGGTGTGTTAATCAGGCTCCAGTAGAAGGAACCACACCAAAGGGCTTTTGCAGATATGAATTAGATTCTATATATCTTAAATATACATTTTCACATAAATATAAATATTATAGTGCAGGAAACTGTGTGGGAGGATCAGTAAGGGGTGCAGATAGGGCAGGACATTTGACTATTATCAAAATACATTTCATGAAATTCTCAAATATCCAATAAAAATAATTCTTTGTTTTTATTGAATTTCTGTGAAATTTATTCCATACTTTTTGAAACAGGATCTTCTTGTAGCCCTATCTGTTCTGGAACTCACTATGTAGACCAGGCTGGCCTTGAATACACAGAGAACCACTTGCCTCTGCCTCCCAAGTGCTGGGACTACTGGCGTGTGCCACCACGCCCACCTATTCAATATATTTTGATCAAATTTAGATCCCACCTCCCGGATGCACCCCCTAATCCCTCCCCATTCGATTTAATGTACTTTATTACACACACACACACATACACACACACACACACACACTACACAGAATCTGCCTATAGTATCAAATTTGTGTTCCCAATTGCCTTTTAGTTTGAGTCCCCTAAAGCCTGGTCAACCTAAAAAAAGTATTAGATATGCATGTTTCAATGACAGAATCTGAATTCATCAGGAAAATAATAATTGGGCATCAGGTGATGGGTAGGACACTTCATTGGAGAGGAAATACAATGCAGTGATATAAAACGGGAAAGAGGCTGGGCGTGTTGGCACATGCTTTTAATCCCAGTACTTGGGAGGCAGAGGCAGGCAAATCTTTGTGAGTTCGAGGCCAGCCTGGTCTACAAAGTGGGTTACAGGACAGCTGGGGCTACAGAGACACGCTGTCTCAAAAAGATAAAAAAAAAAAAAAAGAGGAATAATAGAGTAAGAAGGGTCAATAAAATATTTTTAAAAATATACCTCACTCCCTATAAGAGTATAGATTGATATTTGTTAAAACTTTTCTTTCTTAGAAATTTTGAGAGAATATTTCAAATTGGCAAAGAATGAGGACAGCTTGTGGTCTACTATTGATAGTACAAGTTTAAAGTCAGAACTGGATCTCTCAGATTCACGACCCCGTTTAAAAACCTCCCCATCTCACATTTCAGCTTCTTTGCATAAAGCATGGTTAAAATAATGAGTGAGAAAGGAATTTAAGATAGTACCTGTCACATGAAACTAAATAAAAGTAGCTACTGCTCTTTTTTTACCCTTGGAGAGTTTTAATACCAATGTGCTAATGGCAGGAAAACATACTTGCTTGATGAGAACCAAGGGAGTAAAGTTTTGTTTGAGTTGGTTTATAGAAATACCATTATGCAAAAAGTGATGTCCTTTGTGAATTTCCTCACTCTAGAGATACAAAAGCTAAATTCAGAGACCCAGTAGTGCAAGACGTTTGAAAACCAGTGGAGCATGAGCCTGGACAAAAGACGCATGGTTATGTGAAGGACTGGCTGCAGAGGCTATCACTTGAGGCTGAGCAATCCATGTGCTATCGCAGTCCACTTTCTGAGCCCTTGCTAAATTGGATTTTGGTAAAGGACTGGGGAAAAATATTACTACACACTAAAAGAATGTTGAATTTCTAAGTGTAGAATCCTTAGACTCTTTCATAGTGATCAGCTGTTCTCAAAGCTTCACTAAAAAGAACTTATTGGAAGAAAGATGTTGTTACTTTTGTTTTAGATTTTTTAGGGGCTATTATGCTACACTCAGATTTACTATACACCTCAATAATATGAATATTTTCTTTTGCCTACATTAACACATTTATTATAGAGAAGAATTAAAGAGAGTCCAGTCTTTTGCAATATCTAAATGTAAACATGTATTGAATTCCCTCTATGCCAGCCTTTTCAATTCTGTTCAACTACTTGTGATACTGTGGACCCATGAGATCATAGCTATGCCTTCTAATATTTTCTAAAGCCACAAATTAGTGCCAAGGGAGTTATACACTTAGATTGTTTAATATTCACATCAGTCTTCCTGTCATTAGTATCTCATTTTATATATAAAGACACTGAAGTGTAGGGAAGCAAATTAACTTTCCCTAGAGTCATATGAAAAGAATTCACACCCATAAGTGTTGGATTCTAAGCCCCATGCACCTGGTACCCTTAACAGCATCCGAAATACTTATAGCTCTTTTAAATTTACATACGATTTCTGTTTTCTTTTTAGAGTTAGAGTCTTAAGTTAAAGATTGCCAACATAGTTTTATTGGCTTAAATACTCTTTTCTTATTGGCAGTGTTCAAAATTATCCTCAATCAATATTGAGTATGTGAATTTTATGTTCAGAAACACTTATTGGCTTCTAGTGTGTAAGTTTTCAGATGATGGTATGGTATTATTCTTGTTGTATTAATGTTCAGTCTTGGAAGATATTTTTTCCCAAATTAGAATTCTTAAACATTTTTAAAATCTGTGTGTGTGGAAAATATCTCCATTCCCATATCCTTTTAACATATTTTACATTCTCATTTTCTTTTTTAAAATAATTATGAGACATAATAGCATTAACAAATAAATTTTCCATCTGTTGTGAGACTTCTTTTCCTGGGGATGCTAAGCAATGCTTATTCCCTTTTAAGATTCTAGTGTTAAACCAATGTTTGATTAAAGTTTTACTGGGGAACCAATGAATTTATTAAGCTTACTTACTGAAATAACTGAGGGGTTGTTGAGGTATATGTATGACATGAGGGTATGTACATTGGAAAGCCTTTACCAAGCATGGGTCATGCCTTCTCTTCCTAGCCTTTCCCAGATTGTATACTTTATCCATCCCAAAATCCATGACACCATGTGTGATTAGGGTCAAATTACACACAGTTGGCTGGGAAGAATGGCTGGATAATCTGGTGAGTGTTCAATGACCCTACTTGGCCCTCCTTTAATGAATGAACACAACAATTAACAAGCCCAATTGTGATGGTGTTTAGCAATCAGGCTCATCTGATATCATGATGAGTCTAGTTTCTTCACGCAGAAGGGACTGCTGTATAGCATCATCTTATTAAAAGGGCCTGGAATTTAAAAGGATTTGGTGCTAGGATCCACACTGAGGAGAACATACCTTGTTTGTTTTTCTGAGTCTGTGTTACTTCACTTAGTGTAACAGTTTCTAGATCCATCCATTTACCTGCAAATTTCATTATTTCATCTTTACTGTTGAATAAAGCTCCATTGTGTAAATACACCATATTTTTGTAAATCACTCATTTCTATAGTCATAATTTAGTCAACTAATATAAGGACCAAAATATATACTTAGTCAAGGTTTATCTAAGAATATTTGTTTTTTTTACCCAAGCTTTATATACATAGCATATGATAATTAAAAGTACCAAACTGGTGGAAAACCCTATTGGATGTTTAAGAGCCATAGTTTGAAGCCTCTATTAATGTGGTCAGAGGGACTTAAATGACACAGTTCTTGCTCCTTGCCCTCCAAGTTTGACTAAGTTCCAGGGGAATATGGAACATCTCTCAAAATGTCCTATAATTGTGGTGAGTCACCTGTCCTCCTATTGAGGGAGGCCATGGAGATCCCAACAGATGGACTTGGACCAATGTCCATTCTACAAAGAGGAGGGACAACACAGAGGAAAAATCTCATTCATGCTTCCAAGTAAAGCCAGATATGGCAGAGCAGGACCTTTCACTTATCTTCACATAAAGGGAAAGGAGCAAAGAGCTCCTCCTAATCCCATGTGACTCTTGAGGAACAGAATCTCAAATAACCTTAAGTATAAAAATAAATTGATTTATTTGGACCAACTGTATGGTCTTAAGCACCCAAAGGAAAGTATAACCAAAGAGTAAAGTCAACACTATATTTCATAAGAGTTCAAGGGATTAAACTTCCTTGACATTAGGCTTAATTCCATATAAAAAGTATATTTCTTTAACAGATCAAGAGATTACACTTCCCAGACATTAGGCTTAAGTCTATACAAAATTTGTTTAGATAATTATTTCTCATTGATGATTTTGTTCCTAACCAGAAAGTGCTGCTCAAATGTAAGACTTCAAATCTTGGTCTCCAATGCTGTAGTGCCCACCTGTAGCTAAAGGAGACAACCAGCTATTGTTCTACAATGATGTATAAATTTGTTTTCTCCCCCTATCAAGAAGTCTTTGAGAGGGAACTGACACTGATTCTAACCATTCCAACAGCTATCAAAATACCTGAAAGTAAACCCCGAATCCATCATTCTAGAGTCCAGCTTTGGAAGACAGAAGAAAAATAAGGAGGAACATAAAAGAGGGATGCTTTTGGAAACCCTTGTCAAGAAATTCCGATGGACTTTCATATGAACATTTGAAAATTGCCATGTTTTATTTGTTTTTATAGGGTTTTTGGTTACTCTACCATCCCACCCTCTGAAGCTGTAATCCTAAAATCTTTTAAGGATTACATACAAGCTCCCACATACTTTTGACATTTTTGGCCTTTGGAACAGAGTATGTTGCTAAAAGGCCCAAGGTCATTTTGACTTTTAGCCAAGAAACTGGCTACTTTTCTTTGGGATCTTTTTACCTTAACTGCCTAACCAATTCCTACCTCCTATTCTTAAAACACCATCCTCTGAAGAGGTTACCCAAATTGCCAATAGAAAAAAGGGAGGTGGACTACTCTGGCTTCTCCCATGCTGAACAGTGATACAGGATGAGACAATCAGAGTGCTCATACCCATCCCCCTACCTGGGATTTCTTGAGGCCCCTCCCAAGGCCCCAGGGCAGATCTGGCTTCAGTAGGCTTAGGCTGAGATCCTAGAAGACACCTTAGAGGTTGGGTTGGGACTTCCATCGGTGTAGAGGCTCTGATCTCAGCAGACTGCCAGAGCATGCCAAGTTCTGGCCTCCTTCTGGCTTCCCAGACAGAGAACCTGAGGATGCAGGGGACTGCCTGAGAGCCTCTGGATCCTGCCTCCATGTGGTGGAGGAAGCGTGAGTGTACCTGACCAGAACCTGGATTGGGCTTCTGTATGTACTCCTGAATAGCTGATCTGAAGCCATCAGTTCCCTCCAAATTACAAATGAGAGAACATGAACCCTGTACCAACCAGCTTTACATAACCTATAAAGAAAGGATCTAGGCACACCAATAATACAAACAGAAGCATACTTCAACTTAATTCTCATATCAAAATCACACACACACACACACACACACACACATACACACACACACAAAAGAAATTCATAGGCCAAAATCACAATGAAAGAATAATAAAACAGAAAACCAAAACACTATGTCCCCACCAAACCCCACCAATCCTGTAGAAGAGTTCTACAAGGAGAATCCCCTAGAGATAACCCAGGACACTAATTTAAAAGAACCATCATAAACCTGATCAAGGAATCCAACAAATTTAAAGAACACATGAACAAACAAATCAAAGAGCTAAAAGAAGGTAAAAATAACCTTCTGAATGCATCCACAAAAGAGATTGAAACATTGAGAACACTCAGGCAGAAATGAAGAAGGAAGCGCAAAACTCAATAAGCCAACTTGAAACAACAGGGGACAGCCTCACCTCTAGAATGAATGAAATGGAAAACAGAATATCAACACTGAAAGGTAAAGTTGAAGAATTGGAGCACTCAAGAAAGAAAACGGAAAATTTTAAAAAAGCAAAGGAATGGAATTTGGAAGAGATGTGGGAGCCATTTAAAGACCAAACCTATGGATCATAGGAAGAGAGGAAGGAGAAGAATTTCAGGTTAATGGTGTTGACCAGACCTTATACAGGATTGTAGAAGAGAACTTCCAAAAATTAAGGAAAGACATCCCCATATAAATACAGGAAGCACATAGAACCAAATAGACAGGATCAGAAAAGAAACTCCCCACTACATACCATAGTATAAACACTAAATGTACAGAACAAAGAGAGAATACTGAACAAGTCACATACAAAAGAAACCCATCAAAATTACAGCTGACTTATCAATGCAAACTATGAAAGCTAGAAGACCCTGGACCAAGATATTTCCAGTTCTAAATGACACTAGATGCCAGCCCAGAATACTTTACCCAGAAAAAAAAATATTATACTTGAGGGGTAAAGAAAAATCTTCCATGACATGAATAACCTGAAAGAATACATGTCACAAAACCAGCCCTTCACAGAATACTTGAAGCAATACAGAGAGCAGAGAGACAAACAACTATACCCTAGGGGCAACGAAAAAAATAAACAAAGGTATAATCTAGGAAACACAAAATTAGACAGAGAACAAAAACAGCAATCAAAATGATGGCAACCATGGCAACTAATACACATCTTTCAAAAATAAGCTTAAATATCAATGGACTGAACCCCCAGTCAAAAGACATAGGTTAATCTAATGGATTAAGAAACAAAATCCATCTTTTTGCTGTCTGCAAGAAATCCATCTCACCTTCAAGGACAGGCACTACCTTAAGGTAAAAGAATGAAAAAGAATATTCTAACCAAATGTCACTAAGAAACAAGCAGGGGTTGCAATTCTAATATCTAACAAAATAGAATTCAAAGTAAAACTAATCAGAAGAGATAGGAGGATCACTTCATTCTGATCAAAGGAACAGTTAACCAAGAAGATATCACAATCCTTAACATTTATGCACCAAACTTGGGTGCACCCAAATTCATAAAAACAATACTACAGGACTCTAATGCACACATTAACTACAACTCAGTAATAGCAGGGGACTTCAATACCCCACTTTCTCCATTAGACAGGTCAACTGGACAAAGAATAAATAAATATATGTCTGAATTAAATGATACCATACATCAAATGGACCTAACAGACATCTTTCAAATATTCCACCCAAGCACCGAAGAATACACTTTCTACTCAGCACCACATGGAACTGTTTTCAAAAATTGACCACATACTGAGTCACAAAACAAACCTCAACAAATACCAAAAATTTAAATAATTCCATGCATTCTATCAGAGCACAATGCAATAAAGTGCAAAATCAACAATAGATAAACCCCAGGGACTACATGAACTTATGGCAATTGAATAACACACTCCTAAACAATGAGTGGGTAAAAGGAGAAATTAAGAAAGAAATAAAAGAATTCCTGGAATTCAATGAAAAGGACAATACAACACAACACAACCTCTGGGACACATTAAAAGCAGTTCTAAGAAGGAAGTTTATAGCTCTAAATGCCTACATTAAAAAATTAGGAAAGGCCCAAATAAATGACCTAACGCTGCAACTCAAGACACTGGACAGGCAAGAACGAAGGAAACCCAAACTCAGCAGAAGAGATGAAATAACAAAAATCAGAGCAGAAATTGAAGAAATAGAAATAAAGAAAACAATACAGAGAACCAATGAATCCCAGAGCTGCCATTCTTTGAAAAGCTAAACAAGATAGACACTTAGCTCAGTTAACCAAAAGAAAGAGCAAATCCAAATAAACAAAATCAGAGATGGAAGGGGAAACATTACAACAGACACCCAAAAGATCCAGACCATTATAAGGGAATATTTTAAGAACCTATACACTACTAAATCTCAAAACCTAAAAGAAATGCATGGATATCTGAAACCATAAGAACCACCAAAGTTAAACCAAGAAGAGATCAACAATTTAAACAGACCTGTAACATATAAGGAAATTGAAATACTAATACAAAGCCTCCCAACCGAAAAGAGCTCAGGCCCAGATGGATTTATAGCATAATTCTGACAGTCATTTAAAGAAGACCTCCAACCAATACTACTTAAATTATTCAAAACCATAGAAACAGAGGGAGAAGCCCCAAATTCCTTCTATGAAGCCAGCATCACTCTAGTACCCAAACCCAGTAAAAACACAACCAAAAGAAAACTACAGACCCATATCCTTAGTGAACCCAGATGCAAAAATTCTCAACAAAATACTTGCAAACCACATATAGACGCACACACACACACACACACACACACACACACACACACAAAACATCTAGCATGATCAAGTAAGCTTTATCCCAGAGATGCAGGGCTGGTTCAATATACACAAGTCAATGGACATCATTAATCATATAAATGGACTCAAAGACAAAAAACACATTGTCATCTCAATAGATGCAGAAAAGGGTTTTGACAAAATTCAGCATGGATTTCTGTTCAGTCTTAGAGGGAACTGGACTGGAGGGAACATACCTTAACATAAATAAAGCTATATACAACAAACGCACAGCCAACATCATTCTAAATTGTCAAAAACTGGAAGCATTCCCATTAAAATCAGGAACCAGACAAGGACGTCCACTATCTCCACTCCTTTTAAACATAGTGCTTGAAGCTCTTGCTAGAGCAATAAGAGAGAAAGAAATTAAAGGAGTACTAATAGGAAGAGGTCAAACTATCACTTTTTGCAGATGATATGAAATACTATGCCTAAGAGATCCCAAAAGTTCCACCAGAAAATTACCAGAACTGATCAACACTTTCAGTATATTGTAAGGTTATAAAATCAATCTACAAAAAATTCAGTAGCCTTTCTATATATCAATAACAAGCAATTGAGGAAAGAATACTGGGAAATTCTCCGGTGATCAAAATTGCTGCAAAAAAATAAAAATATCTTAATTAAAATCAGTAGCCTTTTTATATACCAGTAACAAGAAATTGGGGAAAGAATACTGGGAAATGCTCTGGTAGTCAAAATTGCTGCAAAAATAAATTTCAGGTATATGACCTACACCTCATATCTATAACTTACTTCACTATCAATTTATTTATAACACTGCAACACATTTTTTTTTTTTTTCCTTTTGAGACCGGGTGTCCCTGTAGCCCCAGATGGCCTGGAACTCTGTAGGTCAGACCAGGCTGGTCTTGAACTCACTAAGATCCACCTGCCTCTGCCTCCTGAGTGCTGGAATTAAAGGTGTGCATCACCACACCTGGCTATTTATTTTTTAATAAACCCACTTCCACCATTTAGTGACAAGAAAACTGAAGGTGAATTTGTGAAATTCAGTTGCAAGACATCTTTGATGATGAGTTAAGTTGCCCTAAAATGCATCTCCACATTACAATCCAACTTGACAAATATAGTATATACATGAGAGTCAATGCTCAAAAATGTATTTAAGAGTAATAAATTTCTTCTTTAAAAATTAGCAATTCTAGAATTATGTGCCTCAAGATGACAATTTAACATATGCAGCAGAAGTCATGTTTACACTTTAACAAAGCACGGTATTTTCAGTCAAGCCTGTTGCAAATTAATTTTGTTACATTTTGATGCCAACTTTCCCTGATTCATATAAACAGCGATGCTAGAAGTATTACTGAGTTGACACCATCAGCAGGAGAAAATCTCTGACAAGAATTAAATAATGGTGGCTTTATCTGAGTGTTAGCAGGGGCTTCAAAATTTTTGCCAGTAACTTTCTATTAGAGACTGTGGCTGCCATGGGGTACATGGCTCAGGTCAGTTCTCAACAGAATCTGCACAAGAAGCACATCTGACTCTATGCTTCCTCAGATCCTTGTGACACTGATACCAGTTTCTCTCTGTTTCCAAACAATGTATGAGTGTGGCATTTGCACAACTAGCAGGCAATTTCTGTTCATTTCAAGACAATACTGTCAGACAATCTTTGCTATTCTCACATCTCTACTGGTCTGGGTGAGACTCCCTCAGAACTGCATTAGAGACTGGAGCTCCTTCTACCCAGTGTTCTTACTTTGCTCTTGACCTTGAGAAGCATGAAGTGTGATTGTAGCCTAAAGGCTCTGCCTACCAATTCTTTCTTTCTACACTCTGTCCTTCAACAATCCAACTACAACAAATAGTCATCAGTGAAGGGTAAGGCTCCTTGAACCCCTCCTCTAGCTATTCCTTGTTCTAAATCTTCTGCTTCATATCATATGATATTGATATCCACATCAATGTTCCCTGATACAGAGTGCACCTGTTAGCTTCAGCTGTCAACTTGACACTGCCTAGAGTTACTTAAAGGAGTCTCAACTGAGGAATTTCTCAAATTAGACTGTGGCTGTGTCTATGAGGGATGAAATTGACTGATAACTGATATGTAAGGGCCTAACTCCCTATGGAAGCTCCTTCCCTAGGTTGGTGGGTATGGACTGCATATAAGACAACCAGAGATCAAGCCAGTAAAAAGTGTTCTACCATGGCTTCTGCTTCAGATCCTGATGAGCTACTGGCTCAATATTCCTCCATAATGGAATATGACCCAGAAGTAAAATAAAAGCTGAATAAACTTCCTCCCCTAAGTTGCTTTTGGTAAGAGTATTTCATCACAGCAACAGAAAAGCAAGGTAGAAGAAAAATTGGTACCAGGACTGAGGTACTGCTGTGATGGACCTGACCATGTTGTTTTATGGGAGGAATGAGGATTGGGAAATAAATAATGAAATTATAAGTAAAATACTTTTAGATGTTGAGAGAAATTTGGACTGATACATCCATTAAATGCTCACGGCTTGAAGCACTGTTCCATGGGAACATGGATGACAAGGAAGCAGAGAGAAATGCTGATAATAGAGACACTGGCTTGTGAAGTTTCAGAGGGAAGCAATGACCCTGCCACAGATATTTGGATGTTTTGAATTAATACTCTGTAGTTCCTGGTCAGTTGGGGCAGTACAGGGAACAAAACTGTGTCTGGGGGAAATTGCTTGTTGCTGTTTCCTGGGGTTCTCCATGGAAACTGTAATGAGAAGTAACGTTTGAATTAAATAAGAAAAAAGTGAGAGGTCTATTTCTGGAGGAAGGTAACTGGTTCAGAACAATGGTGATATGACTAACATTTGGAGAAACATAAGGGAACCAAAATGAGCTATATTCTTATAGAGAAGACAGAAAAAACAACGCAAAATTAAAGTGTCCACAGGATTCTGAATGACATTTTGTGTTTCTCTACACTACTGTATATATAATACATATCCTACTATTTAGTTATAAATGGTTATGTTTATATATTTTTGGATATGTCTGATAATCAACTGGATTTAATAATGACGGGAAAAGCATGGAGGCAAGAGGTGGCCAAAGCAGAAAGTGAAGCACTCACGTCTTCAAAAGGAACAGGAAGAACAGAGAAACAGAAAAATCTGGCAAGAACTCTGAAACTCTGTCCCCAGAAAATGTGCTTCTCCAGCAAGGCTAACCCTTCAAGACCTCTCAACACAGCATCAACAACTGGGAACAAAAAGTCTAAATACTTGGAGTTTATTGGTTACATTCTTATTCAAACCACCACATTCCACTCCCTGGTCCTCACAGTCTCATGACCATAAAAAATGCAAAATTATTTTGTCCACCTTTTAAAATTCCCTATAGTCTTTACCAGTCTCAATATTATTCAAAAGTTCAGAGTCCAAAGTCCCTTCTGAGCCTCAAGGTAATCTCTTAACTATAAGCCTCTGCAAAATCAAAAGAAAATTATGTACTTTTAACATAAAGTGGAACCAAAAACACATTTCCTTTCCAGAAGGGAGGAATGGGGGCATAGTGAGGAAATGCCAAATAAAAACAAGACTGAAAACCAGAAAGGAAATCACAAAACCTAATAGCTGCATGCCAACTTCTAGGACTTTATTTCCAAAAGCCTTCGATGGCTCAGTCCCTTCAGCTGCATGGACTGCAACATACACTACTCTCTTGGGCTGGTGCCACTCCCTGTACGCAGTTCTCATTGGCATACGTCTTACAGCTCTAGCATCTCCGAAGTCTTCTTGAGCTCTCCACTGCTACCAGGCTTTACCTTCACAGATACACACAGTGGCCTGTCAGGGCTTCTTGACTTGTCAGGGTCTTCTTTATGTAGGATGCTCCTGATGCACTCTGCCTGGTATCTACAGCTCCCTTAAACCATGGAGGAAAAGCTGATAACCCCTTTACTATTGCGAGGAAAAGCTGATAACCCCTTTACTATTGCATCATCTATGCCTCTAAATCCAGCACCACATGAAGGACATTGCCAAGTTCGACTGCCAACCTAGGACAGACCCTGACATGCTTCAACCTTATTAGCACATTTTTTATGCTGGATTTTTCTTGGAGCAGAAACACCTCCTGCATTCTGCATTTTCTTTTCACAAGTTGGAGGCTTAACAGGATGTAGTGTTATCCTGAACATACCATTTCCATTTTTTAACAGCAAATCTCTGACCTGCCCCTTTAATCACTCTAATGTCCTTGCAGAAGAGAGCCTTTTCTTCAGCACATGCCTTAGGTCCAACATTCTTAAGCTTGCTAGTGCTCTTTTTCTCTCTGAACTATAAATTTTGCATTTTTGTCTGTCCAACCTGCTCATTTGCACTGTAGACCTGCATAATATTCACCATTATTAGCTATTTCACTATTTCTACATTAGGCTGTCTTGAAATGTCCTCTAACAAATAAATTAGTATATTGCTTTTCAACTTAATCTCAGTTCAGACTCTTAGACTATGAGCTGACTCCAGTCAGACTTGCCAAAATATTCCAGTGGCTGCTTAAGTTCTTATTTCCCTCTGGAACTACTTTGCTCTCAGCACTATTTTCTTCCAGGCTTCTACTAGAATGGGTCATTAAGCTCTGCTTACAGCATTTAACTGCTTTTCTAGTCAGTTTCTTAAGTCTTTCACATTCCTCCAAAAACCAAAATAGTCACTTTCTTCACAGCAAAACCCCAGAATCCTGGTACCAACTTCTATCTTAGTTTGATTTCAATTGCTGTGCTGAAAACAGTGACAAAATCCAACTTGTGGAGGAAAGAGTTTATTTGGCTTACAGCACAGTCCATCATCAAGGGAAGCCAAGGGGAGGAACCTGGAGCACAGACCATGGAAGAACACTGCTTAATGGCTTACTACATAGTTCATGCCCAGCCTTTCTTATAAAATACACCACTAACCTTCCCTGGAATGGAATCATCCACAATGGGCTGGGTCCTCCCAAATCACTCAACAGTCAAGAAAACACTCTACAGAAATGGCCAACCCAATGGAGGAAATTCCTCAGTTGAGTCTATTCAGGTGTGTCAAGTTAATAACTAAAGTTATCCAGCACATTGGGTATACCAGGACCTTGGAACTTTCACCAAGGACAGTGGCAAATGTGAAGCAGAATCAGCCTGATGATATGAGGAAAGCTGTGTACTGTAGATTACAGAGACAGGGAGGTAGAACTTCCCAAACCCTTTAGAACACTGAAGATCATGAGTCCTAGGTATCTTACAATGAAGTACAGGTTTTAGGTTTACAGTACTGAAATTTGGTTTTGCTTTGATCTTGCTGCTTTATGCCCATATCCTTCCCTTTTTGAGTAAGATTATACCTAATTTGCTTTTGGTTTTTCAGGAGACCAAAGTTAAGAATCTTTGGATTTTTAAAGAGATATTGGATTTTTAAGGAAACATTGAATTTTTTTTTTCAAATTTTATTTTCAAGTTTTTTTTTTAGAAGCATTTCATTACAGCTTTAACATATTCAGTAACACATTCCAGAGCAAGGATACATCTCTTTCAAAGGTGGCTGTAAATTT
>NW_008337147.1:1875041-1875588 GCF_000622305.1 Nannospalax galili
CAGGACATTTTGCACGATGCTCATAGTCCCTGGGAACTAATCGACCC
Organism: Nannospalax galili; assembly: GCF_000622305.1. Classification (NCBI taxonomy): domain Eukaryota; kingdom Metazoa; phylum Chordata; class Mammalia; order Rodentia; family Spalacidae; genus Nannospalax; species Nannospalax galili. The sequence continues at coordinate 1,875,089 of NW_008337147.1, forward strand.
AGGAGGGCAAGGAGCAAAAAGTGTCCTTTGATTCCCTCTGACCCAATTAGTATAGATCTCAAGGTATGTCTGTTAAACATCCAAGAAGGTTAGTTCCACCATTCTGGCATTTTAATTACTGCGTGTCCTGCAGATAAGTCTTGAGTAATGACTGGTTGGTCTCAAATAAACCTTGTCTAGAGATATATTTCTTGATCTGTTAAGTATAATTTGTCAGTCGATTGTAAGAATAATATGTTTCCCTCTGGTTTTCATGACTAGCTAGGCATTGTTTCTCTCTTGTATCATCTCACCCCTCTATCATGGTTTTCCCACTTAAGATGCCGCCACTTCCCCCTCTGTTGAGCTTCTTCTTTCTCCTTATCCCCTAGGTTCCTCATATACCCTTCCCTCCCCGCTCCCTTAAACTAACCCAATTTTTATCCATATCTCCCTTATTAAGGCCTGTTACCTACTATTCTTCTCCTTCAGGTTATTTCTTTTCCTTTACCTCACTGTTT
>NW_008337147.1:1876136-1921973 GCF_000622305.1 Nannospalax galili
GCCCATCTTTCAATTGGGTTGCTTCTTGTCTTGGTTCTCTGTTTTTTAAGTTCGTTATATATTCTGGTAATTAAACCTCTATCAGATGTGTCGCTGGTGAAGATTTTCTCCCATTCTGTGGGTTTTCTGTTTGTTTCCTTGGTTGTCTCATTTGATGTACAGAAGCTTTTTAGTTTAATGAGGTCCCACTTGTTAATTCTTGCACTTAGGAAACATTGAATTTTTAGAATGTTGGAATTTTAAAGATTATGGTACTTTTAAGTTGCACTGTTACATGTTATTATTTTAACATGAGCTATTATGGACAAATAATGGATGGCAAAGGATTAAATGATGTATTTTTAATGTCAAGTTGACAAAGATTATAATATCCTCATGCTTGAGTGATCAACTTGACAAAACTTATAGTCATCTGAGGGAGCCTCAGTTGAGGAATTTCCCAGATCAGATGTCTTTGAGGCATTGACTTGATTAATGATTGATAAGGGAGGGCCTAGACCAGGATGAGCAGCACCAGCCCTAGGCAGATGATCCTGGGCTATATATGAGAATGAGCCATAATGTAATGTTCCTCCATCATTTCCACTTCAATTCCTGATTAAGTTTCTGCTCTGATTACCCTCAGTGATGAATTATGACCTGGAAGTATAAACCAAATAAATTCTTAAGTTATTTTTGCTCAGAGCATTTTTATAACAACAGAATTATATCTGAACAGAGGAGATGGTATACATATCTTGTTTAGGGCTGAGTACCCACCTCTCATTCATAGCACAAGAAGGGAAATCATTATTTTCTGTTGTTTAACCACTGATGACCTCACTAAATTTCAATGGATAGTTCAATCTTATGATCACATAAATAGCCTTGCTTAAACTAAATGCATCAAAAATCAAAATCAAGTGCCTGGAGAGATGGTTCAGTAGTTAAGAGCACTGAGTGCTCTTGCAGAGGACCCGGGTTCAATTCCCAGAACCCACATGACAGCTACAAACCATCCTTAACTCCAGCTCCAGGGGAACCTGAAGCCCTCTTCTGACCTTCACAGCATTGCACTACACGGATGCACTCATATACGTGCAGGAAACGCACTCATGCACATAAAAATAAAAATAATAAAATATTAAAAAAAAATCGAAAGTCACAAACATGGGTAAGGCACTGATTGGTATGGATAAGGGGACTGGCTATAGATGGGCATAAGATAAGAGATCTGGGAAAGAGAGTGTTATCAGAATATATTCATACAAGCAAACAATAAAATAATCAATAGTAATTGTATCAATGGAAAAAACTCAAGCTATTTATATTTTTATTTGAGAGTTACATGCTTCCCTTTAAAAGTCTGGGGTCAGATATTTTGATGGATAATTTAAATTTTCCATTATTTTATGTTAAAGTCAAACACTGTATCCTGCTTGTGATTTTGTATAAATTTCTGATGCTTAATATGGTAGAATATCAATAACATAATATAAATCAATCTGAAAAATTTGAGTGATTTATCAAAATTGTCCTTGCAGGTGATTTATCAAAGTAGCTGGATCAGATGGTAGATCTATTTCTACTTTTTTTTGAGGAAACTTCCTGTTGATTTCTATAGTGGTCATACCAACTTACATTCCCACCCAAAGCTGAGTATTTCCCTTTCCTGACTTTCATGTCAGAATTTGTTGTTGTTGTTATTGTTTTTTCTTGATCTTAGACATTCTGATGTGAATAAGCTGAAATCTCAAAGTAGTTAGTTTTAATTTGCATTTCTCTGATAGCTCATGATGGTGAGCATTTCTTTAAATATTTCTTTTTAAAATATTTTTATTGATTCTTTCAGAATTTCATACAGTATATTTTATCATATTTAGACTCCATCCCCCATCTGCAACCCTACCATACTCTCCCATGACTTTGTTTCTTGCACATTATACTTCTTGTTTTGTGGAATCTTTGTTCAATTTTACAGCTCATTTATAAAAACTGGGTTGTTTTCTTGGTGTTTAGTTTTTTGAGTTCCCTATATATTCTAAAAATGAGCCCTCTATCGGATATATAGCTGGCAAGGATTATTTTCCCCCATTTTCTAAGTTGATTCTTCACTTACTTGATGGTGTCCTTCGCAGTTTTTTAGTTTTATCAAGTCCCATTTGTCAATTGTTGGTTTTAATTCCCACATTACTGGAGTTGTTTCTGAATAAAGGCCTTTCTTGTACCTATAAGTCAATGCATACTATGTACTTTTTCCTTTAAAAGATTTAAGATATGAGATCTTATGTTAGATGCTTGATCCAATTGAATTTTAGACACAGTGAGAGGCAAGGATCTAGTTTGTTCAGAACCATTTCCTGAAAATGTTGCCTTTTTTTCCACAGTACTTTTTTGGTATCTGTGATGGCTAATCCTGGGTGTCATTTTAACTGGGTCTGGGATTAACTGAAGTGAGAGAGATCTTCTTGATTGGATTATCTGAAGCTGAAAGACACACTCTAAATGTGGGTGTTACCTTCTGATGGCAGCTGTATAAAAGGCTGTGGCAGCGGAGAGCACTTGCTGTTTGCTGCTTGCCTTCTCTCTCACTGGTGAGTTTGTCTTGCTGCTGTAGAATGAAGACTAGCCGATCTTTTGGAATTCATCAGACCTTCAGCACAGATTGGAACTACTGGGACATCCAGCCTGTGGACTGAGCAACAGATTCTCATCCTCTCCAGTGTGGTGCAGTCGATGTTGGACTACTCAGACTCTAACCTGTGAGCTAATATGAAAAATCCCTCTGCATATATATTCATTCTACCAGTTCTGTTTCTTTAGAGAACCCTGACTAATACAGTATCTTCGTTAAGTAGGGTAGGTATAGAAATGTAAGCATTCATGTGTGCCCTCCATATGCCCCCTATTGATCTATATGTCTAGACTGAGATCATTATCAGGCTGTTTTTATCACTATAATACCTCCAGCAGGTTTTTTTTTTTAATTTTAAAGAACATAGGAAACTGAATGTGTAGAGATCAGAGGTCAACTTTGGGTGTTGTTCCTTAGGTGCTGTTGACTTTGTGTTTTAAGATATTTCTCTAGTTCTACTGAAGTTTCTAAAGTAGGCTATGCTGACTACCATGGAAGTCCTTGGATCTGCATGTATCTGTCTTCCCAACACTAGAATAAAATGCTTGTTCCACCATAGCTGGCTTTTTAAAATATGCATTTTAGATATCAGATTCAGGTCCTCATGCAGGTGTGGAAAACATTTACAGTAAACACTATACCCCCAGCTCTCTTTATCAATGTTCTTACTTAGCTTGGAATCAATGACTAACTCAACATTTAATCATTGAATTCATAAAACAAATAATTTTTCATATGTATTATTAATAACAAAACAGTATGTATGTCTGAGGAAAAAATTTTATCCCATTTAAGAATAAATCTATATTTTTAAGAATGAGAATATATATATAAATTAATGAATTAGTTTCTTAAATGTATTTATAGGTTACAGAAAAATGGAGTCAAAAGTACAGAATTCTGATATATCATCTCACCATCTTTGTCTTTTTATTTGTTATTAATCTTATTTTTGTTGTATATTTGCTGTAATTTCCGAACCAACATTGGTCCATACATATAAGCTAAAGCAGTTTAAATTATACTTCATGCCTAGGTTGTAGCTTTTGACCAATAATAGTACATCTCTACCATTGAAGCATCACACAAATAGTTTTAATGTATGAAGTATTCACTGCATTCCATTTATTATTTTTTTCCACTACACTTTTATCAGTCATTGATGGTTTTCCTTTCCCTGAATATCTTAAACCTAGAATCACACATTGTGCATCTTCTTAAGACTGGCATGTCTCATACAGTAATATTCATTTAACATTCTTCAATGTAGTTTGGTAGTTTAGCAGCTCATTTCTTTCAGCGTATTGTTGGATTGTATGAATGTACTTCAATCTGTTTATCCATTCTCCTATTAAAGGAATTCCACTTTTGCTTCCAAATTTTGGATATCATGAATAAATCTGTCATAAACATCCACATTCAGATTTTTCTATGGACACACATTTTCAATTCATTTGCATGAACATCAGAAGGAAAAACTGCTAGATCTTATGGAAACAGCATAAAAATATGTCAAAATTTCTTTCAAAGTATATGTATTCATATAGCATTCACACAGCAGTCTGTGTGACAGTTCTTGTTGCTTTGTATTCTTGTGAGAATTTGGTGTTGTCAATAGTCTAGATTTTAACCATTCTAATATGTGGGTAGTCACCTCTCTTATTTATTTTAATTTGCAATTCTGTATTTATGGACAAAGTTGAGCATCTTTTAAGACTTTTTTACTATCTCTATATTTTATTTGCTAAAATGCCTGATTTTTTTGTTCTCAGTTATTTTGTTTAATTATCATTATACTTGAAATCCTCCGTACCATTTCTGGTTATCCTCTGGCTATTATATAAGCAAATTTTCATCTTAAAAAATTACCCTATATTCTATGAGCCTTAGGTGCAGCAGCTGCATTGTAGGTGTGTTACTTAGAACAGGGGTTAAGAGGACACTAATGAATCTCTCAGTTCTCATTCATGAAGCTCCTTCTTGCACCAGAGTTCTGGAATATAAAAGGCAACAAATGGCAAAAGCATAGAGATTAAGAATCTGAAGAATGTTGGTTCTTAGACAGGAATCCTATTTTAATCTTCACCCACCCAAGGCTCAAGGAGCATTGCAGAAGAGGGGAAAGAAAGATTGTAAAAACCAGGGAGGAGGTACATGACCATATGGAAACAGAGTCACACAAGCTTCTGAGACCCTGTTAATATGGACATACAGCAGTGGTTTCAACATACAAAAGTCCCATGCAAACTCAAGCAGACAAAAACCCATCATAGAACTGGGAAAAAGGACAGAAGACTCCAATCCTAGCTGAAGAAATATTGGCAACTGATTACTGCTAGGTAAGCCGATCTTCCAAAGTGAGAGAGTCTAGATAAGCTAACTAGACCTCTGTAGATGAACTTGCACTGAGGAACATCTGAGGACATTAACTTGACACATTATGCTTTAACACAAAAAACAGAATACATAAATTCCAGTGGCAGTCTATGGGAGGGTGTCAGTCGGGATGGGCGTATAAAGATGAATAAAATTGATTAAGATGTTCTGTATGAAATATAAAAATTTAAAGAAAAAGAATTACTCCAGCTGGTAGTTGGGCATAAGACAAAAGCAGACTAAAGGCAAAAAAGACCAATAAGGAGGATATGTACTCATTTGTATGAATAATGAAGGTGGTATTTTGGTGAGAGATGCTTAGATTTGGTATACATTTTGTGCTATTTACTATTGTGTTAAAATATTATAGTATAGGTAAATAATCTATGGAATCTAAATAGAGGTGTATGTGTAGTTTAAATACTATTAGTTATTATAAGTGTCAGTGTACCATTTTATCAGTGGTTTGAATCAAAGTTTTCCTTTGATTCCAATAAACTGTGGATATTTCTGGTGCATGCACATGTGTGTGTATGTGACTAACTTTCCATGAATGACTCATTTTTCATTTTGTACAGAGAAGAATGTGTATACTACTTCTTTCCACACAGTTACTCATGGAAACTGTCTGAGAGAGGCAGTGCCAGCATCACAGTTACCATAGTTTCCTAGGAAGATATCCAGTCAGCTGATAGAGAAAGAAAAGGTGGAAAAGGCATGTTGATTTCAACTCACATTACCCAAGAAAGCAAAAATGTCAGTTCTGCTCACAGGTGAAATCTATAGCAACACAATAAGGAAGGGAACTAGTCTCTTAATTAGTCACTTTCCTATGATAACTCTGTTATGCAAAATGAAAAATGCATGATCAGTGGAAAGTTAATACTATATGAAAGTTGCTAAAGAAAGGAAGAAGTCAGGTTGCTGTCAAAAGTTAGGTTTTTATGGTTGTAGTGGGTTTCTATGGTGCAGTAGTTATCACATTCACCTCACATAAAGTAGAATTTTATCAAAAGGCTATTTGTGAACGTAGTTGGTAAAATAGGAGTAATAAGTTGTTGGCAAAGTAATGATTTTTTTTTGTCAATTTAGGACATCTTTAAGGCATACAATGTGATAGGCAAATGTGGAGTGAAGAGGTGAAGCATCAAGGTCCATTTGAGAATATTTAGAACAGAAGGGATATATCAAGTCACACAGGTGTAAGAACTCATTTAGGAAACTTACGTAGTGCTGAAGATAAATAACGTTCAAGGATTTTGCCTTTGCCAAAATTTTATTTGCAAATCTTAAGAAAAATAACAAAAGTTAAATGGAAGAATCAGAACCAAGAAGAAAAAACTCTATCACTGCCCAACGTCTTTTCTACAGTCTTTCTAGAAAAGTTAAGTGATTGAAATAACTATTTATAAGAGAAAATTAATTTTTTCCAAACACCCTACTTGTGGTAGAAATGTCACACTTTTATTATCTTGCAGGGTTCTCATATCCTAATCTTGGTTATTTGGCTATTTTTTTTCTTCGATGTTCAAGTTCAATAGTGGACACTTCTTTTTTTTTAAGATTTTACAAAACCTTTATTGAGAATTTCATACATGCCTATAATGTGTTTTGATCAAATCCACGCCCACTCCCTCCCTTCCAACACTTCCCATATTTCCCCATCACTTCTTTCTTTTTCTTTTTCTTTTTCTTCTTCCATTTATTTATTTTTATGACGCTTTTGGCTACTCTAACATTCCTCCCTCTGAAGAGTTAACCCTAAAATATTTTGAGGATTAGATACAAGCTCCCAAATACTTTAGACATTTTTGGCCTTTGGAACAGATTATGTTGCTAACAGACCCAAGAACATTTTGACTTTTAGGCAAGAAACTGGCTACTTTTCTTTGGAGTCTTTTGACCCTATCTGCCTAGTGAATTCCTACCTTCTTTTCTTACCACACCATCCTCTGAAGGAGTTACCTAAATTGCCAACAGGGAATAGGGATGCAGACCACTCTGGCTTCTTCTATGCTGAACAGGAATGCAGGGTGAGGCAACTGAGGTACCCTTTCCGTGGGTCTATCTAAAAGACTCCCAAATTGCATATCTTATCTCTAAGGAGAAAAGACAGTCCTTGAATCCTGAATAGGAGATGTGAAGGAGAAGTAAAGGCAAGAGAAATTAGCATTACAAGTTCTAGATAGGGAACTAGAAAAAAGTCAGAACAGGGCAATTTCTCAAACGTTCATATGAGTGTTCATTAGAATTTCTTGACAAGGGCTTCCAAAAGCATCCCTCTATTGGGTTCTTCCTCATTTTTCTTTTGTTTTCCAAGGCTGGACTCTAGAGTGATGGATTCAGGATTTGCTTTCAGGTATTTTGATAACAGTTGGAGTAGTTAGAATCAGTGTCAGTTCCCTCTCAAAGGCTCCTAAATAGGAGGAGAAAACAAATTTATCCATCATTTTAGAACAATAGCTGGTTTCTCCCTTAGCTACAGGTGGGCACTGCAGTATTGGAGACCAAAATAGTGGACACTTCTTAGCTCTAGGGAACTACTGTGTTTTATTTTTAATTCAGTCATAGCATGGTGGGGCATGCCTTTAATCCCAGCACTTGGGAGGCAGAGGCAGGCAAATCTTTGTGAGTTCAAGGCCAGCCTGGTCTACGTAGTGAGTTCCAGGACAGCCGGGGCTACAGAAAGACCCTGTTGCAAAAAGACAAAAAGAAAAAAAAAAAGACTTTGAAAGTTTGAAAGACACTGCTGTTTTTCACTGTGGTGGTTGAAAAAGAGGTTGGAATTCATACATTCTGTCATTTGTGTAAAGGCCTATTGTGTCAAGTTAGTGTCCCCAGATGTTCCTGAGTACAAGTTTACTGAGGTCTATTCAGCTTACCTAGACTCCCTTTCTTTAGGAAGATCAGCTTTTCCTCATGCAGCAGTAATCAGTTGCTAATATTTCTTCAGATAAGACTGGGGTCGGCTGTCCATTTCCCCAGTTCTATGCTAAGTTTTTGTCCTAGTTTTCATGAGACTTGTACATGCTAACACCATTGCTGTATGCCCATATGAGTAGGGTCCCAGGAGCTTGGAAGATTCTTAATGATTGGGGTCAATAAAAAAGTTGTGAGCTATAATACACCTGCAGAGTGTGCAGAACATAAATGGAATTCAAGAAAATAAGTGAAAAAAACTGAGAACATATACATGTGTATAACTGAAAGGAATAAATAAAAATAAAGAAAATGAGATCATAATAAAACGAAAACTGGGCTTGAGATTTTTGTCTTTTTGGGGAAGGATGGCATGTCATCCCCATATGAAACCACAGAGGCAGCCTTGGATGCATGTTCTCTCTGTTTCTCATATCAAGTATTTCTGAACAGGAAGCCTCATTTCCCAGGAGGAATTGCAAGTTCCTGAATGTGCCATATACATATATGTCCCTCTTTCAAACGTGGTGGCCAAGTGACAGCCTCATTCATTATAATGCCTTTTTGGATTTACCCATCTATATTTTATAAAATAATTTAAAATTGCAAACTGAAAAAAAATGGTACTTCACATAAAGTACAAGGTACCATATATTCTTGTATTATCACTACTAAAATTCTTCAAAAGCAGCATAATTAACACCAGGATTTGTATATCCTGTTGTCCCCAAGAAGTTCAGGTGCTGAAAACTTTGGCCTCTAGCATAGCAACATAGAGTTTAGTGGGTCTTTTACCATGAGAAAAGACTCTTTCGATTTTTTTTAATTCTTTTAGAAACAAAGCATATTTATTTTCATTATATAACATGAAAAAAAGACACAGGTACATAGGTGTATATTTGGATTTTAAATTGTATTTATATCCCACATATTAAACAAGAGAAACATTGAATATGGCAAAGATATCAGTTTGTTTATACATTTAAATTATTACAAATACTTATAATTTGTACTTGAATCTTCAATGAAACCATTTTCATGCAGCTACTGAAATGTAGGTATCAATTTCTTGTGATATATGTGTCTTATATGATGAGAGAATTGAAAATGTTGTCATAGAATGATGTGTATTACCGAGTTAATAAGAGAATTTAGGTGAAGATCCCTAACCAAATTCATATTATAAGATGATGTGAGGATAGGGCTAGTAGAATTTGCCTTAAACTTTCAGATAGTAAACATTTCGGGCTATTCACCAAATCTTAACATGTCAAGTGACGACTCAACTTGGCTATTACAGCTCAATGAAGCCACATACAATAATCACCTTTGAAATATAATTTTTAGTCATCACATGTATTAGGCTGAATTTGGCTTTCAGTCTTTAGGTTGAGAACTCCTGCTCTAATATTTTTTGTGTTCACTAGCAGCTGTTGAGCTGGAGTCTGTCCACAGAAGTTTATTACCTGTTAACCTTTCTCATGGTGAGATATTTGTCAAATAATTTTATATAGTTCATAGTACTTAATGTCTACTAGCCCATAAGAAGTTCCTGAAGAATATGCATTAAAGGACTGAAAGGACTGGCCAGTGAAAGGTTTGGTGATAACTTCACTTCCATTGCTAATGATGTGTTCTCTTATAAGCAGGTTTGACATTCAAATATTTGGCATAGTGAGAGAGCATGGTATTTCACTACTGAAGAAACAGCTTATGTTTGATCTAGTTGTTAGGACTTGTACACTTTGCAAAAGACAACTACTGTAGTTTCTTTTAGTCATACATTCTAAATTAGTTAAAAAGAATTAATAAAAGTGATGAGTTGGAAATCTCATTTCATAATTCATTATATAAGAAATTTTGTAACAAAAGAACATGATAAAGAAACTGCTTAGGAAATACTATTTTAAAATTTTTATTTATTTAAATTTCTCATTTTTTCTGTCTTTTTTAGAAAATATCTTCATTCCCATATCCTTTTAACATCTTTTAAATTCTCATTTTTTTATTTAGTCATTATGAGACCTAATAACATTAACAAATAAATTTTCCATCTGTGTGAGAATTCTTTTCCTGGGGATACTAAGCAATGCTTATCCACTTTTAAGGTTCTGGTATCAAACCAATGTCTGATTAAAGTTTTCCTGGGGAACCGATGAATTTACTGAGCTTACTTAGAGAGATGATTGAGGTGTTGCTGAGATGTATGACTGTCCTGAGGGAAGGCACTCTGGAAGGCCTTTACACAGCATGTTTCAAGCTTTCTCTTCCTAGCATTCTCTAGATTATGTCCTTTAGTCCTCCCCAAATCCATGAGACCATGTGTGATTAGGGTCAAATTACATATAGTTGTCTGGGGAGAGTGGCTGGATACTCCAGAGAGTCCAATGACCCTGCTTTCCCCTCCTTTAATGAAGGAGCACAACTGTCAACAAGCCCAATTGTGACGAGGTTTTAGCAAGCAGGCACATCTGAAGTCATGATGATGGTAGTTATTTCATGCAGAAGAGGCTGTTTTACAGCATCATCTTATTAAAATAACATGAAATTTAAAAGGATTTGGTGCTAGGAACCACAAATGAGGGAGAAGATATGTTTTTTGTTTTCCTGAGTCTTTGTTACTTCATTTAGTATATCAGTTTCCAGATCCAACCATTTACTGACAAATTTCATTATTTCATCTTTTTTCACTGCTGAACAGAACTCCATTGAGTAAATATACCACATTTTTGTTAACCACTCATCAGTTGAAGGGCACTTAGGTTGCTTTCATTTCTTAGCTATTGTGAAAAGAACAGCAACAAACATCATTTTACAAGTGTCTCTACAATAGGATGAGTCCTTTGGGTATATGTCAAGGAGTGATATAACCAGGTCGTATGGTAGGTTCATTTTTATTATGTTAAGAGTTCTCCACACTATTTTCCATAGGGGTTGCGCAAGTTTGCAATCCCCCCCACCACCACAGTGAATGAGCGTTCCCTTTTCTCCACATCCTTGCCAGCATTTTGTATCATTTGTTCTCTAGAGCCTAGCCAGTCTGATTGGGGTAAGATGAAAGCAGCAGGTGATGAAGGTCTCTGTAGGTTTGTTAAGATATATAAAGGATGAGACAAAAATAATATATACATAATCTTAAAATTTCTAAGGTCATAGTTTAGTCAACTAGTTTAAGGAACAAAATATATGTCTAGTCAAAGTTTATCAGAGAAGTTTTTTTTTTTCCTTAAAGTTTATCTACATAGCACATGGTAATTAAAAGAATTAAAAGTACCAGACTGGTGGAACTAAACTTCTTGACTGTTTAACAGCCATACTTTGAGGCATATACTATTTTTGTCAGAGGGACTTAAAGGATAGATTTTGCTCCTTGCCCTCCAAGGTCAACTAAGTTCCAGGGAACTATGGAGCATCTCTCAAAAAGTCATGTAACTGTGGTGAGTAACCTGTCCTCCTATTCAGGGAGGCCATGTAGACCCCACCAGATGGATTTGAACAAATGTTCAGTCTACAGAGAGTAGGGTCAACACAAAGGAAACATTTCCTCCATGCTTCCAAGTGAAGCCATCGATGGTTGAGCAGGACCTTTGACCTATCTTCACATAGATGGAACTGGTTAAAGAATAGAGCCAGGGGCTCCTCCAAAGCCCATGTGACTCCTGAGGAACAGATCCTCAAACAGCCTTAAGAGTAAAAATAAGTCAGTTTATCTGGGCCAACTGTATGGACTTAAACACCCAAAAGGAAAGTATAACCAAAGATTAAAGTGGTCAGTATATTTCTTTAAGAGTTCAAGGGATAACACTTCCCACACTTTAGGCTTAAGTCCATATGAAATGTTATTTACACAATTATTTCTCATTGATAATTTTGTTTCTAAGCAGAAAGTGCGGCTCGGATGCAGGACTTCAAATCTTGGTGTGCAATACTGTTGTGCCCACCTGTAGCTAAGGGAGACAACCTGCTATTGTTCTAAAATGATGGATAAATTTGTTTTCTCCCCCATCTAGAAGCCTTTGAGAGGCAATTGACATTTATTCTAGCCACTCCAACAGCTATCAAAGTGCCTGAAAACAAATCTTGTGTCCATCACTCTTGAGTCTAGCCTTGGCAGACAAAAGAGAAATGAGGAAGAACCCGATAGAAGGATGGTTTTGGAAGGTCTTATCAAGAAATTCCAGTGGACTTTGATATGAACATTTGAAAACTGCCCTGCTCTGACTTTTTTCTGGTTCCCTGTCTAGAACTTATAATGCTAACTACTCTTACCTTTGCTCCTTTCACATCTCCTAGGCCCCAGTCACAGACTTTCTTTTCTCCCTACAGATAAGTTATGCGATTTGGGAGTTCTTTAGATAGACCCACTGAAGAGGTATGCCAATTGCCTCACCCTGCATCCTTTTTCAGCATGGAAGAAGCCAGAGCTGTCTGCGTTTTGACTCCCTATTTGGTAACCACTTCAGACGATTGTGTGATAAGAATAGAAGGTAGGAATTGGTTAGGCAGTTAGGGTAAAAAGACCCCAAAGAAAAGTAACCAGTTTCTTGGCTAAATGTCAAAATGTCCTTGGGTCTCTTAGCAACGCACTCTGTTCCATAGGCCAAAAACGTCAAAAGTATTTGGGAGGGCTTAACTAATCCCCAAGAGATTTTAGGGTTACCTCTTCAAAGGGGGGAATGTTGGGGTAGCAAAAAGGGCTCCCATCCAAAAAAAGAAAGCATTGGCCGAAGTTGTCTGAAAAAAGTGATAGGGAGATATGGGAAGAGTTGAAGGGGACGGAGTGGGCATGGATTTGATCAAAACATATTATATGTGTTTATGAAATTCTCAAATTTTTTAAAGTTAAAAAAGAATCCATAAATAATAAATTTCTAAAACTCAAAAAATTATATACAAGTGTTTTTCCTGTAAGTGTACAATTGTATCTCATGTGTGTAGTGCTTTGGAAGTTAAGAAGAGGGCATTCATCCCCTGGAACTTGAGCTATGAATGGTTGTTAGCTGCCACTTGAGTACTGAGAGCTGAACTTGGGTCATCTGCAAGAGCAGCCATTTCTCTTAAGTCCTGAAACATCTCTCCAGTCCCAAGAATATACTAATTTTCATTACAGTTGGTTGATATCACAATATGTTTATCTTTGCATGATTATAAAATAATAGGGTTGAAGAAAATAAAATTTAAATCCTAGAAACACAAAAACAGTACAAAGAATCTCAGACTTAGGAATTAAAAGACTGTAATAAACTCTCAATTATCAATTATGCCAATGCTGTTTATAGAGGGTATTTGCTATCCATTTTAACCTGTTTCCTTGACTAGAGAAACTGAATCTGTGAGCCTATTTACAATGTTATGTCTGTTGTTGAATTAATGAATCCATTTTATTTTCATCTTTCTTTGTCTTTGGCCACAATACATAGAAACACATCTGCCCATCTACCTACACACAGGTTAAGTCCTAAGTATGCACAAAATTATTTACTCTAAGAAAGAATTTAAGTTAAAAATAACATTCTAGAGAAATAACAGAACATATTCTATAAAACTTAGTCTAGCAACGAAGCAAAATATAACACAGAACCAGATTAAACAGGTTTCATATGAGAGCATCTTTTGTGGTTACAATGATAGACATGAATACATCATAAAGCTCTGCTGTTCCAAGTTTTTCTACATTACTATAGCACTCTGATCAGCCAGTTCCTTCTGCTGTCACTTCAAGAGCACCAGAATAGGTAGAAAATAGAGTCTGTTTACTATGTTTCATAGCGTTTCCACCCACTCCTTCCTTGATCGCCCTTAAGCACAGCTGCAGTTTAAGTAGGCTGGCAAACTATAATCAGCCACTTAGCTGGGCTACTGAATCACAGTTGTGCCCAATTTTACTGTTTAACATTTTTCTTGCTTGATTGACCTTGGTTTATCCTTCCCCACAGGTTCATGATGAAAAGATGACATGCCAAGCTTTTATTAAATTGAAACTGTGAGAGATTAGCCATACCACACACTCTCAATGCAAAGTGATCAATGCATTACACTACTAATATGTTTGTTTTTGCTTTATTTTATTTTTATGTTGACATTAATTACAAACATCTTACTCTCCTCTTCAATGAATAATAATTCAATTTAAACCATATATTACTGGTATTTTACTGATAATTTTCTTAAGGCAAAATATACATGCATATATAGCATGTCTACATGTATTTTTAATTTCTCCATTTGAGTGTATCACATAGAATTTATAGAATGAAAAAATATGAAAATATTTTATTTCCTTTCATTACAAAAGAAGAAAAGAAACTCAAGGCAAAGCACAGCTATTCTTCTATGAGTCTTTTGACTTTCTAGGAAAATGACAAAGAATGTTCATTCACTCTTAGTATAAATAGTAACTCTAACCCATTTCACCTCCCTTCTTATACCTGAAAAGCTGAAAAATGTTCTGGATATTACCTTATAATATATCAGTCCTGAAAGAGGAAAAGAAAAAGTACTGTGATAAATATAGCTACAATGGCTATATAACATTTTAAATTTATGACACTTTTTAAAAGCCTTCAAGTTTTGATGTCATGAAGGTATAGATGTTAAGGCATGTTAGGGGGAAAGACAGTACCAACAAAGAGATTTAGGATATTGTAAGAAATTTCCTTTTGTGTATATCTCTCTCTGTCTCTGTCTCTCTTTCCCTTTGTGTGTGTGTGTGTGTGTGTGTGAGAGAGAGAGAGAGAGAGAGAGAGAGAGAGAGAGAGGAGGAGGAGGAGGAAGGAGTTTATTTCTGCTATGCTTCATTTTACCAAAGAAACTTTATTTAGTATTTCATCATAATAGCATGGTGTTGTGTTTTGAATGAAAGATGTCTCCCATAGCCTTCTGTGTTTGAATGCTTGGACCTCAGTTAGTGACTCTTTAGAAGGTAGAGACTTGCTGAAGGAAGTAAGTCTCCTTCAGAGAATTTTGAGATTTTGTAACCTGGCTCCACTTACTGTTTTCACTCTGCTTCCCGTGTGCAGATACAAGATGATCAGTCAACTTCCTGCTCCTGCAGCCATGCATTTTTAGCCTGCTGCCACATCTTACTCACCATCATGGGCTCTATCTCTTTGGATATGTAAGCCAAAATATACCCATTCTCCACTAAGTTGCTTTATGCCAGTGTATTTTATCATAGTATCAGAAAGGAAACAAAGACGCATGAAGTATTATGTATTTTAGTTAGATAATGAAGATCCTTAACATATTAAATACTTGCAATAAAAATCGGTCTTTAAAACTTTAGTGTGTGCGTGCGTGCGTACGTGTGTGTGTGTGTGTGTGTGCCCATGATGAAGTGGGGGGGGCATGCACGCCACAGGATACATAGAGGGCCAGAGGACATGTGTGGAGTCAGTTCTCTCAGTTCGCCTTTGTAGTAGTTCAAGCAATCAAACTCAGGTCACTCACTGCCAGGATGCATATGAAGTACTTTGCCACCCAAACCATCTTGCTTGTGTAAAATGTGTACTATTTTTTCTTTTACTTTATTTGTGTGTTGTGTGTGTGTGTGTGCACAAGCACATGTGTATCAAATTTGGGCCTCCTGCATGCTATGCAATTTTTCTACTACTGAATTATGTCTTAGCCCTAGCACTAATTTTAAAATTATATTTCTTTAAAGTATTCTCATTTTTATATTTGAATATTGCTTTAGTATAAATATCAACATTGTTTATTAAAGGCAATGAGTAAACCTGTGGTTTAGTATATTTCAAACCTAATGGTGCAGACTAAGTTCTTGAGAAACATAACATGAAGACTCTGATTCATAAAATATAAAGGGAGTCTATGAATCTGAGTTTCTAGCCAGCTGCCAGTTATTATTGATGCTTGTGGTATATGAGGAAAGTTTGAATAGGCATGTGTGGTCTACCACTGGAGCATGGTGTGCCTACCAGGGGCCACAGCCTTCAAGAAAATTGACTCTCTCTTTCCAAGCAGCAATCAATTGCCATTAGTTTCTCAGCTAGGAGTGGGACACTGAGCATGTCACTATCTTTTATTCTCACATGAACCAGCTGTGTGTTTCCGTGTTAAATTCCATCTACTTCCAAAAGAAGCTTTTGGTACATCTAAAATGCAACCTCTACACTTAAGGCTCAGTAAACATATGGAAGATGGGGAGGAAGCCAGAGGAACAGGACACCTGCTGATAGATAAAGCATGAAGCTGCACTCATGAAATTTCCTCACTATGACAAGACCTGCATTATGTACTACCAACAGACATGCTAATGTGGGGGGGTAATGCCACAGGGTTCCACCTCTAGATGAAGAGCTGCAGCTAATCAGTGGATACGGGAGAGAGAAACAGTTTGTTCTAGGGACTAGTTCCCTGATAGTTTAACTAATTCCACGTGATCATCCCTAAACACATGTATGCATGGGTACCATTAAATAGAATTGTGCATTATAAAAAATGTAAAATAGAACTAAAAAGAAGCTTCTGTGATGAGAACTGAAGCAATGGCATTAGACATCCATTTAAAACTATGCCCATTTAATAGAATAAGAGTAGTTGTTTCTCCCCTGGAGCCCATGATCTATATAGCTTCAGGTTCTTGGTTCTGATAGCAGTGCCAGGTATGGGCTTCATCTTGTGGAGTGGGCCTTAAATCCAAGGAAGAAGTGGTTAATTGCTCCCATGGCATTTAGCCACTATTACACCAATGGGAATCTCTTGCCAGGATAGTCATTGTAAATCACAGAGTTCACAGCTAGGTAAGACTGATGATTACTTTGCTACTTGGTTAGCATGCATAGCACTTTCTAGTACTTTGAAAGCTAGCCAGTAGGGATGAAGCTCCAGGTCATGCTTGATTTCTCCATGCTCTATGAATGAGTTATGGGATGTCTTCAGAACTGTGCTTTAATGTCAAGTTATGGAGGATAATAAGAGCATTGATAATAACCTGTAATATTTGAGAGTCTACATTTGAGGATCTATAGGACCTTACTGGTGAACAAAACAAAAGAGGTAACCCATTCCTGGCATTTGGCATTTTATTTATCAGTCTGTAGTGTCTAGTAGCAGTCTTGTTGCTCCGTTATAGGATAACTCCATCTATACTATTTTACATTTGTATGTATACGGTTTAGGGAATTTCTACAATAGTTGGTTTCCATATGACATTTCCAAATTATTTTTAGTGTTAGTGATCTTTTCATGTATTCCGTCCTGTGCCCTGCTCTCCCATACCCACCCCATTTAATGGTTCCTATACCATTATTAACCTGTATCCTTTTATATAGCTACATTCTGTCTTCCTTCCCTTCAAATACCAACCCCCCCATTATCACTTACTAATGTATTGGTCTCTTCATGCAGGAGCATCTAGACAGTAAAAGTTGGACTCAATGGGTTAAAAAATAGGATATGGTGTTGAGTGCATATGGAAGTGGGAGTGAATCTGGGGAAGGATGATGAAAATGATCAAAATACAGTGTATAAAATTCTCAAAGAACTCATAAAATTGAACAATAAAAGAGAAGCCAACAGAATACTCAAGCTCTATTAAGAGAAATGAGTAAACATCATTAATCCAAATGCAGTGAAAAGATCTTCATTTAACTCAAGTCGGTGATTTTAAAATATGATTTTTGATAGTTACTTGATTTGCATATAAAATAAATTAATATTTAAATGATATAATTAAAAATTTTAAAAACTAAGTGAAGCAGAGCTAATCAAAATAATACATCAGTGTAACCACAAGTTAAAATATTAGTTTATTGAAAAGTACATGAATGTGGGAAAGAGATTTTGAGGGAGGTGTTGGCATGGGTTGAAAGGAGACAGGCTATTGGAGAGTAATTATAGTGCATTTTATACATATATGAAATTGTCAGTGAACACATTTAATTAATAAACACCTAAAATATTCTGAATAGGAAGATATATTTCAAAGCAATGACGATTTTACAAAAATGGTACTAAATTTATATAGCTTATTATGAGGCAAAGAACTAGTTACATAAAACTACTTACAACCAGAAGCAGAAGTAAGGCAAATTCACTGACTCTCATTCAATGTCCTCTATCAAAGCTATACTAACACTGAAGTTCTGCAGCTGTTCTTTGGGGGCATTTTTCACAACACTGACTTATTTGCCAAGATCTATGTCTGCTGACTTACAGCAAATTGTAAGGCTTGAAGACAAGAGAATATTTTTGAAAACTTCTAAGTAGATAAATATTAGGAAACAGCAGAAAAGCTTTTTCACTCTTGCATAAATTTTTCTGGAATGCCAACGAATTGAGGCAAAAGCTCATTTGCATCTTAGTCATAATTCTTAAGCTATGACTGAAAACCCAACTTTTAGATAAAAATATTGATATATCCATCCCATTGAAAATTACTATGAAAGTCTGTGTTTAGTCTGGTCATAAACAATAGTACTGATTCCATGGGTTAAACCAGATCTGGACTGAAAATTAAGCAGAGTAGATGCCAATAAAGGATTCTGGGAACATGATTAGCTGTAAGGACATATACAAATAACAGCATCATAAATGCATGCAAAAAAAAAAAACGAATTTATGTGGCACCAGAACACCTCTGACTATAACTCCTAAAATGTTATGTATTCACATTGCCAGAACAGAGGATATCAATTGTCCCAGATGCTTCAGTTCAAAAACAAGTTTAAAATAAATCAGATGACTAGATATAGCACACATCAAGTCTGTTCTGTTTGACTATTTTCCTTTAGCGGTTTCAATAATAAATTATTTCTTAGGTGTCTTTATACTATTTTTTCCATACTTGGGCTATACTTGCTGTATTAAAGATTTAACCAAATGGTATGTAATGATTTCTGTTTTGTTGAGCTCATTTCCTAGGTAATAAAAGACATGGTGAGAGACTAGCACAAGGTTAGTAAATTAAAAAATATAATTTCTAAAGCTATGTAAATCACTGTGACAGGCATTGGAGAAATGAAATAA
Source organism: Nannospalax galili (assembly GCF_000622305.1). Taxonomy (NCBI): domain Eukaryota; kingdom Metazoa; phylum Chordata; class Mammalia; order Rodentia; family Spalacidae; genus Nannospalax; species Nannospalax galili. The sequence goes on from NW_008337147.1 coordinate 1,895,035, forward strand.
TTAAAGTGAACTGTGTAACAACACAATGATATTTCAAATCAGCAGGTACAAATCTGAAACAACTGAACAGCCCATGATTGCTTTTCAACTGAATGGTTTTAGGTTATTTTTGGTTAAAATATTCTATTTTTGCACTACTCCTTGATTCCACTGTAGTCTGAGTTCCTTCACTCTCTCCCCAGAACCAAGCACCCCTTCTAACCTTGGGTAATCAACAGCTATCTAAGTGGACTTAAAGCCCTTTCAAGGGGAGGTAACTCGTGGCTGGCACCGTAAATACAGTCAAATGCACATGGCCGGAAAGGTCATAGATCTTTGAGAAAACCCTATCTCTGTTATATCTCTAGACAAATGATTAATTTCTCACTGTATGGTAAATATGGGTCTTTATATTTACAGAAAAATGTACCCTACACCACTAATCAAAGAATTTTCTTTTTGCAACAGATGGAGTCTATTGCAGAATTCTACAATTGGTCACACACAGAGAATACTTGTCTCAGAGAAGCCCAGCCCTAAATGACACATCTACAGTGAAACCTCTACAGCTAAGGTTGATGGAACATATCAGAAGAGGGGGTAGAAAGAATGCTAATACATTCCTCAGATCTCACCAGTGAAGCCTCTTCGTACAACAGAGTGTGATGCACACAAAAGCCACAACTGGCTCAGTTTTAGAGAAAAGGAGACTGCAGAGTGTGTGTCCCTATATAGAACTTCTGTTTTAAACTTCACTCACCCATGACTCAGGGAGCATTGTGGAACAGGGACCAGAAATATTGTAAGAGCCACTGTTGGTGTAAGAACATAAGGAAACAGAGGTTTTCAAGCCACTGGAAACTTATTCATATGAACTTACAGCAATGCTGACAGCAAGCACAAGACAAAAACCCGCATAGAACAAGGGAAATGGGCAGCAGGTCCTAACTGTAGCCAAGGAACTATTGGAAAATGATTACTATCAGGTGAGGAAGAATAGATCATCTTGAAGGGGGTGACTCTAGATAGACTGAATAGACTCCAATGGATAAACTTGCACAGAGTGACCAGTGGATAGATATTCTTGACAAGGCAGGACTCAACATATTTGTCAGAATACCTGAAATCTGGTGGTGGCACTATGGGCGCTGGGGAGGGAAGAGGGGTCTATATTTAATTAAGATGCATTATAAGACATGCACAAATAATAAAATATTAAAAATAAAAATACTTTATTTTAATATTTTCTTCTATATAAGTTTACCAGGTTTGTATAACAAAATTCCAGTGCTGAGTGATTTAAACAGTAAACAAGAATATCTCATCATTTTTGAAACTGAGACTAAGAGTCCAAGATCAAGTTATTGCCTTGTTGGGATTCTGATGGTCTATCCCTGGTTTCAGGGCTTCAGGGGGCTTCAATCTTGCTGTGTCACCCCTCAGTCTTGTTTCGGTGCACTTCTCAGCTTCATATATATGATTCTCATATATATATATGATTCTCATATATGTATGATTCTCATATATATATCTATATATATGATTTCTATGAAGACATTATTATGACTGGACTAAAGCTCCATCTAACTAGGCTTCTTTTTATCTAATCACGTTTTTTAGTCTCTGTGTCTAAATACAATTTCTAGATTTGTTAGCTTCCCCTTACTATAACAAATCCCTGAGAAAATCAAGTCCATGAAAAGACTCATCCTATTGTAGAGATATTCGTGCTTCCATTTGTGGTGCAGTTCTTTTCACAATAGCTAAGAAATGGTAACAATTTAAATGTCCCTCAACTGACAAATGGATAATGAAAATGTGTTACATTTACACAGTGTAGTTCTACTCAGTGTTAAGGAAAGATGAAATCAAAAAATTTGCAGGTAAATGAATGGAACTAGAAACTCTTATGTTAAGTGAAATAAAACAAACTGAGAAAAACAAGTGACGTATGTTCTCCCTCATTTGTGGATTGTAGCACCAATCGCCTACATGTGAATATATTTCCTGATGTAACAGTTGGAGCCAGGAAAGTGGAATGGAACCAAGGTGGTAAAGGATTAGAAAGAGCCCAAGAGAGGGGGGATAATCAGAAACAGATATACATGGGGGAAATGGGGAAAATGTGGGTATTCAGCTGGTAAGGGAGGAGGGAAGGTCAAACAAGGAACCATGGGGGTAAAAGGGAAGAAGGATCTAAAGAGAGGCCGGCATAAGAGAAAGGAATTGCCAAGGGGAAAGTGGAGAAAATGGAGGTGCTTTAAGTGGAGAGGGTTGAAGGACATTAGACAAGGATTAAAAAGAAGCTTAGGTGGGAAATGTATTAACTTTCCTTTCAGAGGGAAATGTATAAACTCAAAAACTTCCTGAAAAATACACATACAATATCTTAGCATGTGTGCATGTGTACACCTGAAGGGTATAAAACAAGAAATATAGTGCCATACAGGAGAAACCTCACTTCAAGTTGTTGGTCAGAGTAGTCTACAAGACTCCCAAAATAACACAGGCTATTGTCACAGCCCTTGATTACCTCCCAGAACTCGAAGGTAAGACCCTATTGCTGAATGCAGGGCATAATTCAGACACAGGACTTGAAGCCAAAGAGCTGGGACTGATCTGGATGTCTCCTGCCTGAAGACTGACACTCATAGTTCTAAAAGATACTATACAATATGAAAAGGTCGAAAGTCAATCAATGGTCCAACCCAGTTGTAAATCCTAATAGCCACAACGACTGGCAGAGCAAACTACCTGTATTTGTGCAGTGGTGCAGCTTTATCTAAGGGGTAATCAACAGCTATCTAATTGGACTTAAAGCCCTCTCAGTGGTCAGGAACTCATGGGTGGCACTGTAAATATAGGCAAATTCATATGGCTGGAGAAGTCATAGTTCCTTGAGAAAACCCTATCTCTGTTATATCTCTAGATAAATGAAATTTCTTACTGTATGCTAAATAAGGATCCTTATATTTACAGACAAATGTACCCTACACCACTAATCAAAGAAGCTTCTTTCTGTAACAGATGGAGGCTATTCCAGAGTTCACAACTGGTCACACACAGAGAATACATATCTGAGTGATGCTTAGCCCTAAGTGATACATCTGCAGTGAAACCTCTACACGTAAGGCTCATGGAACATATCAGAAGAGAAGGTAGAAAGAATGCTAATACATTCCTCCACTCTCACCAGTGAAGCTTCCTCATAAAATAGAGTGTGATGCACACAGAAGGTCACATCTTGTCAAGGTTTAGAAATAAGTGATGACAGAATGTGTGGCCCTGGATAGGACTCTTATATTAAATCTCACCTACCTATGGCTCAGGGACCATTGAGGAAGAATGGTAGGAGAGATGGTAAGAGTCAGTGTTGGTGCATGAAAAGAAGGAAGCAGAACATTTCAGACATCTGGCAACTTGTTCATATGAACTTGCAACAATGATGACAACATAAGTCCAAGACCCATGCTAACTTAATCAGACAAAACACAGTATAGAACAGGAGAAATGGGCAGTAGTCTCCCCCTGTAGTCAAGGAACTATTGGCAAATGATTACTGAAGAGTGAGGGAGAGTTGATCATCTTTAAGGAGTGTTTTAGATAGCCTGACTAGACTCCAGTGGATGAACTTGCACTGAGGGACATCTGGGTAAGAAATGCTTGACCAGATAGTCCTTAACATATTTGACAGAATGCATGAGGTCTGGTGTGGGGATATGGGGGTGCAGATTAGGGATGGATTAATTGAGATCTATTATATCAAATGCATAAGAACTCAATAAAAATACATAAAAAGAGAAAAGTTTTATCTTGGTTAAGCTGTGGAGGTTTCATTTTGTGATTGCCTATTGCTTGGGGGCCGTGACAAATTGCTACATCATGTTTTGTATTTTTGGTGGGGGAATCTCATTCATGACATGACTGGATACAAATGAAAGAGATAAAAAGATACTAGAGTCCCAATATTCTCTTGAAGATGTATTATCAATGATATAACTTCTTCCCATTACTCACAACTTATTAAAATTTTTACCAACTCCATAGAACTTCAGTTTGGACATCAAGCCTTTGATTTACAGCCTTTTTGTCAACACTGAAACTTGCAGTAGCTGTCATATTATAAACAATTTGTATTAACCTACCAATACATGGGTGTGAGGTGGGTATAATTCTTCCTTTAACACATTTAGAATGTTATGTAGTTAGTTTTGAGTTTATAATATGTTTATATCCTTATAAATTCATCAAGATTTTACCTACTGAACAGTAGAATTTCCCTTAGCTTCAAAAGTTTAAGATCTATGCCAGTTATTTGCATTTGGACAAAATAACCTAACACAAAATACAATTTATAATAGAATACTGCACTGCTTAAAGCATTTATTCAACACAGTACCTTGTGATTATGTGGCTGACTGGGAGGGGTGGCTCACTGTCACATACAGTATTGAGAGAGAGCTTTATCCTAAACACTGTGAGCACAGGAAATGATCAGTAATCAAATTGCAACATACAGTTTTACTAAATGCATCACTTTTTATATCTTTGTAATGTTGAACAACTGTTCATGGAACCTTTGTAAATCAGAGAGGCGCTCTGTACATATGTACATAAGTATGGAGACTGAAAGCAAAGCCTTTATTTCGATAGAGAATAAGATGGGCTTGTCTAGAGAATTAAGTAGTTTATTCAAGAAAACAAAATGAATGTTATAGTACAGAATGAAACAGAAACTGAATTCCTGACAGGGTTTTGTTATCATTGTTTACTTTGACTTTATGACACAGCTAACATAAGACTGATATACTTCCTATGAGTATTTCACATAAAGATGCACATGAGGAATCAGGAGGCACATAATAAGAGGCATGGAATTTTACTTCATGGTTGGATCCAGCCTTTCTGGTGAAGGACACTTCATCAGAGTTCAAAAACAATCTCAGAGAAAGAGTTGAATTGATTATTTACCCAAGCTTTGAGTCTACATTTATTAGGGTCATTATTTCCAACTAATTGAAATGATACTAAATTCAGTTTTCTAGAACTACTGAGGTTTGATTTCTCTTTCAATCCATTCTTTCTCTCTCCTTCTCTGTTGCTTTTTCTGTGGGAATAGAGTTTGACCCCTAGAGGCTTCAATGTGCTAGGCATTCATCTAATTGTTGAAATGTGTCTCTAGCATTCTTTTTTTTTTAATTTTTATTCTTGAGATACATTCTCACTAAATTGCTGATGCTGTGCTTGAGATCACTCTTTACTTCAGGCAAATTGATATCTTCTTGCCTCAGACTCCCATGTAGCTAAAATGACAGGCCTATACCACCAATCCTATTTATATGTATCATTGCGAAGAACAGTGACTGTCACAAGAGTTTTATCACGCATTTATGAAATTTGTTAATTTTTACTCAGAAAGGCAAAGCTTTAACTGTGTTTAGAAAAATAAAAAAAATGATAGCAATCAAACTAAGTCATCAAATTTTTCATTCACAATTTACATATTTTTCCTTATAACAAGTAGACTGCTTTTTAAATTATTAATATATACTTAATTTTTAAGTTTCAATTTTTCAAATGTAGAGATCTATTTAATTTCATAAGATTTTGCAAAACTAGTAAGGTAATCAAAATGAAATTGCAAAAATGAAAATATAATACAAATTCTTGTTGTAAGCTAATTAGAAGCAAAACAATGCCAAAATTAACCTCTTGATAAAGATGGTTCCATTTTACAATGTATAGGTTAATCAGGCTCCAGTGGAACTGACCCACAGTGAAGGGCAACTGGGGTTACCAATTTGAGTTGATAGAATTTAACCTGTATAATATAGTACATGAGATCAGGAAGGGGTTATTATGGGGTTCAGTTAGGGGAGAGGACCTAAATATGCTCAAAATATTTTGTATGAAATTCATAAAATTCAATAAAAGTGAAAAAAGAGAAAAACAGATTGAAGAAATTACATGTAGTCATCTTTAGTTAAAATTACATTATTTTCCTTGTTTTGCTGTGTTTCTTCATTAGATTATAAAGCACACATGGGGGACTCTTCACTCATGTGTACCTTAGCATGCAAGGAAAAACTTTAATGTAAAATTATGCATAATATATATTTGCTCAATGAGTTAATGCTTTACCTAAATTATACACAGTGTATTTACTACTGTGCAGTGTTAAGACAATAGTTGTAGAGCGGTATGAGCTAGTAGTAATCATTGTACGTATTCTGGAATCTCTGAAATTTCAATGGTTTCTTTACTTTTTCCTTTTATCACATTCTCTGTGACAGGCCATTTGCAATCTTGAACTAATTGCAAAACAGAGACAGAAGCCTCAACAAAGAAGATTTTGTAAAAATAAGAAAGTCTACCAATTAAACAAGTTGAGATCAATTCTTTCCTCTCCAAGAAATCACTCTAACATCTGATGTCCATATATATTTGGGATGCCTTGAAAAATTGGAAATCTCCTTAGAGAAAACAAAACAAAAACAAAATCCAAAAATTTGCTTTATTTCCCTGGGCTGTACAACCTCTGGGCATCCTGGTGCCAGCACCTTTCCTGGTCCACAGGAGCCCTCTGGGCCTGGTACTACCCTCACCTCCCTTTGTTTCTCTGGGCTGCACAGCCTACTGCATCCTGGTGACAGCACCTTTCCTGGGTAAGTCCAGTGTGCCCACCACACCTTGACTCCCCCAGCCTCATTCACCCACCCATCTCCCTTCCTAGCCTGGGTACTGGCCCATTGCTTGTCTTGGAATTGCAGAATCCTGGACTGACCTATAGACCCAGAATTCCCATTGCTTCCTGATCCTTTGCATCCAGACCAACCCAGTGCATCCCAGTAGTCGCCAGGAGCCCTCTGGGCCACTTCCTGCACCCATCTCCCTTTGCATCCCTGGGTGGCACAGCCACCAGCTCCCTAAGACCAACATCTTTCCTGGACCCTGCTCCCAGGCCAGCACAGCCCCCAAATTCCTGAGGGCAGCATCTTTCCTGGAGGGATCCAGGCCTTAGGAGAAAGCTTGAGAGCATCTGATCCTCATCTGACTTGGGCCTCTGTGGGAACTCCTGAAGACAAAAGCAATTAGGCCGCTCCAATATAAAATCAAAAGAGATAACCTGAAGCCTAGACCAACTAGCTTTTCATGCCCAACAAGTAAACCACAAAAATCGCATTAAGTTTACAAAAAGAAGCAGATCTAAACTCAATAAATGAAGGCTTGAGTATCACACAAGAATCAATTCACTTGTCAAAGCCACAGAGAAAAAACAGTAACATGAAAAACTAAAATAATATATCCCCACCAAGTACGAATAGTCCTCTAGAGGAGTACAAGAGAACTCCCTAGAGATAACACAGGGCATGGAACTTAAAAGAATAATTATAAACATGATAAAAAAAATTCAATGAATTTAAAGAACACACAAAGTAATGAAAGAACTGAAGGAAGACCAGGATTAAATTCTGAATGAATTCAGAAGAGTTAGAACTACTGAAAAATACTAAGGTTGAAATGAAGAACGAAGTGAAACACTCAGTAAGCCATTTAGAAGGGACAGGAGAAAGCCTTACCAATATGATGAATGAAATGGAAAAGAGAATATCAAAACTGGAAGAGAAAGTGGACAAATTAGACCACTCAAGCAAAGTTATGAAAAAATTGAAGAAAACATAAGAACGAAGTATGCAAGAATTGTGTTATGCCATAAAAACTAAGCTTACAAATCACAGACATACAGGGAGGAGAAGTATCTTAAGATAATGGTATGGAACAGACCTTCAACAGGATTGTAGAAGAAAATTTCCAAAAATTAAAAAAAGAAATGCCCATACAAATGCAAGAAGTATATAGAACACCAAATAGACAGGACCAGAAAAGAAATTCTCCACGGCACCACATAATAAAAACACTAAAAGCCCAGAAAAAAAAGAAAAAAAAGAAGAAAAAAGACTACTGAAAGCTGAAAAAGAAAAACAAATCACATATAAAGGAAAACCCTTCAGGATTACAGCTGACTTTTCAGTGCAAACTATGAAAGCCAAAAGAGCCTGGACCAAAGTATTCCCAGTTCTAAATGACCACAGATGCCAAACCAGATTACTGTACCCAACCCAAATGTCTATCATACTTGAAGGGGAAATTAAAATCTTCCATGACATAAGTAGACTGAAAGGATTCATGTCCACAAAACCAGTCATTCAGAGAGTTCTAGAAGCAATACAAAAAGCTGAAGAAAAGAATGTGTATACATAGGGGGTTATGGAAAGAAATTCAATGAAGGTATAACTGTGGAAATGCACAGCTATATCAAGAATGTGAACAGAAATAAAAATAATAATACAGATCTTTCATTAATAATGTTAAATATCAATGGACTGAACTCCCCAACCAAAAGATACAGACTAGTTGAATGGATTAAGGAACAAACCAATCTTTTTGTTTTCTTCAAGAAACTCATCTCACTATCAAGGACAGGCACTACCTTAAGGCGAAAGAATGGAAAAAAATATACCAAGCAGATGTACTAAGAAAAAAGCTGGCATTGCAATTCTAATATCTGATAAAATAGACTTTAAACTAAAACTAATCAGAAGAGATAAAGAGGGCCGCTTCATTCTGATCAAAGAAACAATAAACCAAGAAGATATTACAATTATAAACATATATTCACCAAACTTTGGTGCACCCAACTTCATAAAAACAGTACTACAGGACATTAAGACCCAGATTAATCCCAACTCATTAATAGTAGGGGACTTCAATACCACATTGCCACCAATAGACAGGTCAACAGGACTGAGAATTAACAGAGAGGCATCTGAACTAAACAAAACCATGTATCAAAAGAACCTAACAGACATCTACTGAATATTTCACCCAAAGAACATAGTTTCTATTCAGTGCCCTATGGAACCTTCTCCAAAATCGACCATATACTGGGGCACAAAACAAACCACAACAAATACAAAAAGATTGAAATAATTCCATGCATTCTATCAGACCATAATGCAATAAAGCTTAAAATCAACACTGGAAGAAACCCTAGTAACCACATGAACACATGGAGATTAAACAACACACTCCTGAATGATGAATGGGTCAAAGGAGAAATTAAGAAAGAAGTAAAGGTATTCATGGAACTAAATGAAAAGGACAATATAACACAACAAAACCTCTGGGACACGTTGAAAGCAGTTCTTAGAATGAAGTTTATAGCTTGAAGTTCCTACATTAAAAAATCCAAAAGAACACAAATAAATGATTTAATATTGCAACTCAAGACACTTGAAAAGCAACAACAAATGAAATCCAAACCTAGCAGAGAAGAGGAAAAAACAAAAATCAGAGCAGAAATTAATGAAATAGAAAGAAAGAAAACAATACAAAGAATCATCAAATCCAAGAACTGGTTCTTTGAAAAGATAAACAAGATTGATAGACCACAAGCCCAGTTAACCAAAAGAAAGAAAGAGCATCTCCAAATCAACAAAATCAGAGATGAAAGAGGAAACATCACAACAGATACCAAAAAGATCCAGAACATTATAAGGGAATACTTTCAAAACTTATATGCTACTAAATTTCAAAACCTGAAAGTAATGGATGGGTATCTAAAAGCATGGGTACTGCCAAAATTAAACCAAGAAGAGATTACCAGCTTAAACACACCCAAAACACCTAAGGGAATTGAAACAGTAATACAAAAGTTCCTGACTGAAAAAAAGCCCAGGAATAGATGGATTTACAGCAGAATTCTACCAGACATTTAAAGAGGAGCACTATCCAGTACAACTTAATTTATTCAATAAGATAGAAATGGAGGGAGAACTTCCAAATTCATTCTGTGAAACCAGCATCACTCTAATACCAAAACCAGGTAAAGATGCAACCAAAAAAGAAAACTATAGACCCATATCCTTAATGAACATAGATGCAAAAATTCTCAACAAAATACTTGCAAACCACATACAGACACACATCAAAAAGATCATCCACCATGATCAAGCTGGATTTATTACAGAGATGCAGGGATGATTCAATATATGTAAGTAAATAAGTGTCGTAAATGACATAAATAGGGTCAAAGATAAGAACCACATGGTCATCTCAATAGATACAGAGAAGGCCTTTGACAAAATTCAACATGCATTTATGTTCAAAGTCCTAGAGGGAATTGGACTGGAGGGAACATACCTCAACGTAATTAAAGCCATATATAACAAACTCACAGCCAACATCATTCTAAATGGAGAAAAACTGGAAGCATTCCCATTGAAATCAGGAACCAGAAAAGGCAGTCCACTAACTTCACTCCTCTTTAACATAGTACTTGAAACTCTTGCAAGAGCAATAAGACAAGAGAAGGAAATTAAAGGAGTAATAATTGGAAAAGAAGAGATCAAACTATCCCTTTTTGCAGATGCCAAAAATTCCACAAGAAAACTCTTAGAAATTATTAACACGTTCAGTAAAGTATCAGGTTACAAAATTAATCTACAAGTGTCTGTAGCCTTTCTATATACCAATAACAAGCAATCAGAGAAAGAGTACATGAAACACCCCCCACAATAGCTGAAAAAATAAAAAATAAAATAAAATATCTCAGAATATACCTGACCAAAGACATTAAAGAACCCTACTGTGAAAATTTTAAATCTTTAAAGAAAGAGATTGAGGAAGATATCAGAAGAGGGAAGGACCCCACCTCCCATGCTCATGGATTGGGAGAATTAATATTGTTAAAATGATCATCCTATCAAATGCCATTTATAGATTAAATGTAATGCCAATCAAAATCCCCATGACATTTTTTCACATAATTGGATAAAACCATTCTGAGATTCATATGGAAGCACAAAAGACACCAGATAGCCAAATAAACCCTGAGCACTAAGAGCAATGCTGGGGGAATACTATACCAGATATTAACCTGTATTACAGGGCTATAGTCATAAAAATAACATGGTGCTGGCACAAAAATAGACCCATAGATCAATGGAACAAAATTGAAGACCCAAATATGAGTACATGCACTTTCTGCCACCTTATATTTGACAAAGGGGCCAAGAACATTCATTGAAGGAAAGACAGCATGTTCAACAAATGGTGCTGGCAAAACTGGATCTCCACCTGTAGAAGAATGAAACTAAACCCCTACCTTTCACCTTGCATGAAAGTCAACTCCAAATGGCTCAAAGACCTCAATGTGAAGCCTGAAAATCTGAAACTGTTATAAGAAAACATTGGACAAAACCTACAAGATATAGGTGTAGGAAAGGATTTTCTAAAGCAGACTTCCACTGCCCAGGAAACAATGTCCAGAATCAACAAATGGGATCTCATTAAACAAAAAACCTTCTGTATATCAAAAGAAGCAACCAAGGAAGTGAAGAGAAAACCCACAGAATGGGAGAAAAACTTCACCAGAGACAAATCTGACAGAGGTTTAACATCCAGAATATATAATGAACTCAAATACAAAGAATCAAGAAAGGAAGTAACCCAATTAAAAGATGGGCTAAGGATCTGAATAGAGAATTTTCAAAAGAAGAAATAAAAATGGCTAAGCAGCATCTTAAAATGTATTCAGTATCACTAATCATTAGGAAAACACAAATTAAACCACTTTAAGGTTTCATCTTACCCCAGTCAGACTGGCTGAGATCAAGAGAACAAATGATACCAAACATTGGAGAGGATGTGGGGAAAGGGAAACGTTCATGCACTGCTGGTGAGACTGCAAACTTGTTCAACCCTCATTGAAAGCAGTATGGAGAACTCTTTAAAAACTACAAATGAACCTGCCATTTGACCCAGTTATACCACTCCTTGGCATATACCCAAAGAACTCATCCTATTGCAGAGAAACTTGTACATCTATATTTGTTGCTGCTTTTTTCACAATAGCTAAGAGATGGAGGCAACTTAATTGTCCCTCAATTGATGAGTGGATAATGAAAATTTGGTTCATTTATTCGATAGAATTTTACTCAGTAGTAAAGAAATATGAAATCATGAAATTTGCAGGTAAATGGGTATAACTAGAAACTGTTATTCTAAGTAAATAAACACAAACTCAGAAAAAAATGTATGTTCTCCCTCATTCGTGGATCTTAGCACCAAATCCTGATGTGTGGTTATATATCCAGATATAACCACAGGAACCAGGGTAACAAAAAGGAACCAGGGAGGCAAAGGAAAAGAAAGAATCTGAAAGAGAAGAACAGTAGGAAAAGATGTTAATAAGGGAGATATGGATAAAAATGGTGTTATTTTAAGGGGAGGGGGAGGGAAGGTTATACAAGGAAACAAGGGGATAAAGGGAAAGAAGGAGCTCAAGAGAGATGGGACCATAGGAGAAGGGTATTATTAAGGGAGAAATGGGAAAACTGGGGGCTTCTTAAATGGGAAACCATGGTGGAAGGGTTTGAATATGAGAGAGATAAATATTGCCTAGCTAGTTTAAAAAAACAGAGGGAACCATATTAGTCCAACAACCTACTGACAAATTATACACACAACTAGCTCAAAGAATATAACACATGTGTGTCTAGGCAAGGTTTATCAATCTGAGGGTATTTGTTCTTTGCCCAAGCTTTATCTACATGACACATGGAATTCAAAGTACCAGACTGGTGAAACTAACCTTCTTGGATGTTTATAGCCATACTATGAGGCTTATACTAATTTGGACAGAGGGACATAAAGGACAGTTTTTGCTCCGTTCTCTCCTTGGTCGACTAAGTTCCAGGGGACTATGAGCATCTCTCAAAATGTCCTGTAACTGTGGTGAATCACCTGTCCTCTTGATCAAGGAGGCTGCAGAGACCTGGCCCCACCAGGCAGACTTGAACCAGTGTCAAGTCTACAAAGAGGAAGGTCAACACAGAGGAACAATTTCCCCCATGCTTCCAAGTGAAGCCAACCATGGTCAAGCAGGACCTTTGACTTACCTTCCCATAGACAGAACTGGTAAAAGAATGGAGCCAGAGGCTCCTCTTAAGCCCATGATACCCCTGAGGAACAGATCCTCAAACGACCTTAAGAATAAAAATAAATTGGTTTAGCTGGGTCAATTTTAGGCTCTTAAATACCTAAAAGGAAAATTTAACCAAAAATTAATGGAGTTAATATAATTTTTAAGTGTCCATATGTATAGCTAAAGGCTACATAACAAGAAACAATGCTAGACAGGAGATACCTTCCTTTGAGTTCTTGGCCAGGGTGGCCCAAAAGACTCCCAGAGAGTAATCTAGCATAAAATTGGGAAAAGGAACAGCAGACCCCAATCTTATCTAAAGGAATATTGACAAATGTTTTCTGCTAGATGAGGAACAGCTGGTCTTCCTAAAACAAGGATCTCTAGATAGGCTGACTATATTCAGAAGATGGACAAGCACTGGTGAATGGACGGGGGTGCCAACAACACTGTGGACAGTTATAGGGATGACAGAGTATATGGGCTCCAATGGGGGGGGGCTATTTGACAGTGCTATTTGAGAAGTGAGTATAATAGATGAACAAGATTGTTTGCAATGTTCTGTATGATATACAAAAAAATCAACAAATTAAAAAAAAGACATATTTGAGGAGGAAGCATAAAAATTTACTTCATGTTAATTAGTAAAGGTCATGAACCTTACCATTGAAATCTACCTGATGACTTTACATCCATACTCAGGTGCAAAGGATATGAGTGTAACCCACTGTGACTAGTAATAATCAGATACATAGAGATTAAAGGCACATGTACGAACATCTAAGTGTTAGTAACATTAAAAATGTAGGAAACAGCATATTTTAAAATGAAATGGAAATCTTTAATGGTTAAAAACTCACCGGGCATGGTGGTACATGCCTTTAATCCCAGCACTGGGGAGGCAGGGGCAGGTGGATCTTGGTGAGTTCAAGGCCAGCCTGGTCTACATAGTGAGTTCTAGGACAGCTGGGGCTACAGGGAGACCGTGTTTCAAAAAGACCAAAAAAAATGTTAAAAACTCATTCAGTTTTATGTTTTACATGGCATATACTGAGTTCAGTATTGTATAACTGTATTAATTCAACTGTGAACCTAAAAATTTATAGCCACTTTTGAAAGAGATGTATCCTTGCTCTGGAAATTGTTACTGAATATGGTAAAAATGTAATGAAATGCTTCTTCTAATTATGTGGTTATTAAATACAAAAAAAATTATGATAACATTGATTTCACTCCCAACCTGCAGTTGTGGCATGACCTCGTAAGGATAATTGTTTCTCTTCAGATCTACCTCCCAGGCAATGGTTTGAAGGCAATAGCTGTTGTCTGGGTGGCTTACTCACAGTCTGAGGATGACTGCCATCTGTGATAAGAGATTCTGCTACTCACGCAGCCTGCAGGGTGGCACCACCATTTCTCTTGCATCATATTTTTCAAGGAAACAGTATAATCTTGATCAGACATAAAGGGTGAAGAAATAGACTTCTTCTTCATGGACAGTGAGGTGTGGCCATTTTGGAGAACGATAGTCTACTACAGCCACATACCATGGAATTCACTAAAAGAGAATGAAAAGCAGTACAAATATTTTGAGAAGAATGAATTCACGTATGATTGGCATTTACTTCGATATTTAAGGGGATTTGGACTTTTAAGCTCAGAATTCCAGTTCCAAATGTCTGACTTAACAACTTACTTTAAAATGACTTTAAGGGGCTGGAAGGATGAGTCAGCAGTTAAGAATGCTTTCTGCTCTTCCAGAGGACCCCAGTTCAGTTCTCAGCACTCATGATGAGTGGCTCAGAACTGCTTGTAACTCCAGTTCAAGGGGATCCGACATCCACTTCTGGCCTCTGAGGGCACATGCACTCATGTGCACATACCTTCACTCAGATATACACAAACACATAAGAATAAAATAAATCTTTAAAAATAAGAAAATAAAGGATTTTAATTTAAAAAACAAACAAACTAGTGGTTTCTCACTTCTTCTTTATTCATAATAGTAAGTACCAGAAATCTTGATATTATGGGTAATACATTGAAGACTGTAATCTGTAGATAATATTTATTTGAAAAATAATATAGTGATTTAAATTTTCTTTGCAGTTTTTAAAGACATCCTTTTAACATAAATTCACTAACTTAATTAACAGGAAATAAAAAGTCTTTGTTCCAAAGGTATGGGCAATGAAAAGTACTCTGAACCTAAAGAGGGATTAAGAAGAAGTTTGAGAAATTAATATTTTCTGCATGAGTTAATTTCCAATTCTATTTTAATATTAGACACCTGTATTATTTTCTACAGAACCCTGACTAAGTATTTCTAGTTATCAGAGAACATATTATTCTGAAAACAGACTCAGTTTGGAGTTCTTACTACCTGCCAATATTTACACAAAATTGAAATCTGTCTCCTTGTAATTATGAACCATTATTTTTGGTTGTCCAGTTATGAAAAGAGAAAGATTGTCATTTTTTCACTTGATTATTTATTCATCCATCCATTCAGCAAACTGCATTGGGTACCTTCCCATTGTCAGTGATTGTGCTAAGCAATAGGGATGCCTGCTAGAATGTGTAAGCACCCCACCCTCGGCAGCTGAACACCTCATACCATCATAATTTAAGCTGTGTAACTGTGGACTACAAGATTCTAGAAGCCTGTTTTCCTATTTTCATATCATTCACCTCCTCCACTGTTTAATCGTGAGTTCAATCTGGAGAACTGAAAGTTAATTTGGAATCTACTTTTCCCTTCATTCCATTAGTCAGTCTGTCAGGTGGCCTTATTGTGGACATTTCTAAAACATATCTTGATACATCTATTTTTCTCAATGTCAGTAAAATACTTCATACTCTGATACATCAACATCTCTCAAAAATATACTACACTGGAGGGTAGGAGATAGGTGGTTTGGCAAAGTGCTTGCCATACAAGCTTGAAGAATTGAATTTCATTCCCAGAACTCACATAAGAAAAGCTGGACATGGTGGCATGCACTTGTAATCCCAGAACAGAAAAGGTTGTGGAGAGCAGATCTCTGGGGCTTCCTGGCCAGGGAGCCTAGTCTACTCAGTGAGATCCAGGCCAAAGAGAGACCCTTTCTCAAAAATGAAGGGGGACAGCAGCAAAGAAACAATGCCTTAGCTTGTCCTCTGACCTCCATATGCATGCTCACATAAGTGCATGTGCACCTATACACATATATTCACCTGCACACATGCATATACATAAAATTTGCTGCCTTAATTGCCTATATTGCATTTATATGTCCATGATTGAAGGTCTGCATCCAATTCTTTTAAAATATAATAGACTTTCACAATTATGAGATGAGACATCTTATATGACAATCATGCTGAAAAAATATTCAAAGATTTTTGTTGCCTTGGGAATGAAGCTCAAATTCTTGAAGAAGCCTTGAAATACAGATCTTTATCTAACATAGGCATTACCTTTTTAATTTCAATACTGTCATATTATATCTACACACATATAAATACACATATACACATATATATGAACACATTTATATGTAATATGACAATTCATGAGATCATGAAAGGGGAATTATTTATAAACTAAGTGCTGAGCAGTAGCTAGAGGATCATCTCCCTTGATCTCAGCTGTGGGAATGTCTAGTACTCAATATTTTAACTATTATCAAATAAACACCATGATTATTAATTTTAAGGTTTCAAATATATAAATACATATTATATATATAGTAAGCAGGTTGACAAATGCAGAATCTATATATAACAAGAATGGACTGTAATTGTAATTGCAGCAACAAAATGGTTTGGAAACATTTGAAGAGCTGGGAGTTTTTCAACACTCAGGAAGAAGGATACAGGTCCTTAAATTTACTGATCCCTGCCACACAAGCAGGATAAATACAAATCCAATCAGCATCAGGGCAAGGTAAAACTGGTGAAAACAAAAACATATAGTTAAACCAACTCAGTAAAAGAACAGAACTATTTTAAAATCATTTCTCAGTAGCTATTAATGAGCATTTCCTTATTTAAAATAACAAGCGAATCACAAATGAATGAAGATAATTTCATGAGAAAGAGTTAAACGTAAAGTTGTGATTTTGCAAACCAATTAAACTGTTAAAGAGTTTGTGTGGATGGCTACATAATGACCAAATGCAAAAAGGAAACAATCTGAACAATATTAAGGAATATTATGCAGATTATGGTCCTATTAAAATGATGAGATGTTATAAACTGTTAGTTTGAAACACACTTAAAAATATACCCCATTTGGTTATTTTATTTTTTATTTAGTTTTAAAATATATTTTTATTGAGCTTTTGTAATTTCAAATAGCAGTGCTTAATCATGGCTACCCCATCCTCCCACTAGACCTCATGTATTCTGCCGTATATGTTAAGTCTTATCCAATGAAGTATTTGTACCCAAATGTTCTTCAGTGTAAATTGATCCACTGGAGTCTAGTCAGCCCATCTTAGGTAGTATGTAAGGCACACTCTCCCTCCCCTAGTAGCAATCAGTCTCCAATAGTTCTCAGACATGTGCTGGCCTACCACACACTTCTCTCCTCCCCTTTGGGCCTTTGTTTAATTGAGTTGGCATGGGTCCTGTGCTTAATGACATCATTGCCACAAATTCACATGTACAAGTTTTCAGGGGCCTGAAAGCCTCTACTTCCCTGTGTTTGTGACCAGCTCGGGCTCTTACAATCTTTCTGACCCCTCTTCCACAATGATCCCTGAGCCAGGGGTGGTTGAGGTTCCATATAAGAGTCCTTGCCTATATGCTGAAGTCTCTCAATCTTTAAAACTTGACTAGTTGTGGCCTTCTATATGTATTGTACTCTATTGTAGAAGAAAGCTTTACTGGTGAGAGTTGAGAGTTGCATTACTTTCTCTCTACCCCTTATTCCACTATATTCCAGGAGCCTTAATTGTAGAAGTTTAACTGTAGATATGTCACCTACCACTGGGCATCTCTCAGATGTGTGTTCTCAGTGTTTGATCAGTTGTGCAATCCTGCAGTAGCCTCCATCTGTGGCAAAAAGAACAGTTGCATCAAAGAATGCTTCTTTGATGAGTGATACACAGTATGCTTCTCTGTAAATATAAGGATTGATATTTAACATATAGTAAGAAATTTAATTTGTCTGGAGATATGAAAGACATAGGGCTTTCTCTAGAACCCATGTCTTTATGGCAATGTGTATTTTGTTGAGTTTACAGTATCACCCATGAGTTCACTCCCACTGATAGGGCTTTAAGTCTAATTACATAGCTGTTGATTGCCCCCAGATAACCAAACCCTGCCCCAGAAAACAGTACCACTACTGTACCAACAGTACCACTACTGTACCAATAGCCAAACATCAATTAGAAGGCTTCCAGGTCAGTTCCTGCTCGATTGCCTCAAATCCTGTAGCTGAAGTATGTCCCATCTTTAGCAGTACGGTCTTTTCTGCCAGTTCTGGGAGATAACAGAGAGGTTTGGCAATAGCCTGTGTTATTTTGGGAGTTTCCTGGACCATGCTCACCAACCACTCAAAGGGAGTTCTCCTCTGCTTGGCACTGTGTTCCTTGCCAAACAGAACCCAGGTATACATACACATTAATGTTGTGACACTGTATGTGAATTTTTCATGGGGTTTTGAGGGCATCACTTTTCCCTCTGTTTCCCAGCCCCTGAGATTCATTCATCACTACTCTTTTTCCTCACATTCTGCCTCCCCAGTCCCTCCCTCGTCCCAGCACCCCCATAATTCCCACCCTCTGCCCCAGTAACAACTACCTCCCACCATCCACCCTCTCCTGACTTCCCTCCCTCCATCTCAAAAACATGGCCTATTGCATGTCCCTTCTTCATCTGTTCCTGCCTAACACTCTCACTTTCCCCACCTCCCTCCTGGCAACATCTGTTCCCTACTACTATCCCCCTTACAGTTCTTTCTTTCCTTTACTTCTATGTATCCTTTCCAATTTCCTGGCTCCTGGCATTACATCAGAATTTATATATTCACATATAAGGTATTGGTGCTACAATCTACAAATGAGGGAGAATATATGTTGCCTCCTTTTCTGTGTTTGTGTTGCTTCACATAGTATAACACTCCTTCTATTCATTTACCTTCAAATTTCGTAGTTTCATTTTTTCTTACTGCTGAGTAGAATTCCACTGGTTATTTATTTATTTATTGAGACAGGGTCTCTCTGTATCCCCAGCTGGCCTGCAACTGGCTATAACTGGCCATGTAGACCAAGCTAGCCTTGATATCACAGAGATCTGCTTGCCTGTCTCCTGAGTGTTGGAATTAAAAGCATATGCCACCATACCCAGCTTAATTACTCTCTGAAAATAATGTATCCTATTTACTGTAAGTAAAACTAGAGAAGCAACATATTTTATATTTGTATGAATAAACTATGGAAGAATATTTTAAAATTTAAGCCATATTTATAGATAAGGAGATATAATGAAAATATGCCAATGACTCTTAATTTGGTGCAGAGATTTAATTTCACTTAAATAAAAAGTTTATTACAAATTGAAATGAATGCAAAATAGACAATTACTTAAAATATGTTATCTGGTGGATAACTATTTGTGTTACAAACAATAAATGAGTTTTTCAGAGAATTGTCAAAGTAACCAATCAGTTTCTTTAACCCAGGTATTATATACTCATTTTATAGTTATTGATTTTGTTATATATATATGAATATATTATACATGTTTTGTATTTATGAAATTTTATAACTAAAGTCTTAAGTAAGGTAAATAAATAATAAAACTATGATTATAAAACATTTTTCAGGTAAGGTCTAAATATACGTATACCTATACATATGTAGATATCATGGATGAAACTTAATCCAAATATTTTTCTGACAATTTTAACTACAAATGACAATGATATTTTCCTCCTCAAACCATTCACAATCTTTTTGTCAACTAAAAGTGGTAGGCCTGACTTCTTGCCAAAGACATCCACCTCTCTATTCTGAGACAAAACCCTGAGATAATATTGGACGATAATAAAACAAATATTTTTCTCAGTTTCCCAGTATCCCTGGAAAAGTCTCAAAGGCAAAGAAGAAAAGAATTGGTGAATTGTATAATGATTTAATCTAGTCTTTGATATAGATTAGAACTTGAGTTCTCATTGTAGAACAAACAGATTTTCTGACTCTGAATTATTGTGCACATATGAAAAGGCTTGTAACAAAGGTTTGGTAGTTAAGTTAGTATTCACTGTATAAAGTCGGTGGAACTATGAACAGTTTTACTTTTCTTTGTATTTTTATGTATTTCCTAATTTTTTTACAAGGAGCATATTAAAGTGATTGTTAAGGAAAAAAAATTAAGTGGATTATAGAGTACAGAGACTCTATCTGTAGTTGTTCCTGAACAAAGTTATCTAGTTCTTTATTGGTTTTACTGTGATCACTCTCATGATATCAGCCATATCAACTTTTTAGTTCATGTTGATCTTTCAGATAGCTAGAACACACTGATTTTTGTCAAATGGCTCTCATTTAAAGTAGACTTATACAAAAGATTTTGGGAACTCAAATGTAGAACTTTATCCATTAATGTAATCATGTATCTAAGCTTGTAAGCTTATCTATTTTATGTGTGTCATTAAATCATACATTATGGTATGTGAAGGGACTGTGAAATATTGTTCCTATGGCTTTAAAAAATATGCTTGGTAAATTGAGCTGAACCTTGAACATGTATGCCTAGAGAGCCTTGTCTCATGAGAAAGTTTATGCAAGAACACTTGCTGGGGAGTTATCTCGAGAATGCCAGTACTCCCCTAATTTCTCAGGAGACACTTTGATCTCTCAAGGCATACTGTAGTGGTACTGTTATCCTGCTCATTATATTTTACTAAACTAGTATATTCTGGCCACTTTATTATAATTCACTGTTCTATAAATATTCAGTTGTGGCTCTAATGAATATGAGTATGTAAGTAAAGTTGCCTGTGCTTTTAGAACTAGTGTGTGGATAAATAAGAGTAAAAATATAAAACCACTCAAGTCCCCTGTCTTTTTTTCATTTCTGAGATAATTCATTCACGTCCCATGGCTGCTCTCCTGGCAGCTGCAAGTATGACCTTGTCTGTTACCTAATAAGATTGAAGACGATCTATATGAAACACTACAACTTCCTTCAGTTCATCTTAAACTTTCTCTGAAAAATCATCTATTTCATTTTTTCCACTGCTAAGGACAAAATTTGTTCTTTCAGTAACCTCGTGCCTCTCATACAGTTTCAATAATATTCTCTCCCATAGTTTCCATCATTTTACCTACATACATATTGGCAATATCTCACAAATTCTCCCACATTCATGAAATTTAATGAAATACTTGTTTTTGAGTCCAAACCTTACCCATGCTACCATCAGAGCCTTATAAATGGCGAGCCTTCATTAGCGTCTTAGGCTTTTGCTTCTGAGATCTTGCTTATGCTATTCTTTGTGGGCTTTTTACATAAGAACATTCAAAGAAATTCTAATTATAAAAGTGAAATAACAATTCCTGACGCATATTAAATCATGATTAACTTTCCCTTCTTAGGAAGATTTCAGTCAGTTCACTAAATGAAAATGGCAGAAATCCAGCCCCTAGTCGAAAGAACTGTATAGAAGGAGTTTCTCGGGCTAAAACAAAGATGTAATTGAAGAAATAAATCCTTGGAATCTGGATGCATAATAGGAAAATGTCTGACATTTTAGGGAAACGGCAGAAACATCTCACTGTTTCTAGGCTTCTGGTTTCACAAATTGATTGTCAAAGTGTTGACAGTGTTTATTTTTGGTAAATAGCACCACTTTTCAATCAACATTACAAGGCCTAAAACATTGTTCCTTTTCACTTTCTCATGTGTTTCACAGTATTACTGAGGACAAACAATCACCAATGTTTCCATTTTCCTTAAAAATATACTATCTTTAAAAATTATTACATTTATTTAGAGTGTATGTACACCATGGCCTGAAGAAGGCAATCAGAAGCCAACTGTGGGAGTGTGTTCTTTCCTTCCACCATGTGGGTTCTGTGGATCAAATTCAGATCCTTCTTGAAAGCAAACATCCTTACCTGTTGAGTTATCTCATCTGTTCCTAGAATATACTAGCTTATGCCTTAATACTGGCTAAATTGCTTATTTCCTATTGCTTGCTTGCATTACTATACCTTTAATTTTATTTTTAAAGTCTTGTAAGAGTTCTTGGTGATTCTCTGAACCTCCAACAAATGGCTTCTCATTGCCAGAATATTCTTTCTAGTATATTGCTTTAATTGTATCTTTTTCTCTTTGATAACTCGGTGTGTATATAATGAATCCCAAGCAGTGATTTACCTGAACAATTCATGTATCAATTGAAAATGAACAAAAGTATCTGAGACATTGTGAGTCAGATTTTCTGTAACTCGAAGTGTTTGAAACATAGTTCTTCTCTCCCTGACATATACTCTAATGATTCTAGCCTGTAGACATCCTGCATCATTACTTAATATCCATATGTTACTCTGACACAAAAAAATTGCCTATGATTTAGTTTCATATTTATTGATCTGAAGATTATAGTTTTCTATGTTCTCTTGTGATTTTCCACCTGTTATTCTGAGCTCAATTTCTCTCTTCATTGAGGCATACACTTTTAAAAACTAATCTCCTGGGTACCACCTATTCATACTATGATTTTGATGTAGGGTATTACAGAAAAGTTATTATATCTAATTTTTAGGTCATAAGGTATTTGAAAACAAAAATTCATTTGCAAAATTTTACTCAGGAAAACAGAAGAAAAGAGAATTTTTTTTTCAAGCGGAGACATGTTGCTTTAAAATGTTTTGTGCTATGAAGGATATAATTTCATGAATTTTGACTATGTCTTCACTAATGGAACCACTCACAAACTAATAACAATGGGTATTGTTATTAAGACTCTCAAAGATTTATTATGCTTCTCTGGATATATTCTCTTATCAGATTCTCATTCAGGCCTTTCTTTGGGTAAATAATGATTTGTATTGTTACTATGCAATTGTTTCCATTTTCAAGGAAATTTCAATAAATTGATTAATATACTAATACTATTTTTAGCCTGCCATTTTCTTGTTATATATACTAATGGCTCTTTCATATTTTTGTTGTGTAGTATTCTATCATAAAAAGGTAAAATTTGTTTGTACCCTTAATCATGAATGATACTTCTTAGGAATAAAATTAAAATAAGCATTAAAATGCAAGTATTTGTAAGAATAGAATTTCCTTTCAATTACACGAATATGGAAATACTAAGAAAAATGACAGGTGCATCATTAGCTATTTGAGAAATTGACAATTTTAAAGTGTTTTCATTTTAAGTATCTTCCAGCTCGTGTGATTTCACATCCATTTCCAAATAACCAGGGATACTGAGCATCACCACATGTATTAATATTTTAGCAAGGTTTAGAAATTTTTATCTGCTCCTTTTTTGTGTATAGAGATGTTTCAAAGTGATTTGAATATTTATATTTGAATATAAATATATTTGTATATAGATATTTCAAAGTGATTATAACATTTAATGATGTAGATTATACTTGTAAAGGCTTGTTTTCTGTATTTTCTTTGATAAGCTGTTTTGGGTCAAGTAATTTGGGCCTTTTTTACTTCACTGTTTTTGCATTGAGTTGTAATTTACACACACACACACACACACACAAACAAACATGTACACACACACTTCTTTTTAAGTTGTTTTCAGATTCAACTTTATTAATAATTTGTCCCAGAATTGACTTACATTTCCTTATTATAATACTGTTTTGAAAAGCTTAAATACTTAGTCTAAAATTTAAATTTGTCTTATATAGTTTTTGCTTGTATGTTGTAGTTGAGAAATCTTTGCTAAAACCAAACTGACAATTTTTCTTACATATTTTATTTGAAAATTTCTGAAATTTCAGTTATTATGTTTTATCCATAATTGTTGATGTGGATGATGTTAGCGCTTCCATTTTTCTATTTTTTATTTTTCCCTTTGTTTTAGTTATTTTCTTCTTTTTTCTGCCACATTAAAAATTTTCTTTGGAATAAGTGCTGTTCTATCATTAAATGTTTGATAGAATTGCCCATGGAAGTTATTTAGTTTATATTATGTCTGGAGCTATAACAAATAAATTACTTATATATTCATAAAGGATCAGGAGTCACATTTCTATTTCATGCCTAGTATTTGTTTTTTTAAAAAAATCATTATTATATTTATCTCAGTTTCTCAATTTAGGTTTATTAAGTATTAGTGATATACAAAGTACTACACACAGATGTTTGTGAGTTGATGAGTTTGGCAGTAACTTGTCAATCAGATATGTATGTGAATATCACGTTTGATAACTATATTGACCTATAAGGTAATAAATATATTCATTATCTTCCAAAGTTTCCTTTCATTTCCCATGTCAGCTCAATTAAAGAAGGGCCCAAGGGGGGGTGAGAAATAGGTGGTGGGCCAGCACTAGATGGAAAACTATTTGAGACTGATTGCTGCTGGATGAGGGAGAGTATGATACATACAACCACTGGATGGGCTGACTAGACTCCAGTGGACACATTTGTACTGAAGGACATTTGGATACAAATACCTGAATGAATGGGACCCAGTTATATGGCAGAGTTCATAGGATTCAGTGGGTGGATTGGGGAGGCATGGATGGGGTAGAGGGTCTGGATTTGAGTGGGAAATGTTGTATGAAATTTTAAATTCTCAATAAAAATTTTTAGAAAGGAATAACAATTGGACTGTTCCCATGCCTGGGTTCTGTGAGCAATGCTGTAAAAAACATAGAATCAAATATTATGCATTCAAAATCCTGATTTCAATTTATTTGAAATTTAATTATACATACCGAAATGTGGAATGTTAGGCTATGTTGTACTTAAAAAAAAGTTTTAGGTTCATTTTCTGTAACTGATACACTATTTTCATTCTCCCTGAATGTTTAAGCAACCCTTAAGAAACTGTTAAGTGCCTCACCCCTTTGACACTTTTTACAATATTAAGTGGATAAGATCAGAGTTTTCATTTTTCTAGGGACTTTTTTCATGTCTGCTTATTGAGACATTCTTTTCCCATGAACTGTAACATTTATCCATTCATGTCACTGAGAACTAGACTATTTTACCCATGTGCATAGCTGTACATGATATTTTCATGTATAATTACAGGAAGAAGTACTAAGTTGAACACTGAAGAGGGACCACCTACAGATGTCTGTTTAGGTCTCTCCTCCCTGGAGTGCTGTTCTGCAAACTCTAGCCACAAAGGCCTACATGGGCACTCACCTCTGAATTGTCTAGGAAGACCAGGAGGTTCTACCTGATTTTCTTCATGAATTATTGTTCCACTCCATTTTTTTTTGGTCTTGCAAAATTTTGGGTATTTTTACTGCTTTATACTCAGTCTTTGAAAACATTTTTTTGTATTTACCTTTTGTTTCAGGTCAGCCTAGGGAACACCTTCATTTTGTATGAATTCATCTTGTTTAAAAGTAGAAATAAATGGAAAAGTTATTTAAATCAGCATAAAAGTTTTACAAACTGATAGGTTTAAATATAAAATCTGAAAGGCAATATCTAAAATATAAAGGTATAAGAATTGCTGACAATGTTTACCAACCACTTGCATTAATGTCCTAAGTGATCTTTTGGAGTCCAAGGGATCTAACCTAGAGTCCAAGGGAAGTCCCGCTAGTTACATAAATTGTCTTCATAAAGCAAGAGATTTACAGAAGCATTTCCAAAAGCAAGGAAGAAACATTATCAGTAATTGTAACTGTATGAACACAGCTTCAAGTACAGAAAACATTGCTCATCCCTAGAGTTGTCTTTAAAGAGCTGGTATTGGGAGCTCTAACATCGAACATCAGAAGAATGTCTTATGACAAATGTAGTTTTTACCTCTTCCCTGAACCTATATAGGGTGATGCTAAGTTAGTATGGAAAATTTGACACTACTCATATTTATGTACTGAAGTAAAGCATTATATTTAACAAGTGATATTCAATAAATATAGAATGAATGACAATAAATGCAAAGCTGAGTTCTGGTAAAGGGCTGGATGTACATGTGTTTAAATAATTAAGAACAGGAGGAACAGAGAATCTGTGAGCACATTTATTATATTGCTTAGCAATCTTTTACATTTTTAGCTTTTAAGTGAAATGCTTCCTTCATTTTTTTCATTTTCAAAAGACTGATTTGTTTATATTTTATGTGTATGAGTGTTTTACCTGCATTCCTGCAGTGCCTGCAGAGCCCAGAAGGAGTTGGAAACACTGGGACTATAGTCACAGATGGCCAGCTGCTTTGTGTGTGCTGAGAACTGAATCTGGATTCTCTGGAAGAGCAGGAAGTGCTCTCACAACTGAACAATTCTTCAATCTTAGAGTATATAGAAAAAGCTAGGAGAAGTTATTGAATGTGTGATTAAATTTCTCCACAGAGATGGGTGGAAAAACTAACTCTAATATGAACATGGGCTTTAATCATTATGATGGTTTTCTGAAATTAAGAATCTTGTAGGCCTTGGAGAATTTTGTTTGAAAGATCTTAAAAATGGTAAGTATCATTTATATTTTCCAAGGTGTTTAATACATAGAATATAATAAGGAGAGTTTGTGATATGTTAACTTTGATATTTTGTAGATTTAAAAGAAAAGCAGCCATGAGCCCTTAAAAGAAAGATCTACAAAGATTAAAGGGGCCAATATAATTTCATAAGAGCACACATATATATAACTAAAAGTTACTTGACAAACAGCAAAGCCAGACAGGCGATACCTTCAGTCAAGTTCTTGGCCAGGATAGATAAAGGCTCTACCAGACAGTAACCCAACATACTACTGGAAACATGAACAGCAGACCCCAATTCTATCCAAAGGAATACTGACAATGGATTGCCGT
>NW_008337147.1:1922600-1949119 GCF_000622305.1 Nannospalax galili
AACAGGATTCCATATGCACAGTCAAGTTATAGTGATTCCACTTAATTACAGACAATTCCTCTCTAATTTTTGAGCCAGAAATTGGAGCATGCAAAAGAATTGCTCAAATTAATGACTCTGAAGCCAGAAAATCTCAATAGCCCAGGAAAATGGTTAATGGAGAAAATGTCTCTGCATAAGGCGTACTTATTACCTATTATTATTATTATTTTGGATTACATCAAGTGGCCATGATAAAATATGTTCACCCGAAGTGCCTAATTTAACTAGATTGTCTCTTTATTAACAAGGCCCTATTAAGTGGTTTCAGCTGTAATAGCATTTGAGTTCCATTAGGTTTTGAAGTGATTTAGAAATTCAAATTATTTTTAAAAATTGAATGTCATGGTAGTGGATAATTAGTAAATACTAGGTTGAAGTTGCAAATTTATACTTTGCAGTGGAATTGAACTGAAACATTGGTTGTTGTTGAACTACAACAAAATTGAGAAAACACCCTAAAGCCATTTGTTTGGGGGCATGTGAAATAAAAAATAAGCTTTTAAAAGTATACACTTGTTTGGGTAAAATGTAAATGTAAACTAAACTAATAATGTATTTTCTAAAAACAGAAAAGATGAGGGATATTTAGTGTGTTTGCCCACATGTAGAAGCTGCTAATTACTTTTAATAAATAATTGCTCCATGAAAGTCTTAAACTTATGCTTAAAGTGAAAAAAAGGAACAGATAAATAAAGTAAGACCTGTGGTCTATTCTATTGAAGTTAATTAGGCAGTAGAATTTTGAATCAAACTTAAGAAAAGATATCTCAAGGCTTACTAAATCAATAGCAAAAATAGAAAAAGACTAAAATTTAGTACACATTTATTTAATTCTTTTAATCTTTCCTATAATACAGGAATATTTCTTGGATTACTAGAGGCAGTGAGCATTTTCGAAATCTCAAAATATATAATGAGAACATGCTTTCTACTAGAGGATAGAAATTAATATCAAATAGTTACTTTTGGTAATTTCTATAAAATAAACATTCAAGGGAGGAGCTGACGAAATGACTCAGTGGTTAAGAGTGCATAAAATTCTTCCTGAGGACCTGAATTCAGTTCCCAGCATCCATGTAGAGTGGCTCAAAACCACTTGTATTTCCAGCTCCAAGGGATTCAGTACCCTATTCTGGCATCCATGTGTATATACCCCCACACAGATATATTTAAAAATAATAAAAATGAAATCTTTTTTTTAAAAGAAACATCAAAGAAAATATCTAAAATGTATAAAGAGACTAAAAGGACTTCGAACTCAACCTGGGATGCCAGAACAAATCTGATGTGAAAGTAAGACATGAAAAGGAAACTAGTTATGAACATTCCTCATTAGCACAATGATTCTAAATGAATATTTAACAACGTGTGAATGACTAGTCATTCACCTGTGCAACACTTCACAACTTATGCTTCCCATTCCACTGTATTCCTATCACCACTGAACAATGTCTACCATGCAGCTTACCCCTCACCTTCTTTTATACTTCCATAGACTGTCTTTTAAAATAT
This sequence comes from Nannospalax galili, assembly GCF_000622305.1. Taxonomy (NCBI): domain Eukaryota; kingdom Metazoa; phylum Chordata; class Mammalia; order Rodentia; family Spalacidae; genus Nannospalax; species Nannospalax galili. The sequence continues at coordinate 1,924,155 of NW_008337147.1, forward strand.
CAATATACTATATATTGTAAAATAGCTAGAAAAGAATTTGAATGTTTCACCAAAAGAAATGATGAAAGTTTGAGGTAGAATATATGATAATTACCACAATTTTGCTATTATACAAGGTATACATGTATTGAAGTTCACATTGTACTCGATAAATTTGTAAAGCTTATTATGACTATTAATAATATTAAATAAACAGGTGATTTCTTAAATTAGCAAAGTGAATCACATAATATCCAAAGTTGATTCTTTAGTTCAACTAAGCATGATTTATATCAGGAATGGAAAGTTGGTTTATTATTCAAATCTCACAGATTTTCCTCCTATGTTGAATCAATATATTTTAAAAAATTCGAAGTACAAGGATGACAGTTTGAGAAGAGGAAGAAGTGAACAGAATGGAAGAAGGGCAAGATAGCATAATAAGGATGAATGCGATTAAAATATATTATATACATATGAAAATATAACATATTATATTGTGCGACTTATGCATGCCAAGGAAAATTTAAACAGAGATGTAGATAATCATTTACTCAAGGCAGAAAGCAGGAGACAAAAATACAAACTCCTTGAAAAATATAAGCTACCTGAGAATAAAGCCAAATTCTTAATCTCTAAGAGCATTTTTATAAAGCTCACATGTAATATCTTCTTAATTGTGAATGATGCTTTTATGTTAAACACTTTCACAGTAGCCTGGAATATTTGATCTTTTAAATTTTCCTAGATATTGCAGTGCAAAAATAGAAAGAGAACTAAGTCAAAGATATTCGGGTTCAGTCAAATCATAAAACATTTATTTTCACAAAATGACATATATAGAGAGAGAAAATCTAAGAAAACTACAGCTATTAATGCATATCAGTATTACTAATTGTATAAACTCATAATTTTACAGTAGAAGGCCAGTTCCTGAAAGTTTTGTATATTACATAAGTACATTTTGAAACAAATTAAAAATCTAAAATAGTTTAACGTTAAAATATGAAGTATATGAAAATACATCTGATATGAGATGTAAAAGATCTATAAATTGAAAACATTCAAATATCTTTGGGACAAATTAAAGAACATGTAAAAAAGAAATGTATTAATGTTGATAAACTTGAAGAGTTAATAATGATAAATTGTCAATTTTCTCTAAAATATTGTTTAGACTCATTCCTATCTTAATAAATTCATAGAGATGTTTTGCAGAGACTGACAAACTAATTATAAAATTTGATACAAAACTTTAAAAAGTTTATTTTTAGGATTTTACCTCATATCAATAATCAGTATAAATGACATAATCAGTAACAATAGTGTTTTGGACCCACATAGGTCCCTAGGACAATAAATATATGTGGCGTTGTCAGCTATAACTTCCAAAATATTTTCAATTATGTGTGATTTGTAGGCAGTGATGACACCTGTCCATAAGATATGGAAACAATTGGACAGTCATATCTACTGAAAATATACATGGCTCTTATACATGAAGTTTTCTCAAAGTGAATCCTTGACAAAATTTGTGGAGAATCTATGAGGAAAATATGTTTATGACCTCATGAAAGAAAGGTTTTTTGTTGACTATAACACAAAAATATGAAACTTAATAAAAACATATTTAACTTTACAAAACACTATTAAATGAATAAAGACTAGCCATTGCCTGAAATGGTGGTGAACACCTTTAAGCTCAGAACTCAGAATGGTGTGTTAGGTAGATATCTGTGAGATGGCGGCCAGCTTGGTCTGAATAGTAAGTTCCAGACCTGCTGGGGCTACAGAGAGAATCTGAATTAAAAATGAAAGAAGGCAGGGAGGGAGGGAGGGAGGGAGAGAGAGAAAGAGATAGAGAGAGAGAATAAAGAATGGCCACTGTAGTCACTGTGTGGGAGAATCTACATGCTTATGTGGGTATCACATGTGATAAAGATGAATCCAGGTCTCCAAAACACAATAAAGAGGAAACAATTAACTGAAGCAAAACGGGCCGAAACTAGGTTTTGTGGCATAAATTGGGACTCTCAGTTCTTTGGAGGTTACAACAGTAGGATCTCCATGAGTTTGAGGAATAAAGTGGCCTAGAGCCTATTCAAGGAAAAAAAAAAGAATCAAACAAAATGAGTATAAACTACGAAGAGACCAAAAGAAGATATCTTGAAGAAATCAGACATGTAAAATGATGTATGGTTCATGCACTTTAAATCCAGAATAAAAGCCTTGTATGCACTGATCAGCATTTAGAAAATTAAAATAACTGTATATCAAATTTTGTCAATATTTTGGGCAGATACATATCGTATAATGCAACTAAGAATACAAAATTATATAAGCACTATGGGAAGAGGTTGACAGTGTCTATAAATACATACTTATCATATTTACCAAATGCTGGTAATTGTTAATTAAAATAAACCATAGCATATGACCGTAGAAAAACTTGTAAGTGTTCTTAGCAGTTTCTTTGTGAAGAGTATCAAAGTAAGAAGATGCTCATCATACAGTGAATAGACAAACTATGTAAAAACGATTAGCTATCATTGTGCAGGAAAATGCAGAGAAGGAAGACCAGTTGTCTAGGAATGGATCAAATGGGCAGAGAAGTGAGGGAAGGCTATAATTGTCCCAGGAAAATATTTTAGAAATAAATGATGAATAAATAATTATCTAATAATATAGTAGAATTTCTTTGCTTTGGAGGAATGTGAGAAACTTTGCTGAGATAGATGTTACTTCCTTCATGTGATTCGTGGTGTGTGTGTGTGTTTGTGTGTGTGTGTGTGTTTGCACAGACTTTGAGATTTCTAACAAAAACAGTATTTTACCTTTCCTCAGAGTAACTTTGACATACTCTAAATAGTTTTTCCTATTAGAAAAATCAGTCTTCTACAGCTTAGAATTTATTTTTTTCAAATTTTGCACTTTGCTCGAATATCTGACTTCAAACTTGCATGGTGTTTTTCTGTTAGTTTTGGAGTCTAATGTTAAATATAGTTTTAAATTATTTTCATTTAAAATATAATGCTTTGGGGACTGGAGACGTGGCTCAGGGCTAAGATCATATTTTGCTCTTCCAAAGGATCCAAGATCAATTCTCATCTCTCATATTAGGTGGCTCACAACTGCCTGTAACTCCAACTCCATAGGATCTGATAATCTCTACTGGTCTCAGTGGACATCTGCACTCAACCTGCATCTACTCCCTGCCACCCCCATATATATGATTTTATAGATATTATATTTAATATGAATTCTATATAATCAAAAAAAATCAGCAACACTGAGCTTAATATTAAAAATAAGTATCTTACAATATGTTCCTTTAGTTGATGTGAAGCAAAACAAGTTAAATACTCTTTATTTTGCTGGTTGAGATCAGAAGGGCATGTTATGATATGAGTTAAAGTTTTATCATTCATAAAACATAATTGTAAATGGATTTATTTGGTGGTATTCAAGCAAAACCACACAAAATCAAATACTTTACATACTAAAAATTTACAAACTATCATTTTCACTTTTTGTGAATATTTAGTATTGTACATACTAAACACACTTGATTAGATACACTCCATTCAACCTCTTCAGGTGATCTCTGTTGGCTCTTTACTTTGAAACATCCCTTTATTTAGATGTCTGAACAGAAAAGGACCAGTATAGTAAGACGAGCTAATTATTGTTGGCATTATTTTTGAAATTCTGTCTAGAAAAGCAGTTAAAATATAAAAGAAATTTAAAATTCAACTTGAAAGTGGTTTTTACTTTCTGTAAACAGAAGTTTAATTATAGAACTGATTGATTTACTGCTATTTAAAAAAATGAGTGATCATTTCAATATAATAGAATCAAACTTTAATTAATAATGCAGATTCTTCCTAGGAAGTGAAGTCCTGTTGAGTAATATAAACTAGTTTTGATTTTAAAAGCAAGTTTCCCTCCATAAATTATGTTCTTAGTGTATATACACATTCTTGAATATAAGGCCACACAACACTTCCCACACCTGCCATCACCACTGTGTATTATCAGCTGCCCCTGCAGTGTTCTATGGGCTGTGAATTGAGCAATTACAGAGAGGTTAACAGAGGCAATACAGCATTACTTCCCCTTCCCCTCATGCTTGGAAAATCTCTAACTGAAACAGAAGAAAGCCTGGAGGTTCAGACTACATTATTCACAAAGATGAGTAATTGAGGGTCTCTAGGAGACAAGACACAGGTTCCTGAATTATAAGCAGAAGAAGCGGTACCCAAGTTCTTTCTTACTTCCAAGTGTGCTGCTGGATAGATTTAGTTGTCAACTTGACACACCTGTTTAAAGGGACCCTCAGTTCAGAAATTGTCTCCATTGGATTTTCCTGTGGCCATGCCTATGGGGCATTTTCTTGATTGTTGAGCAATGTGGAAGTCCCAGTCCACTGTGGGTGGTGCCACACCTAGGCAGGTGGTCCTGTATTGTATAAGAAAGTAGGCTGAGCAAGGGCCAAGAGGATGTATAGTAAATAGCATTCCTCTATGGCCTGTGCTCCAGATTCCTGCCCTGAGTTCCAACCTTGGGCTACCTTAGTGATCATCTGTCACCTGGGGGGTATAAGATAAAATAAACCCTTTCTTCTTCAAGTTTTTTTTTTTATGTGTATGCATGCATTGCCTGAATGTAGATAAGTGCACCCATGTCATGCAATGGCCATGGAGGACAGAAGAGTCTGTTCGATCCCCTGGAACTGGAGTTATGGACAGTTGTTAGCTGCCATATGGGTTCTGGGATTTGAACCTGGATCTTCTGCAAGAGCAACCAGTGTTCTTAACCTCTGAGCCATCTCTCCAGCCCCCAAGTTGTTTTTGATCAATGTTTCTATCACAGCTATGGAAGGCTAACCAAAACAAAATGTGAACATTAGTCAATTGTAATGGCTTTATTTATTTCTTTTAATTTAAAATATATTTATTTTTATTATATATATATATATATATGAGTGTTTTGCCTGCATGTATGCAAGTACACCTCTGTTTTGCAAGACCTACAGAGATCCCAAGCAGGATGTTGGATCATCTAGAACTGTCATTATGAATAGTTGATAGCTTCCATGTAAGTGCTGGGAATCAAACCTGGGTCCTCTACAAGAGCAGCAAGTCAGCTTATATAAGTCATCTCTCCATCCACATTTATGCATTTATTTATTTATGCAATAAAATAGGCCAGGAACTGTTGAAATGAAGTACTAAAGACAGCACATTTTAATATGATTTTTAATAATACATGTCATTCATACTCTTGCATATGTACACTTATGAACACTTGCATATGCATGTGAGTACATGAGGGTGTGCATGAATGTATGCTTGACTGCGTAAGAGTGTGTGTTTGTGTGTGTGTGGACTGTTTCCTAATCTTTCAGTGAAGTGAGTAGCATTGAAGAAGTTGAGGGTCATATCTATGTCCATCACTGGAAACTGAATTCCACAAGGAAGAGCAGCACAGGGTTAAGATAGCTTGCCTAGATACTGCAAGAGGCAGACTGAATAGGAAAGGAGTGTAATTTGCAGTCAGACTGATGAGAAGCAATATCTAAACACATGCAGCACCTCTGAGTATTAGGAGCCTGTTCTTAGAGAACCTGTACTTACGTCCTCATCAAGTTCACTATTAAGTTTATATAAATTTTTTTGTATTTAGCAATACTTTAGATATTTTACTCACAGAAATAATATTAAACATGAAAATACCACACACATGAAATATTAAATATGCACCAATTATATGGTAAATTTGAGATAAGCCGTATCATTCAACAACTGAAAGTTAGGAAATCAGCAATACATTTACTATGTAGAATATTTGCAATCATTAAAAATGTCAAAGCACATGTGCAAATACACAAATGAATTACAAGGTGTTTGATATCTTCAAGGTAAGATGCTAACATTTTATTACAAATTGTAACCTGAGAAAAGTGAAATCAAAATGTCTGGCAGTGACGGCAACAAAGACAGTGGAGAAGAAAGGGACCAGGAAACAAGACACTGAAATGACAGAGAAAGTAACAGTAGAGCAACTGGGCCATTATTTTAATACTTTTCTTCTATGGTATTTATTATAGTAAACTGTTTCCATAACTAAAAATAAAGGACAAATACATTGAAAAAGCAAGAAACTCCATTATCTATCAAGGGTGGACTGCAACTGGCATAAAGCAGCCACAAAAAGTTAATGGAGGATGGTAGCTGCTCTGACAAGATTGTTAATGACTTCAGGATTTTCCCTGACGCTGCTCTACGTTCTTTAGTAGTGGAAAGACAAGGAAGGGTAATGTGGGATTAAATCATTCTAGAAGTACAGAGTTTTGGATTTGGAAGGAAAGTTTGTCAAAGTGGCTGTGAATTTGTTTTGCTCTATCCAGGGATTGTGTTTCATCCTGCTCAAATCCGAAGTCTATAAGAAATGGACCTTTCACCCAGGTTGAGTACTCTGGGTCCTTGGTCTGACAGGTGAAGTCAATCCAAGGTCCCTTAATTCTCACATAGTGGAAAGGGAGAGGGAAAGGGTAACAAATATTCTTCTGTTTACATTTCCAAATAGCCAGTAGAGTTATCTAAGTATACTACAAACATGTCAGGAGTTATTGTCCTATATGAAGTTAGTTTCAGCTTGATGTCAACATTGAAGAGAGACGTATTTATGTCCAAATGTTCCTACCGACTCTATTATAAAAATAGAATGCATGCATCTAAGTATAACTTTCACTAATATTAGAGTTTAAATAGTCAAGTGAGATTTGCCCTTGAGTTTGGGAATAAGTTCTGTGGCAATAAGCAACATTATGTGACTCAGGCTAGGCCTTAATGTCAAAGCATATCATTAAAATATCCTTCCTCCTTTTGACCCTGAGGATGTTCCTCTGACCCTGTAATGGTAAGTCGTGGACCCGTCTCCTTCCCATGCTCTGCAAAGAAGCCACTCCCCTTTCTCTCTTCTAGCCAATTGGTTGACCATAGCTGCTTGCAGGGGAGGGTCTAAAGGTATAAAAGCTGGGAAAACCACTAAGCTGGTATCTCAGCATTTTGTAAGGCTGTCTGGAACCACAGGATTTATATCTGGATGTGGACTTTCAAATGCAGCCATGAATGGGGTGGGCACCTGCTTGTTTGTAAGTAAACCCGCACCCCAAGCTCAGTTAGCAAGTCCAATAAACTAGTTAAGATTCTTCAAACAGGGATTTGGAGAATTTTTCCTAAGGCTGTCGCAAGGACCATGGGAGGAGGGGATTGGATGCCACGTGCACATCCCAGCAGTGAATTTGACTTACACTCCTCATGAAGACAGAGCAAAAGGGATGTATTTTGGCATTTAGGCCATGCCTGGCCTACATTTACCACTTTGAAGGTATTGGTTGGTAGTAAGAACAAATGAGGCAGACACAAAAATATTGAGAAAATGTTGCTCATAAACATATAAATGAGAAATGCAAGAATATCACAGAATTAAATGGAATCATTTGGAACACTGTTTGTAAAACATTTTTCCCCAACCATCATAATCATTATTACTATAGATAAAATAAGCTACCATTTGGAATTCAGAAGATTGATTTTTTTAAAAATATTTAATGCACTTTATATCATTTTATTATTTCCTGTTATGTATGAAGATAATGAAGGACAAAGGTTCTGCCTTAAATTAGATTAGAACCCTTTCTGGGGTACCCAGAATGTAGAATTTTACATGGAATTTATCACATAGAATATTTATCTATAATGGAATTTCCATACCCAAGGCTCATAGAATATAGCAGAACAGGGGATAGAGAAAATATTAATGAATCTCTCAACTTTCACCAGCAAATCATCCAAATCAAGCAACAGAGGGCTCTGAACACAGAGAACCAGAATTGAACAAAATCTAGAAAATGAGAGATTTCAGAGTGCATGTCTAAAGAGGACTTTTATATTAAATTTAACCCACCCATAGCTCAGGGACCATGAGAAGAAGGTGGTAGAAAGATTTTAAGGGCCAGGGGTGGTGCATGACCATAAGAAAGCAGTCTCCCAGGCTTCTGGCAATTTGCTCATATAAACTTACAGAATGGTAACAGCAAGCACAAGACCCATGCAAACTCAATCAGAAACAAACAAACAAACAAACAAACAAACAAACAAAAACCCTCAGTATAGAACTTGGGGAAATGGGCAAGAGGTTCCAACCTTAGCAAAGGAGCTATTAGCAGCTGATCACTGTTGAATGATGGAGAGTTGATCTTCTTTAAGAGAGTGACACTAGATAGGCCCAGCAGGCTACAGTGGATGAGCTCATACTGATAGCATATGGGTACTCACAGTTGACTTGATAGCCTTAATATATTTTACATAATGCATGAAATCCTGTGTGAAGGCTATCTGGTAGGAGTGCAGATATGGGAGGGGGCTAAATGTGATTAAGGCGCACTGTGTGAAATGCACAAAACTTCAATAAAAATATACATTGGTAGAAAAGAAATTAGAAGGCAACATAGATAAACACAATGTTGAATAAAAGATTACTATTTTGAAATGCAAAAAGCCACTGATATTTATAACATTAAATGAATTTCAAATTGCAAAACACTAAATTATGTATATTAAAATTATATAACCCTTGGGAAAAAGGTGGTTACCCATGCTCCAATAGATGGTCCTACATAGATTTTACAGCTAACAAACGAAAAGCACATGAAGTTAGGAAGGAAAAGTGTGGTGAGTACTGGAAGGTATTACAGAGAAGGGAATGAAGGGTGGATTTAGTCAAAATACATTTTATGCAATGAAAAGGTGCTTTTGAGATTATTCTGTTTGAAAAAATCACTTACATGTATGACTAGGAAAGATAGGAATCAGGGTAGATGGTAGAAAAGCTTGGTTACATAGGCATAATAGAACAGTCTTACAATGAACTCAAATCCCTGGCCTGTAATTGTACCAATACTGACATGAAACCACTTTCTCTGAAGGCCAGCTCTTATAGCTTCAGAGAGTAATATGAAGTTGCCAAGGGGAAATATTAATCAATGGTCCAACACCAGCTTCAAGACCAAATCACCATATCCATGGCTGGCACAGTATATGATGTTGGTGCAGTAGTGGCAATTTTATATGGGGGACAATCAACAGCTACCTAATTGGACTAAAAACCCACTCAGTGGGAGGAAACTCAAGTGTGGTACTGTCAACACAACCAAATACACATGGTTGGAGTGATCATAGACCTTAGAGAAAACCCCAAGACTGTCACATTCCTAGACTTATGTAATTTCTTACTATGTACAAAATATGCATCCTTATATTTACAGATAAATATCCCAGTCACCACTCATTAAAGAAGCTTATTTTGCACCACTTGGAGACTATTACCAAGTACCAAAACTGATCACACACAGACATTGTCTGTGAATTGCCCCAGCCTAAGTGGAACATCTACAATGCAGCTTTTACATCTAAGGTGCCTGGAACTCTAAGGTAGAGTACAGTAATGAATCTCTCAATTTTTATTAGTGAAGCTCCCTTATGCAACACAGGGCTAGGAACACGAAAGGTCACAAATGATCAAATCAGAGCAATCAAGAGTCTGCACAATGAAGGTTCTTAGACAGGATTCCTATATTAAACTTCACCAACCCAGGGCTCAGAGAACATCGTGGAAGAAGAGGAGAAAATATTGTAAGAGCCAGGGAGGAGGTTCATGACCATATGGAAACAGAGTCTTACAAGCTCCTGGGAACCTGCTCATATGATTCTATGGCAATGGTGTCAGCATATACAAGTCCCATACAAACTCAGGCAAACAAAAACCCAGCATGGAACTTAGGAAATGAACTGTAGACTCCAATCTTAGCTGAAGAAATACTGGGAACTCATTGTTGCTTGGTAAGACCTGATCTTCCTAAAACAAGGGACTCTAGATAGGCTGACTAGACCTCAGTGGATGGACTTGCACTTGGGAATGTCTGGGGACACTGATATGACACAGTGGGCCTTAATATGGATGACAGAGTATATGGGTTCCGGTGGGGGGGGGCTATGGGAGGGTGCCAGTGGGGACAGAGGTGTAAAGATGATTAAGATTGTTTGAGATATTCTATATGAAATACACAAAAATTCAATAAAATCAAATAAAAAATGATATCCAGTTGGAGTGAGATTTTGGCTCTGTACAGCACTCTAGACTCGTTCTTAGCAATGAATTATACCTAAGGAAGTGCATTTGTCTATACATGGTGTGATCTCTACAGTTGAACCAGTCAAAGATAGTCCTGAAAACTGAAAACTGAGATCTATGGTACTTTCCACATCCTTCATGAAGAGAAATCTGGGTGATAAAGCTCTCTGTCTACAATTCAGGGTGCTACAGCAGGAACTCTGTCAATAACAATGGACACCTGATCTCATACTCTGATATTAACCATTTACATTTAGTGCTGGTTATTTCTGTCAACTTGATACAAACTATAGTCACCTGGCCTCACAGACATGTTTTTGTAATTGCTAGTTGATGTGGGAGGACCCAGTTCTCTGTGGCCCTTGCTTGTGTAGGAAGACAGCTGAGGAAACCAGGAGGAACGAGCCAGTAAACATCTTTTCTCCATGGTTCCTGCCTCTGCTCTTGCCCTGAGCCCCTCAATGATGAACTGTGATCTGGAAGGGTATGTTCAAATAAAGAATTTCCTCCTCAGTTGTTTTGGCTAATATTTTATCATAGAAAGAGAAAGCAAACTATAGGACATTCTATCACTTGCTGTCAACCTAATATTAACAGAGGTCCTATTATTACAGTTGAAAGAGTGTCCAGGGAAATATGATATCACAAACCTTCTTTACTGAGTTCAGATAACCATGGTTATTGACTCGGTTCCTATATGACACCCTAAATTGTAGACACAAAGCCTTATCAACCAGATTCTACTTCATGAAGGATGTGGAGAGTACCACAGATCACAGCTTTTAGTTTTCAGGAACTTCTTTGACTGGTTCAACTACAGAGCTCAAACCATGTATAGACACTTCTGGAAGAAATCAATGTAATAGTTACAAGTATATTTCTTGTATAAGTAAGACAGAGCATTTTTGTTAAAATAATAAATACAGTTCCACATGTAGTCAGACATTAAGTTCATGGGAATAACCTGTCTTCCATTTCCAAAACTAATTAAGAATATTTTGAAAAGGACCATGGAAGAACCATCATCATTCCTTCCAGACCACTTTTCTCAACATGTGACTGCATATTGTATTTGTTAGGGTTGTAAGTGCTTAACAATAATTCCCTGAATGAGAGGGTGAGTTAATGAAACTTATGAAGTAGTTGTAGTCTCAGGTATCATTTTATCAAGTTATGTAGAAAAGTAAATGTTTTGGCCTTTTGGAGCAAAAATGTTCAAATGCGATACTCTTCCATTTTTATTTCTCAAGTCATGTTTTTAAAGGTAAGTTCTCAATATTATTCTTGTTAGTAGAAATATGATATTTGAAGAGAACTTGGGTGGTTTTTATTTGAACCAATGTTCTTTTATAGAGCAAAAGGTATCCTATAACAAATAACATTTATAGGTCATAAGATTACTCCATGCTCAGTAAAGGGAGGGCTAATAAAATAAGGTTAATAATATAGCATGGGGACTCAATTGAAAACAAAATTTAGATGTTATGTGTGATTATACAAACATTAGATTCTTGGAAATTTAATAAATTCATTTCCTATCATGCCATTTAATATTTAAAATCTAAAAAGCACTTTGGTAAATTGTACACTTATAAAAGGTTTGTATGCTTTTTAATTGTAGTAACATAATTTTGTTAAATTTATAGTACTTCAATGAGGAAGGAAAACAATGACTTCAAAATATTGATTTTTTAACATAGCTTTTTCAATCATTTGGATTTTAGTAAAGTGCTAAGGAAATGATAGGAAATATGTGAATTATGAGAGTAGCAACTGAAACAGGATCGTTCCAACAGAATTTGTCATTTATACATTGAAAATTTCAGCTGATCTTATAGTCTGATCTCCAAAGAACTGATAAATGCAGAAAGCTTCATAGGTCAATGCAACTAGTTCATGTAAACTGGGAAAGATGCACCACACTGAGGTAAACTAAAAGATTACAAAGAGAAATTTAAGCTAAAAGTGAAAAAGAGTTAAAAATTCAATGTAATAATAATAAAAAAAAGAGAAATTGAGATAATCTGGAAAGACAAAAAGGTCATTAAACTATGAATATACTATATAAACATTTTAGCTATATGCCATTTATTCATAATAGTTAACTTATATAAGTGTTCAACTAATGCATAGCATGTAGTAGGATAAAAAGGGTTCAAGGCAATCCAAGAATATATTTCCTTATAAACAGTTATTGAAGAACATGTTTAAACTGCCTTATTATGCATAGTGAACATTTTGTTTTCTGACTCATACATTTGCTTATGAGAGGTAGATGTCTTCTATCTTGTTAAAAACTGGTTAAATTATAACTATATTAAGCTTAAAATACATGAGTAGAGAAACTAGAATAAGCAAATTATTTAAAACTAGATAAACAATGACAGATTAAGAAAAAATATAGAACTAGAAACAATAAGAAAATAAGAAGAAATGTTTATCCAAGGTAGGTTACAAGATGCAGATACTTAGGTTTACCAAGACTGAAATTATTCCTTAGATCCTATATTTTTAACTGACTATATAATTGCTTCACTGTCATGGAGGAAATTTAAGTCATGGCATTTTCATTTTTTAGATGCTCAAAATCTGATGAAAGTTTCTCAACTCTGTTTCATTTCTGAAAGTCCAACGACACCTTGAAGAATCACTAGTGTGAACAAGTCAGAGAAATGGAGATTTTTCCTGAAAAATCTACTACATTGATTTACTAGGCATCCATATGTTAGAATAAACAAAAACTATCTATTTAGAAAGGCATAGTGTTTTAAGGACTTCTGCAGTCATTAATTGATACTAGGGGTCATAGGAAAAAGAGGGAAAGGAGATAATTATAACTTAGAATCTATTCTTTTCTTCTTGAAGTAGCATATAATACTGAATAAATATTACTTCATCCTTATTTATAACCCAAAGGAGAAAACAGTGAACCCATTAGATTCATTCATTATTTTCCAGACAAATATTCTCTAGGGTGTTTTTGAGTCAAAGTTCAGTCCATTGGTTTCTCTCTTGAGCAGATTTCATTCTTCAGCTTCCATTCCTTCTTTTACAATTCTAATTTTTGAACAGTTCAATACATAAACCCCAAAATACATAAATAAAGATCGCACTGTTTATTTTACTTTAGTGGGAAGTTTATATTTTGGAAAACTTTTCAGGAAAAGTTAGGCCAAATTTATACTTATATTAAAAGTGTTTTATTTCTTAATTTAATTCTTATAGAACCCAAAGGAAACCTTACCAGTTACACAGGAATAACTTCCCAATATAGAAATAAAATAACTATAGCTATGATTTGGACTTTTTTTCTCATTTCTGCATCTGATAATTCTCAATCTTGTTTATTTTCAAAAGCAAAATTATTTGGAGATATTATTTTCAGTCGAAGTATATTAGCAATTTTACTAAATGGTAGTTAACATCTTTTCTTGTTGTAGAATACAATTCACTCTCTTTGTCTGATTTATTTAATAGAGTTATTTCTCAGGAATCTGCAGTAAAGCTTGACTATGGTGAAAATTCTCAAGTTTTGTAACTTCATATAACTTTTCATTTTCGTTTGGAATTTTTTTTTTTATTTTTAAGAGAGAAATATATAAACACTGTGTCCCCAGGACCTGGTTCCTCCAAGGGGTGGGGCCTTCTGTGGAGAATTGACTGCAGGGAGTTAGCCATGGAGGAAGGGCCTTCTGGGCACCATCTTGGACAGGAGATGCCACCAGAGTGTGGTGGCCACACAGGCAAGAATGGGATGACTCAGCATTTACCAACCTGGGGAGAGACTGCAGGCCCACAAGGTGTGGGCCAAAGCTAGTGGTGACTATGCCTGGGCCAGGGGAGCAATCTGGGTTGGCAGGCTTGTGATCTGGAGTGGGGTGGCAGGCTTGTGATCTGGAGTGGTATGCTCTGAGCGGCAGTGCAGAGCTGGGCACCACGGGTTCGTTTCTTTGTGAGTCACTCCTCTCCCCCCATGGTATAAACTATAATAATTTCAGATAAAGATATGTTATATTGTTTGTCTGATAGCACAAGAGACCCCAAGAGAACTCAGGCAACAAAAACGAATCCCCCTTATATGCTGGCATTCTTTCCTAGGATGTGCCTCAGATGCTGAAGCTACAGAGCAAACCAGACCCTACATGACTATACTGTCCTACACGTACTTACAATAAAGTTTAATTAATAAAGTAATCACTCTAAGGGATTATCAGTAATAATGGATAATAATATATGATAATTGCAAGTATATACTATGAAAAGTTATTTAAATTTCAAGAATTAGTTATACATGGAATTTTATATTTATTATTTCAGGCTGCCATTGACATTTAATAAAGGGAGGGATACTATAGGTTCCTAAACCTATAGCTTTACCCTTGACCCCAATTATAAGGAAAATCTACTTTGATTGTTTAAATACCAGAGCTATGATATACGGACAGAGGATGGCAGAGAGAAAGAGAAAGAAAGATATTTAAATGGGTAACTACAGTTTCTGCCAGAAGATCAATGGACGGATCTGAAGTTGAGAATAGTGATGAGAGCTGGAGGTGCTAGATGTGGTTGGTTCGGGCAGATATCATGGAGGCTTTGTAGAATGGTAAATATTTGATTTGACATGTTTCTACTATCCATAAGGATTAAAATCAATAAAAAAAAACAAAACTTAAAGTGCCTTACATGTGATCCTTGGATATAGGACCAATTGGCTTAAATATTTCATTAGATCAGAGTAAACAGAAAGTGTAAGTCTTTAGTGAGATTACATGTTTCTGGTTGGCATTTCTATAAGATTTCTGTCAATAGCTCTTTGATGTTAGAATTTCTATTTTTATATTCTCCCCAAGGACTCTCCTATTTAAATTTTAAGATTTGATGAGTAAGTAATAAATGAGTGTTTAGAGTTATTGACTAGTGTGACTTCCTCCAATCTCCCTTCTGTCTTTGTATTTCAGAGTCTATCACTGTAAATTATGAGTTTACCCAAACTAGTTGTTTATTTTCTCATAAGGCCATAACCTCTTCACGACTTTGACTTTCCACCTCTTATTAATCTGATTTTTCTGATGCAAAATCTTTCTCAATCTTTGATTCTATAATTTAACTTTCTCCGAAAGAATTGTTGAACCAGCTAAGTATTCTATAATACTCAGCTAGAGGTTTAGATGACTTGTCTGACTCTATTTTCCTCTTGGACTCTGAAGATTTTCCTAGTGAGTGATTTCGACCCTTTTGTGGGGAAAACATTTGAGGCATGATGCACTTACAAGAGCTTTAAAACTATGCTAAAAATTACTGGATTGAAAATGTGACTCAATTTCAAAACAACACTGAAAATAGCCTTTTAAAGTATCAGATACATAAATAGTGTGGTTAGATTAAATCATTCTTAAGAATAAGTGATTGCATAGCTCATCTCTAAATTTTCCATCAAGTTCCTGTGTGTAACCAAGAGCAGGGCTAATATCTAGTGTTGTTTGAGGGTTTATGGGATCCCTGGTCAACAGCTTCTAGAGAGGGAATCCAGTCCTCACACTGAGATTTTTTTTTTTTGCTAGCCTATGATGTCAAGAAAAGGTAATGTCTTCCTCTCATAACTCCTTTTAATCTCTCTTTATTATATATATAATATATAATATATTATATATATAAATATGTATATATATATACTTTGAAAAGCTTATGTGGTTATAGGTTTTCTTATGGCTTTTTCTAAAGGCCTTTAGTGTTACTTAACCCTCCTCATACTATCTCCTCTAGCCTGACCTCGCATCCCCCAATCCATTTAACCTTAATGTTACCTTTTCCCCTTCATACCACCAAATTTTACTCACCCCCCCCACTCCCCATGCAGTAAGCCTCATTTACCTCCATGACCATTTATTAGTATCCTTACTTCTCTGAATTTTCAAATTGAAACATGCACATCTAAGATTTGAAAGCTAACATCCAGGTATGAGAGAGGACATATGACGATAGTTTTTCTGGGTCTGGGTTACCTCACTCAGGATGATTGTTTCAGTTCCATTCATTTACCTGCTAACTTCATTGTATCATTTTTTAAAGAACTGAATAATATTCCATTGTGAATGTGAATCATACCTTCATTATCCATTCATCAGTTGATGAACATCTAGATTGCTTCTAATTTCTAGCTGTGTTATGATCATATTGCTGAAAACACTATGCACTTACACTGTAGAATAAGGAGAAATCAAGCTGGAACTGACCTCAGAGCCTCATCTTTATTGACTAGCTCTCATGGTGCTGACTTGTAGGTGCTATACATGCTATTAAAAGGAAAAATAATCATCAAAATTACCCAGATGTGAATCCTGTGAGCTGTAACAACTGGAATAGCAACATTCCACTATGCAACAGTGGCACAACTATTATGTGACTAATCAACTACTCTCTAATTGGATTTAAGATCTTCTTCATGGAATAAAGCCCAAACCTGACATTGATATCAGGAACCTGAGGTTAGACAAGTCACAGGACATAGGGGAGAGCTTAATATCTTTTTTCTATGGTTATAGTATAAACTGACTCTTAATGGTTTATTGTTATACCCATAAATTTACACATCTCTCAACTCTCACCAGAGAAGTTTCCTTATGCCGAAACCCACAAGTGGCCAAAGTGCAGAAAGTGCAAAAGGCTGCAGAGTGCTCATCCCTGAATAGGACACCTGTATTAAACCTCTGCCCCCTCCCCCCCAAAAAAAACTGTCACACACAGAATAAAGAAAAAATATGTCAAACCACTGTAATATGTATCACTATATACATTCTATGACCAAATTCTGATACCAAGAGGAATAGGTAATTTTGCATTCACAGCTATAATAATGTCCCCAAGATACATGAAATGCATTATTTTTGTTATATTCTAAAATCCAGATCGAAGGGATTAATTACACTCACACTGGTGCCATCTCTGATGGATTGAGCAGACTGTCATTAAATGAGGAAGCAAAGGCCGAGTTTCACAGTGGTGTTTAAAGCAGTTGTTGATAACAGGGAAATAGCCAAAAAGTAAAAGTAAAAAAAAAAATATATTTAAAAACCAAGGTGGCTTATCTATATTAATTCTGAGAAATAACTCAAATGCCATTTAAGTACCTGTGTCAAATGCATCTAATATTTACTTGGTATTGGAGACACCCTTAGACATCAATTCTTTGCTCAGGCAAAATTTAGTCAGCCTTCTGTACCTTCTATTAGATGCTTCCTTGGACTTCCTTGCAAATCCAATTTCAGCAAATAATTCTAAGGAAGCTAAGGAGTATCTCAGGGCTTTGACATCAAATTGCCTCTTCTATATGTTCAATTCCCTTTTTTTTTTCGACCATCCATCTCTTAGTATTTGATTTTTACAGTCTTTTCCTCACAAGGATTATGTTAGGTTGGTTTTCATCTATAATCCTTCTCATTTCTGATGGTTAGATAGTAATTTCCCATTTACTGACTGTACTATTCTGCAGTTTGGTCATAAATTTTAATTTGCCATGCTGTACTAGAAATTGAGCTCAAATTCTTTCCCACTGGGAGACCCTGATGAGTGTTTGCCAGACTGATCAGGCTGGTCTTAAACAAATTTTTTGCTTCTTTACCAAATTTCATTAATTGCTATGGAATTTTTTTTTCTTTAACTTCTTTAAAGTTTTTCAAGGTAAGAATCTTATGCTGAAATTGAAATAATTGAATAATAATAATTCCTTATTTTATACAATCTGTGAAATACTAATATTAAATATGTTTTGGAGAGTCCCTTTAAATTCATTCTTAGATGGTAAAGGTTGACCATTTAATATTCCTGTCTTCTGATTTTTATAATTTTAATTATTAATTTCATTGATATTATTCATTTTCTAGGGCAAACAATTTCCCTTTCCATGATTTTTGCTAATTATTGATGGCTATCTGTCTTTTACTTCATTATTTCCTTTAATTTTAGTCAATGAAGGGATAATTTTTAACACATTTTCCAATAAATAACTTGAAGCAAGTTATATAAAAATATATATACAATGAAGTTTAAGAGGGAAAATAGGAATAGGATTTGCCAACATGTGGTTCAACTTTGGTGGAATTATCAAACTTAATCATAGTTAGACCCCTGCCCCATTCGCACCCCATAGTCTCCCCCATGAGATTTCATGCATCCTGTAACATATGTTACATATGTTGACTTTTATACAATATGATAGATATGGATCTAATTTCATTCTTCTACTCATGGTGATCCAATTTTCCCAGACTGCTTTTTGAAGATGCTGTCATTCCTCCAGTGTGTGTTACACTTGGCATCTTTCTCAAATATCAGGAGGTTAAATTGCATGCATTTATGTTTGGGTCTTCTGTTTTGTTCCATTGATCTAACAGCCTGCTTTGTGCCAACATCATGCTGTTTTATGGCTTTATCTATGTAACACAGATTGAGGTCTAATATTTCACTGCACCTGTAAATTGCTTTTATTAGGATGATCATTTTCACTATATCAATTCCAAGAATCCATGAATATGGAGGTCTTTCAGTTTCCTTCTGTCTTCCTCAATTTCTTTCTCCATAGATTTGAAGTTTTCATTGAATTGGTCTTTAATGTCTCCAGTTAGATACATGTTTTTTGAGGTTATTGTCAAAGGAAGTATTTCCCAGAACTCTTCTTTGGTTGCTGTCCCAGCCCACGGGACTTTCAACAGGGTACCTGGAGTGAGGAGTGGGGATTGAATGGGGCAAGGGACACAGAGAATGGACACAAGACAGTGCTCTGATCAAGTCTCGTTTATTGAACATCTGCACAAAGCTTTTATAGGGAAGCAGAGGGCGGAAGAAGCTGGGCGGGTAAGTTCTGCTGTTTACCGTAAATTCCACAGTTAGACCATGAGACCTGATGTTTTCACAGGATAAGGAAATTTAAAAGATCAAGGCAGAAAAACATGTTTTTCACAAAGCCATCTGGCTACTCTTTAAACTAGGTCAGAGGTTGAAGCTGTAAGCAGCTTGCTTCACAGACAATAGTTGCTGTTTCTGGGTAGGGGGCGCTCGGCTCCCCACAACCTCCCATGCTAGTGGACTGAAAGAATTAATATCGTGAAAATGACTATCCTACCAAAAGCCTTTTATAGAGTCAATGCAATGCCAATCAACATCCCCATGACATTCTTCACAGAATTGGAAAAAACCATCCTAAGATTCATATGGAAGCATAAAAGACCTTGGATAGCCAAAGCAACCCTGAGCACAAAGAGCAATGCTGGAGGGTGACTATAACAGATCTCAAAGTATACTAAAGAGCTATCGTCTTAAAAACAGCATGGTACTGGCACAAAAATAGACACATAGATCAGTGGAACATCATTGAAGATCCAAACCGGAGTACATGCAATTTCAGCCATCTGATATTTGACAGAGGCGCCAAGAACACACAAAGGAAGAAAGACGGCATCTTCAACAAATGGTGCTGGCAAAACTGTATCTCCACCTGTAGAAGAATGAAACTAGATCCTTATCTTTCACCTGGCACAAAAGTCAACTCCAAATGGATCAAAGACCTCAATGTAAAGCCTGAAACTCTGAAACTGTTGGAGGAAACATTGGGAAAAACCTACAGTATATAGGTATAGAAAAGGATTTTCTAAACCGTACACCAATTGTTCTGGAAACAATGGCAAGAATTAACAGATGGGACCTCATTAAACTAAAAAGCTTCTGTACATCAAAGGCGGCAACCAGGGAAGCAAACAGAAAACCCACAGAATGGGAGAAAATCCTCCCCAGTGACACATCTGACAGAGGTTTAATTTCCACAATATAAAACGAACTCAAAAAGCAGAGAATCAAGACGAAGTAACCCTATTAAAAGATGTGCTAAGGAGCTGAACAGAGAATTCTCAAAAGAAGAAGTAAAGATGGCTATGAAGCATCTTAACATGATACCATCCTTGCAAATCCACCACACGTTGGACCGGGCTCAAATTAGCTTGGAACTAATTTCGGGGGTGATGGTGGTGCTGCAATAGGGGAGATATGCTGTCAGAGGCAGGCCAGTGGGTGTAAGGCAAGTGGCTCGGCCCACTATTCGCGACAGGGTAAGGCCGCTCCGGTGCTTCTCTGGCCACGAACAAGAGGAGGAGGAGTTCAAGTAGCTGAAAGAATTGTTGGGCAGAGGGATCACCGCCCCTTCATAGAAAGGAGAGCGGGAATTATAACATAGCCAGCAATCTCCTAGGCTATGGTTGGTGCCCCTAGTAGCCTGAAATGTGGCATTGAGGAGTTGTAGGATAATGTTCTTTGTGTGAGAGAGACTCCCCAAGGGTAGAGGACCCTCTGTTCTAGGCTGAAGAAGAGAGGTATTGTGTAGTGTAGTAGTACTGTGGCTGGGGGCAACAGGGGCTGGTGTTATGGCTGGTGGGCGTTTATTATTTGTCAGAACAGGGTTGGGGCCAGCCTGAGCGGGTCTGTGTTGATTGAGGGGTTCTCTTAAGAGCTTGATTTTAAATATGAGCCCACTGTCGTACCCTGAGTCATAACAGCCTCAGTCCCCAGGAATAGCCCTGAGCCCATCTAGTGATCTGCTTTCCTTTCTCCGTGAAGGAGATTTTTAAAGTATTACACCATTTGTTGTCACAGGCTTTGTAACGCATGGTGATGGGATTGAGCCAATAATTTGGACGAGAAAAGTTGTACTTAACAGTTATATAGTCCCATCATGAGGAGGGATTCAAATGGGCATCGCCTGTGGTTTCACAGCTCCAACTTTTACAGTAGAAATAGTCCTGGCCACCACATGTTGGATTAAGGGAAGTGGGACGGTGGAAGCCAGGGCAGACATAGAATTCTAAGGTCCTGAGCTGGGCCCTCTGGCTCTTGTCAGAACAACCCTTTAGCTGAGTGACCTGAGCCCCTACTTTTGCATCAGGGGCTGGCTTGCCTAGGTAGGCGTCATGCCCCTCCAGGCCCCAAATGCCTGGTGCCCCCAGCGCAATCTGGCACATGACTGGGTATAATGTGGGCTAGGGCTGCTCATTGGTGAGTGTGGAGGTGGCCCATACAGGGTTACCCTGTCCGTTAAGGACTAGCCACGTGTAGTTCCATGTGGTGTGGGTGTTGGATAGGGTTCCTAGTGTTGGGGGTGAAACAACCACAAGGGACATGAGGATGAGTAGCACAAACCGCATCCTGAAGAGTTGTGCTGTAGTTCTTGTACGAGATCTACAAAGATCAAAACAATGATGGTAACAGAGATGACCAGGATTGCGAGGAGAATGATGGCACCTAGCAGTTTCCAACCGGTATGAGCCATGAACCTTTATCTGTGGAAAGAAAGAGAATTCTTTTCTCAAGGAGTCTCTCTCTCCTTGGAGGGATCTTTATTAACCTGTTTTACTAGTCTCTCTGGGAGCCATCTGGTGGCATCATATTGTTGTGAAAAAATGCAGACGGATCCTCTTCCCCAGATTAAAACTGAGTCTGGGCCATGCCAGGAATTATCTAAGAGATCTTTCCATTTTACCATGGCATATTGCTTTTTCGATTCAGGATGCCAGAAGTGATCTGCCGCAGATTTACCATCTGAGTCCAGGGTGAGGAAGTTTAAATTGTTGTGAAAAAATGCAGACGGATCCTCTTCCCCAGATTAAAACTGAGTCTGGGCCATGCCAGGAATTATCTAAGAGATCTTTCCATTTTACCATGGCATATTGCTTTTTCGATTCAGGATGCCAGAAGTGATCTGCCGCAGATTTACCATCTGAGTCCAGGGTGAGGAAGTTTAAAACATAGAGTGCATGATTTAACAGGTTTCTTGGGGTGCCCTTCATGGGATACCACTCCCCCTTTTTAATTTTTTGTAGGGTGTTTTTTAAGGATAGGTGAGCTCGCTCAACTATTCCTTGTCCTTGAGGATTGTAAGGGATACCGGTAGAATGTTGCACTTGTAGGGTGGAGCAGAAATTTTCAAAGGCCTGGGAAATATAGCCCAGGCCATTATCTGTTTTTAGATAGGAGGGTGTTTCTAAGATAGAGAAGCAGTGCAGAAGATGAGCAATGACATGTTTAGTAGCTTCTCTAGACTGAAGAGTAGTACAAATTAAACCACTAAAGGTATCGATGCAAATATGAACATATTGCAATGAACCAAACTCAGGAAGGTGGGAGACATCCATTTGCCAGAGTATATTGGGTGTTAGTCCCCGAGGATTAACTCCTAGGTGGGGAACTGGAAGGAAGGTTACACAGGTCCCACAATTTTTAACTATTTGTCTGGCTTGTTCTCTAGTAATTTTAAACAAAAGCTTTAAAGAATTAGCATTTAAATGGTGTAAGGCATGAGCTTGCTGAGCTTGAGTGACAGTGGGGACAGTGACAACCACAACTATCTTGGTGGCTGCATCAGCTAGTTCATTGCCAGTGGAAAGAGGGCCGGGTAGGCCAGAATGAGCTCGAATATGACCAAGGAAGAAAGGAATTGTTCTCTCACAAATAAGTTGTTGGCACTGTTGAAAAAGATTGGTGGCTTCGGAGGTGTGTTTGATAAAGGGAACAGTTTCAAGCAGGGGAATAGAGTAGGCAAGGTAGGCACTGTCGGTATATATGTTGAGGGGTTTTGTGGGAAAAATAGTGAAAACAGCTATTAAGGCTGAAAGTTCCACTAATTGTGCAGAGGCAAGATTAGTTTGGAAGTGGGTTGTCTGCTTCTCAAGGGTATAGGCAGCCATCCCAGAGGAGGAGCCGTCAGTGAAAACTAACAAGGCGTCAGGTAGAGGCTTTAGGCTAGTAAGGCGAGGGAAAGCAAAGGCATGTAATTTACAAAACTGGAGGAGCCTGTCAGGTGGGTAATGATTGTCTATGGTACCTGAAAAACTGGCGCAAGCGATTAGCCATGCGTCTGAATTTTGAAGGATCCAATCTATTTGTTCTTTGGTATAAGGCAGAACGATATGGGAGGGCTCCATCCCAAAGTAGGTGTGGCTCTCCTTGCAGCCTGAAGTAAGAAGGTCTGCAACTGCATTAAAATAAGGATGTAAAACCTTTTTAGGAGAGGCAGATAGATGAAGCCACATAAGGGGGTTGCGAGGTTGTTGCCAAAGAAGTCCAGTGGGGGAGAAATCTGTGCAAAAAATAATGAGCCATAAAGGCTTGGTGTAATCTATTCTGGTAATAAACTGTTGAGCCATTGCTTCCTCTACCTTTGCAATAGCTGTTTTGGCCTCTGGCGAGAGTACTCTCTGAGATCTAGGATCTGAGTCGCCTTTAAGAATATCAAACAGAGGCTTAAGCTCCCCCGTGGTTAATTTTAAGTAAGGGCAGAGCCAATTAATATCACCCAGAAGTTTTTGAAAATCATTTATCCTGCAGTGTCCTTCCAGGTGAGAATTATCGAGCTTTGTTTGGGATTTAAGCTTTGTCCTATTTCTGTTAGATTAGTTACAGTATCAATAGTAGGCCAGCTGGAGGGCCAAACATCGGAAGCAATAATAGTAACATCTGCACCAGTGTCAATGAGTCCTTCAAATTTCTTTCCGTCTAGTCACAACATTAGGGTTGGCTTTTTGTGGGTGATGGTCTGGACCCAAAAGGTATCTGAAGAGCCAAAACTATGGGAGGTGCGGGCATGGGGGAAAACTGGATTTGTTCCTGTGGCTAGGAGAATCAACACAAGTTGGGCAAGCCTATCTCCCAGGGCGATGGGCACAATAACGTTCTTAGTTTTTATTAGAATTTTAATTTCTCCCATATAATCTGAATCAAGTACCCCTGGTATAACTGTCAGGCCTCTCAAGGCTGAGCTACCTCTTCCTAGAATCAGACCACAAGTGCCTGGAAGCAAGGGACTGTGCACACCTGTTTTTATTATTTGAATTTCCATTTCCAGGGTTGGTACTGTGTGGGAGGCGGAACTGAGGTCCAGTCCTGCATTGTTCGGCAGAAATCTGAAACCGATTGTTGTTGCTTGCGGGGATGAAATTGATTGCCCCAATTGTTTGTGTCGGGGCCTGAGGCTGGCCCCTTCACCCGTTTCCCTGATGGGGAGGCAAGGTATTGCCCTGAAAATCAGTTTTGGACTTGCACTCATTTGCCCAATGCCTTCCTCGCCTGCATCTAGGGCAAAGCCCTGGAGGTCTATCAGAGCTATTATTGTCTTTTGTCTGACCAGGGGATGACTTGCAATCCCAAGAGAAATGGCCGGGCTTTCCACATTTAAACCATCCCCTTGTAATAGGCCATTTTGTGTCATTTAAGAAGTCTTTCACTGTTTTACCACTAAGTGCAACTGCCATGGCAAGACCCTGTTGATAGGAGGAGCCAATCTCACGCAAAGTCGCACGTATCCATCTAAGTTAGTTTTCTTTTTATGAGGGCGAATGGTGGCCTGACAGGCGGGATTAGCATTTTTAAATGCTAGTTGCTTTAGGATGAGCTCAATACCACCCTTGATACTACCAAAAAGCCTAGTAGCAGTGGTGGTTAAGCAATGAACAAAATCAGCAAAAGGCTCATCGGGACCTTGTTTAATGGAAGAGAGACCCCTGGGTCACCCTTTGCAGGGAGTTTTTTCCAGGCCTTAATGGCTGCTGTCTGGATCTGAGCAAAAAGGCCTGGTGGATAATTCATTTGGGTGTCATTGGAATCATACTCTCCCTGGCCTAATAACATCAAAGGTCCAGTCATCATTAATCGTTTTAATGTTTTTCTTAGCAGTTTCTTTACAGGCGTCAAAATATTCTGATCTCCATAAAAGGAAATCCCCTCCATGAAGAAGATCCTTGGCAAGGGTATGC
>NW_008337147.1:1949312-1961844 GCF_000622305.1 Nannospalax galili
AGTAGTGGACAAACTGTGCGAATGGCTGACTATCAGGGTCTTGGTTGTGGTGGTTATGGGGCCTGAGAACAAATCTTGGACTGTCAGGCTCTGGAGTTCAGCAACCAATGTGCGGCGACGGCGATCTAACTCCACGTGTTGCTGTAAACAGTCAATTTCTGCTTTTAAGTGCTCAGTGGGAGGAAAAACTGGGAAAGCCTCAAGGGCTGGCAGAGTTGATGGAATAGCATAAGGAGGGGGCAGGGGACGAGCCTCAAAGGGGGCCATAGGCGCGTCATCAGAACCATTCTTAGGATTTGGGTCTGACTTGTTATAATCAAGATCTGAACTTTTGGAGTGGGTCTTAGATTGTCTAGCTGAATCCTCCTCATCGCTATCAAGGGAAATAAGGTCAACTTCTTCTGCAGGGACTTTACTAGCTTTTGGGCAGGCGCTATTTTGTAACAGATCCTCTGCCTGTTTTATAGCCACCTCGGTGGGTGCTTCCTTTCTGTCTATTAATTCTTTTATTAAATTCCAATATGAAAAGGCTGTGACCGGAATCTTATCCGGACCAAAAACTTTATAGTAATCCTCTAATGCACTTCCTACTCTCTTCCATCTTTTAATGTCTATCAAGCCCTCCTGGGGAAACCAGGGACAAATTTCTTTAACAAAATAAAAAAAAATGAAACAAATCCATAGTCTTAACCTTTACTCCCCGTGTCTTTAAAGCGTCCTTTAACTGCTTAACATAAAGCTCATGCTGACTCAATTCTTGCCCCATGATCGGACGTTTCCACTTACTTTCGGTTTCAGCAGAGGCAGGTTCCCAGCAACTCTGATGTGTCTCAAAATTTGTCCAATGGGTTCCTTTTCACATAGTCTCCCTCACTGCTGCCTCAGTATCCAAACCCCACATTGGGCGCCAGATGTCCCAACCCGCGGGACTTTCAACTGGGTACCTGGAGTGAGGAGTGGGGATTGAATGAGGCAAGGGACACAGAGAATGGAGACAAGACAGTGCTCTGATCAAGTCTCATTTATTGAACATCTGCACAAAGCTTTTATAGGGAATCAGAGGGCGGAAGAAGCTGGGCGGGTAAGTTCTGCTGTTTACTGCACATTCCACAGCCAGACCACAAGGCAGGATGTTTTTACCGGTTGAGGAAATTTACAAGGTTGAGGCAGAAAAACATGTTTTTCACAAAGTCATCAGGCTACTCTTAAAAAGAAGTCAGAGGTTGAAGCCGTAAACAGCTTGCTTTATAGATAATAGTTACTATTTCTGGGTAGGGGGCCCACAGCTCCCTATAGGTCGCTTGTTATTTGTATATATAACCTGTAACTTTGCTGAAAGTATTGCTCATTTCTTGAAATTTTCTAGTGGAATTTTGGAAATTTCTTATGGATCTTATCATATCATCTACAAATAAGGGTAATTTGACTTATTCTTTTCCAATAAGTACTTCTTAATTTTTTCTCTACATTTATTGCTCTAAGTAGAGTTTCACGTACTATGGACAGTGTACAGCTTTGTTTGGTCCCTGATCTTATTGAGAATGGTTCCAGGTATTCTCCAGTTAAGATGATGTTGACTGTAGTTTTGTTGTATATAGCCTTAATTATGTTGAGGTATATTCTTTTCTGTCTAATTTCCTCTAGGACTATTACTATAAAGGCATAATGAATTTTGTAAATGGCTTTTTAAATTGAGATGATCATGTGCTTTTTGTCTTTAAGTCCATTAACATAATATATTATGCTTATTGACTTACATCTTGTAAGTAAAAGTTACTGCTAGGAGGCACAAGAGGCACACACATTTATTTGGGTTTGCCAACAGAGCTTATGATGATGGGGGGATATTTACATATAAAGGCATGGGTATCCATAGGCTTTATTCCCTGCATCTCATCTCAGCTGAGCTTTCCAGATGTTCCCACTGTCTGGCCAGCCCAAGTTGGCGAAGCTTCCACCTCCTCCCTGGATTTTTCCTTGTCTATCCTTAGACCCTCCCCACTCATGCAATTGAAGCTCATTGATTGGGTGGGAGGAATGACTGTCTCCTTCCCTTTCTACTGAGTTTTCTAGGGTTCAGAATACATCTGTTGTTAGTCCTTTGGAGGGCATGCCTACCCAACACATCTATTGAACACTTCCTGCCTACTTGATAAATACATGTGACTAATATAATATATATAATATTTAGTATATACATATAAAGTCTACTTGATCATAGATGGTAATATTTTAAGTGTCTCACTGTATGCAATTTGTGAGTACTTTGTTGAGAATTTTTTCATCTATGTTCATCAGGGATATGGGCTTATAGCTTTCTTTTTTGTTTTGTCTCATCCAGGTTTGGGTATTAGAGCAATACTAGCATTGGGTAGGACCATTGATTGTTCTTCTCCCTTGATAAATGGTATAGGCTCTTCTGTTACCATGAGAACTAGTCTTCATGGAAGAGGCTTCTTGTTCAGTTCGATCTCAATTTCTCCAAGTCCTGTACCTGAAATGCTTCCTTTCTTTAGCAATAGGGTCTTGGAGACAATCATGGGTTGTGGCAATAGCCTGTGTTATTTTGGCAGTCTCTTGGACGTCCCTGACCAAGAACTCAAAGGAAGCATTCTACTGTCTGGCACTGTGTTACTTGTTTTATAGCCTTCAACTATACACATGCAAATAATGTATTTTGATAATATTCTTAGCCCAGTCTCCTCTAACTCTTTCCAGATCCTCCTCCTACCCTCATCATTCTTCCCAACTTTTGATACTCCTTTTAAACATTTTATAATCCCAAGTTCAATTTGTGCTTTCCATACATTTAGGAGTATGTGGTGACCCTCTTGAACATGGTCTACCTATCAACCAGGACCTCATAGGGCATATTTTCATTCTATTATTTCCTTCTTGGTATTCTTCTAGATAATTTACTCACTGCTTAATGTGAAATATTAAAGTCTCTATAATTACATAAATTATCATTATGTCCTATTTAGTCTGTTACTGTTTGCTTTATATGATTGAATGCTCTACTATTTTATATATTTATATATTCAAATATAGATTTATTATTTTCTCTTACTGAGTTGGCTCTCAATTCTGTACAATGATCATCCTATTTTTATTTCTTTCAATTAAAGTCTATTTTTCTGGTACTAGTATGTGTATCTGCTTTGTTTTGAACTGATTTTGCTTGAAATTTCTTCCTCATCTATTTGCTATCCATGTATTTATGTACTTTCACATTCACAATAATTATTGAAATAAAAGGTATAACCCAGCCATTTTAGTAGGGTTTGTAGTTATTTCTCATCTCCTTTTCTTTTCTTTTTGGGGGATATCTTTGCGGTTATTATAGGAGTGGTTTTTTTTTTTCATTTTTGGCTTATTACATAATAACTTTGAAAAAATAAAAAATTCCTCCTTTCAAGTAAAATTTGGCCTAAAAAATATTTGGGGGGGGGCAGTCCATTTCTCAGTGACAGAGCACATTCTGGGCATGACTGAAACCCTGTGTTCAATTCTGTTTACTCATGTTTTTATTATAAGAAGTTATTTTGAAATATAATTGAAAATTTAAAAACAGAAACAGTAAGAAAGTTCATGAAGAAAACTATATTTTTTTACCTATGTTGCTCCTGACGAATTAAGTTTTTTTCATCTTTTTGAGACAGGGTCTCCCTGTAGCCCCAGCTGTCCTGGAACTCACTATGTAGACCAGGCTGGCCTTGAACTCACAGAGATCCGCCTGCCTCTGCCTCCCAAATACTGGGACTACAGGCATGTGCCACCACGCCCTGCTCGACAAATTGAATTTTAATGTTTTGCATTTACAGCTTTTTATTTGCCTATTAGCATGGTAATATAGTTTTTATATTTTTTTCTTTTTAGAGAGTAGGCCTCACCCTGTAAATTAGACTTGCCTAGAACACACCACATAGCCCTGGTTGTCCTTAAACTCAGAGTAGTCTTCTTGCTCCCACCTAACAAATGTTAGGATTAAATTTGTGAGCTCTGTGGTTGCTGTTTATGACCTTTTACTTTTCAGTCTTCATACCAATGATAACTGTTTTGTGTACCGTGATTGTAATGTTGCGGTGTTCTGAACTTGTTTGCATAAATACTCTTACTCATGTTTTTGTACTTAACGTTATTCTTTTTCAGTAATGTGCATGCGTTCCATTTTGAAGAACATACTTTAGCCCTTTTGGAGGGCAGGTAGTAACATATTCTCTCAGCTTTATTGGCCTAAGCATGTGCTATTTTTTCTTCAATTTTTAAGGATAACTTTGATGGATACTATATTTATGGTTGGGAGTTTTATCTTTTAATGCTCTGAAAATCTCATGCCTACTCTCTTTTGTGCTAAAAGATTTCTAGGAATGTTCTGCTGCCAGCAAACTGGGAGTCCCCTATGTGTTATTTGTTTGTTTTCTCTTGCTAATATCTCTTGATAATCTTCACTATTTCTTTCATCTTTTTAAACATTAATTATGTAGTTATTTCAGGGTAGATGCTGCTAAATAAAATTTAACTGGTAGTCTTTGATTTTCCTGAAGTTGGATATTTGTATACCTCTGTAGCTGGGGAAAATTTTTACACTGTAATGTTTTTGAATAAGCCCTTGATCCTTGTCGCATCATCAAGTTCCACTAGAACTCGAGCAGGCTGAATGGTTTTCATTCAGTGCTATCTCACAGTTCCTGTAAACTTTCTTCACTCTTCTTCTTTCTTACTTTCGAGTAACCTGCCTCTGAGCTCACTAATTACTTCTGTCAGATCCTGTTTTTGATGTCTTTTGTTGCTTTTTAAATTTTCTTTAAAATATTTTTGTTTAAAAATTACTTTTGGTATTTTAATCACTTCTCTTTGATAATTTTTTCTATTTGAGCAATCAAAAGTTTCTGAACATTTTCTAGAAGCTTATTGTACTTTCTTAAATCAGCTATGTCAAATTTTTTTAGCTTGGAGCTTTCCAACAGTGAATGCTACTTACCAGCTTCTGCTACCTTGAGTATTAGGAGAGATCATCGTTTCCCACAAGGTCTAGATTCTGGTGGCCATCAACATGTCTGGACATTGACATATAAGATATTTATTTCAGTCTTCTAAATCTGGCCTTTTTTGGTTCCTATCTTTCTAGAATTTTAAAAAACTGTTTCATTGTATTCAAAGACCACATTTACATCTACTACTTCACTACTAAATGGGACCCAAGCCATTTTTTTAAAAAATATTTATTATTTTTAAGTGTATGCATGTATTGCCTACATGTAGGTAAGTGTACCCATGTCGTGCAATGCCCGTGGAGGTCAGAAGAGGCTGTCAGATCCCCTGGGACTGGAGTTATGGACAGTTGTTAGCTGTCATGTGGGTGCTGGGATTCGAGCCCAGGCCTTCTACAAGAACAACTGGTGTTCTTAACCGCTGAGCCATCTCTCCAACCCCTCAAGCCATTTTTTAAAGACAGTCTGTTGTTCGTGTGTTGCTGCTTTCAATACTAAATGTATAATCCTGAACCAGATTTTTCTCAATACAACAGTGGCTGTATTGTTCAGAATTTACTAAGAAACCACTTCAACAATTCTACCCCTGAATCCTGTCTGTGGAGTCTAAGAATCCCTTTATTTCTCATCCACAGCCTGTGGCCAGAAACTTTAAAGATTATTCTTGGTTCTGGGAAAAATCATCATGAATTCATAAGCCCAAGGCTGCCTGTCATATCCATAACCATAAATGTTACCAAGCTATGCCATTCCTTGAATCTTTAGCTTGCCGTGATCCTCTGATCCTGATGGACTTTGTAGCTCAAGACTGCAGAAACTAGCCATAGGTGATAATTTCTGAGGGAAAAGTTTGATAAGGCTTGAGTGACAGTCTTCTTCCAACACTTGGCCTGTTCCAGAAGTTCCTTGAGGCATACCTAAGGATGTGGGCCTTTATGATCTGTCCACTATTAGATTTCACCTCCACAACAGAAAGTCCAAGGGGAATGCATTTAGTTTACTCCTCTGCCCTATCATCAGCAAATGAACGTTTGCTCCATAATATGTTGCCCAAGGTCAGGACAGTGATGGTGAAGGTAGATCTCTGGCCACTTGGGCTGATGCTGAGTTGGATCCAGTTTGGGTCTAGCAGTTCTAAGTGTCTAGGTACTCTGACTGATGCACTAAGATGCACACTGCAGTTAATACAGACTGAAACTGCACTCCACCCTACTGGCATGCTGACCTCTCACCTAGGTCAGGTGAAATTCTGTAATTCTACTGAGAACATTACTCTAGTGATACTTATACTGTCAGAGGTTGGGAGATGGATGACAGTGACAGCACTTTGGCCATAATCCTAATGTGAAGCTGTGTTTCTGTGAGTCTTAAAACTAGAGAGATCTGGAGAGTTACAAGTAATCTATGGCTATTTGGGGTCCATGCCAAAATTTACAATAACACAAGTTCAATCACGAATCTAGCCTATTACCTTATACTACAGCAGCTCTGGAAGATGTACCTGAGGAGTCTGGCTTGTATTGTTATTTTGTTTCTGTCTCTCACATAACAGGCCTTACTGTGGTAGTTCTGGCAATGAACTCCCAAGAAAAAGCCCTGAGCTAATTTTCCCTGCCTACTACTGACCTCCCCAGTGGATAGATTTTCTCAAAGTTCTGCTCCTTAAGGTGGAGGTAGCACTGATTAGAAGAGTGAATTTGGCATGTACATATTTAATGGTGGTAGATCTGTTCATAAGAGTCTTGAAGTGCTGTATCAAGTCTGATATCTGAATCTAATTTGTCTTCTTTTTCTAAAGTGGAAGGAGTTTTCTTCCAGGCTGTATTGCTAGGAGTTGGGGATGGAGTGACACAGGCAGCTCTTTTCTTTATGTGTTCTTCAGGGCATCTTTTCATTTTCTGGTACTAAAATAGGCATGATGGGTTGTAACCTTGTTTTCTTAGCACATTCAACACTAGTTTGTAGCATATATGTTTGTTCAGTTTGTCTATGGCAAGATTATCTCTGGAGGATCTTACTTAACAGTTATCTTACTCCATGGTATAAATTATAAGTAGTGGTATAATAATTATTGTAAATCCAGGAAATGTGATAGTAATATTAACAATCAGTGAAAACAAGAAATTTGACATGATATGGGTTAAGAAGAGTATAGCAAGGCAGGAATCAATAGTCAATTATCCTTCTTTTTAAATATTTTTATTAATTCTTTTTTAAAAAAATTACTGAGCTTTTGTAATTTCATACAACAGATTTTAATGAAATTTAGACCTTCTTCTCCATCTATGCCCCTCATGCCCCAACCAGACCTCATGTATTCTGCCATACATGTTAAGTGTACTACCCAGTCAAGCACTTGTATTCAGATGTCCTTCAGTGCAAATTCATCCACTGGTGTCTAGTGAGCCCATCTACAGACTGTATGTAAGGCATACTCTCTCTCACCCTCTAGCAGTCAGTCTCTCAAATAGTTCTCAGTCTAAGGCTGGCCTGCCACCCACTTTTCTCCTCCCCTCTTGGCCCTTGTTTAACTGAGTTGGCATGGGTCCTGTGCTCAATACCACCATTGCCACAAATTCACATGTGCAAACTTTCAGTGACCTGAAAGCTTCTGCTTCCCTCTGCACCAAGAGAGGTAGTGTGCTGTTCTAGTCATTATGGTAGCTAACAGCTACCTAATTGGACTTAAAGTCCTCTCAATGGGAGGGAACTCCTGGGTGGTACTATAAATATAGCCAAATACTCATGGCTGGAGAGGTCATAGATTCTAGTGAAAACCCTATCTCTGTCATATCTCCGGACAAATTAAATGTGTTACCGTATGCTAAATATGTATCCTTATATTTACAGACAATATATTGTACACCACTCATCAAAGAAGCTTCTTTTTACAACCAGTGGAGGCTACTGCAGCATTCTCCAACTGGTCACACACAGAGAATATACGTCTGATAGATGCCCAGCCCTAAACGACACTTTTACAGTGGAACCTCGAAACCTAAGGATCATGGAACATAGCTGAGAAGGGGTAGAGAAAATCCTAATATATCCCTCAATTCTCACCACCCAAGCTTCCTCATACAACAAAATATGATGCACACAGAAGGCCACAACTGGCTAAGTTTTAGAGAATAAGAGACTTCAAAGCATGTGTCCCTAGATAGGACTCCTATATTAAACCTCTCCCACCCATAGCTCAGGGACCATTGTAGTAGAGGGTTGTAGAAAGATTGTAAGAGCCACAGGTGGTGCATGAACATAAGCAAATAGCGGCTTTCAGTTCTCTTGAAACTTGCTCATATGAACTTTCAGTTATGATGATTGCATGCACAAGATCCAGGCTGACTCAATCAGTCAAAAATTCAAGAATAGAACAAGGAAAATGGGCAGCAGTCCCCAACCCAAGCAGTGTAACTACTAGCAACTGACTACTGCTGGGTGAAGAAGAATAGATCTCTTTAAGGGAAATAGGCAAACCAGACTCCATTGGATGAACTTACACCAAGGGACATTTTGGTAAAAGTGCTTGATTGGATATGACTTAACATACATGACAGAATTCATGAAATCAAGTGAGAGGTATGGGGGTGTGGATTGGGGAGGGGGGTCTATATTAGACTAAGGTCTATTATATGAAATGCACAAAAACTCAAAACCAATTTGAAATATTTTTATTGATACTCTGAGAATTTTGTGCAATGTTTTCTGATCATATCACTTCCCTGTATTCATCACTACCTTACTACTATCTGACTTCATGTTGTAGGAGTCTTTCTTTCTTTCTTTCTTTCCTCCCTCCTCTCTCTCTCTCTCTCTCTCTTTTTACAAGCATTTTTGTTTATTTTTAACAAAGACAGCTACCTCTTTCCCTGTTTCTCATAAGTATTCTCTGCTGACGGAATCATCAGTTCCTGACTATTTTTATGTTATGTCCTTCTAGTGTTTAAGGCTAAACTTGAATGTTTTAGATTTTGGTTACCTAGGCTGTCTTCATTAATAGAGGAAGAAACTTTGAATTTATGATTTACTTGTTCATAAAAGGAAATAATTATTCCACATTAACATGATAGACAAAATAATGCTGATATATTGATTACAGAGGATTCTTGAAGAATGCATGAGGAATTCATGATTCAGAGAGATTGCCATGATAAATACAGTCTGCTAGCTAAGCTTATATTATGCTTTACCTATATCCAATTAAGTGGCTTTGAGTTCTTATTATCTCTGTATAAAGATATTAACATTAAATAACATTGGTAATATTTAAAATGAATTTTGTAAAAAAGCAGTAGATCGACTCAAAGTTTAAAAAAGAACAAAACTATGTTGCCGTAGCACTGTTCATAAACTACGTCTTTGTAGTAATTAATCTGCTGTACACGTCAACAAGACAATGAAGATATGTCATGATTAAACAGCATTCCGGCCCTGAGTCCTGTTAGTACCTCCCCAGGAGACTGTTGCAGTAGTCAGACTATGCCTCATCAGGACACAGGTACAATTTTAAAAACTCGTCAGAAATGTGGACATTTCAGGATTCTGTGCACCCTCAAACACCTTAGAGATATGATAGGAAAGGGGTGAAGCACATGCCAAGACGGTGCTTAATAAGAACTATAGCCCTGCCTAGCACTGCACTGTGGGAAGCACTTCAGTGGATGTGATTCATGAAACCACATACTTTATCTATTTCTACTTGGGAAACGTGAACATTTCTGTGTTTGAGTGTGGCTATGAGCGTGGATGATGACACAAAATCAATAATCTGTAGAAAAACAGGGACTGCAGCCTAAATTCCAAATACCAGCACAATAATCTAAGGGAACACTTTAAACCTTAAATCTTTAAACCTTTAGTTTTTCGTGTAAGGGCATTTGTTTATATGACCTATTAAACAATTAGCCGAATGACCTTGCATTTGTATGTATTTTCCATATCACATTTCTCTATCCCATGTTTTTAAATCTTTAAACATTTACTATTTCATGTAAGGGCATTTGTTTATATGATCTATTAAACAATTAACCAAAAGAACTTGCATTTGTATGTAGTTTCCATATCACATTTCTCTATCCCATGTTTTCATCCTGAATGTATTACTTAAAAAATAAATCTAGTGGAGATGTCAAAATAAGTAGATAAACATAAAAGACAATGACATATGCTAAAAAATGAACCAAGAATTATAATTTTCAAGACTTGTTAAGTAGAGTTGATATCTAAAAATATTGGTCTCTATGCGGTACTTAAAAATTTATTAAGTTCAGCATCATGTGTTGTTTTATATATTGAAATCTTGCTTGATTTAATAATTTTTAATCTAAAATAAAGCTATACGTGATATAGTTGTTTATATTTGCTTATGTACATATATATCTGTTATAAAGATATATTCATACATATGTATTCATTATATTAATTCAGATGTATCTTCGTTTATATAAGTAAATATGAATTATTTATTTTAATTATCATATTTTACATAAATATATGTCTTCATATAGTGTATAGATAATTTTTTAGCTAAAGTTTTAAAAATGTTACATAACTGGATTCTAATGCTTTAAATTATTCTTCATGACATTTGGTCATCTGGTTCTATCCTATGAATATTCTAAGAGTATCTACCACACAGAGCAGAATGTTGGCTCCAGATAAATTGAATAGAATACTTTTCCTTTGTTTCTTGGTGGCTGTTCATCTAGACATGTCAATCTCTTACATATTTTTCTGCTTTACAAAACTTCAACAGTCATCAAAATAGTCCTTTTAATTACATTTAATTTCTTCATTGCACTTTGAATTTTTTCTTAATTTCTATAGCATAAAGGTTGATTCCAGAGCCTGCATTATCATGAATACAGTCATTAATGTTCATGATCTTCTAGCCTGCAAATCTCTAAATTTAGGAAATTTAAATTTAAATTGTTTTTCTGAGTCTGTTTTACTTCACTTAGTATAACAGTTTCTAGATCCATCCATTTATCTGCAAATTTCAACTATATAAATTCCTAAATTTAGGAAAGCTTCATACAACAGAAAAAAAAAAAAACTTCTCAAGGAAGAAGAAAGATCACGAAGATGTCAAGGGAAGAGCAACAGCAAGTCCAATATAAAGGGAAATGTAAAATTGCTCTTAGAATTGATGACATATTTCAAATTTATTGTACAAAGATATGAGACCACCTGGAAAATTGACCATACTCAGTTAAATTCTATTTGAAAATGAAGGAATGAAAGCTATTGTATATCAAAGATGCCTTTCTTCCCCCAAACTGAAGCTTACACCTCTAGTCCTAGCTCTTGGGTGGGTAAGGCAAGGAGGATTCCCTTAAGTTTGAGGCCATCCTGGAGTACAAAATATGTTCCAACCAACCAAGGCTAAATGAAAATAAAATATTCCATATTTATTTATTCTATTAAAATATCTTGAGTTTGGAGAAAGGGGAAGGCTCATTCACTGCTGATGGGATTGCAAACTCATGCAACCTCTATGAAAAACAGTGTGGAGAACTCTTAAAAAACTAAAAATGAACCTACTATATGACCCAGTTATACCACTCCTTGGCATATACCCAAAGGACACATCCTATTGTAGAGACACTTGCACAACCATATTTGTTGCTGCTCTTTTCACATAGCTAAGAGATGTAAGCAACCTAAGTGCCCCTCAACTGACAAGTGGTTAACAAAAATGTGGTATATTTACACAATGGAGTTCTATTCAGCAGTAAAGAAAGATGAAATAATGAAATTTGCAGGTAAATGGATGGATCTAGAAACTGTTATACTGAGTGAAGCAATACAGGCTCAGAAAAACAAATGACGTATATTCTCCCTCATATGTGAATCCTAGCACCAAATCTCTTTAAATTCTAGGTCCTTTTAATAAGATGATGCTATTCAACAGTCCCTCCTACATGAAATAACTACCATCATCACGACTTCAGCTGAATCTGATTGCTAAACATTGTCACAATTGGGCTTGTTGATTGTTGTGCTCATTCATTAAAGGAAGGCCAAGCAGGGTCATTGGACCCTCACCAGATTATCCAGCCACTCTTCCCAGTCAACTGTATATAATTTGGCCCTAATCACACATGGCTTCCCGGATTTGGGGAGGGCTAAAGTATACACCCTGGGGAAGGCTAGGAAGAGAAGACATGACCCATGCTGGGTAAAGGCTTTCCAGTGTGCATACCCTCAGGTCATACATACACCTCAGCAACCCCTCAGCTATCTCAGTAAGTAAGCTCAATAAATTCATTGGTTCCCCAGTAAAACTTTAATCAAACATTGGCTTGACACTAGAACTTTAAAAGGGAATAAGCATTGATTTGCATCCCCAGGAAAAGAATTCTCACAACAGATGGAAAATGTATTTGTTAATGCTATTATATCTCATAATTATTTTTTTAAAAAATAAAATGAGAATGTAAAATATGTTAAAGGGATATGGGAATGGAGATATTTTCCAAAATAGAAAAAATGAGAAAGACTAAGCAAGTAATGAAGGGCGGTGTAGGTCTGTTATG
>NW_008337147.1:1961898-1984219 GCF_000622305.1 Nannospalax galili
AATATCTTTTTTTTTACCCAAGCTTTATCTATATAGCACATGATAACTAAAAGTACCAGACTGGTGGAACTAACCTTATTGGATGTTCAAAAGCCATAATATGAGGCCTAAACTAATGTGGTCAGAGGGACTTAAAGGACAGTTTTTGCCCCTTGCCCTCCAAGGTCGAATAAGTTCCAAGGGACTATGGAACATCTCCCAAAATATCCAGTAACTGTGGTGAGTCACCTATTCTTTTGTCTATGGAGAACGTGGAGACCCCACAAGATGGACTTGAACCAGTGTCCAGTCTACAGAGAGGAGGGTCAACTGAGAGAAAGCATCTCATTCATGCTTCCAAGTAAAGCCAGATATGGTAGAGCAGGAACTTTCACTTATCTTCACATAAGTGGGACTGATAAAAGAATGGAGCCAGAAGGTCCTCCCAAGCCCATGTGACCCCTGAGGAACAGATCCTCAAATAACGTGATGTGTAAAAATAAATTGATTTATTTGGGCCAACTGTATTGTCTTAAACACCTAAAAGGAAAGTATAACCAAAGAGTTAAGTCATCACTATATTTCATTAAGAGTTCAAGGGATTAAACTTCCTTGACATTAGGCTTAATTCCATATGAAAAGTATTTAGACAATTATTTCTCATTGATGAATTTGTTCCTAACCAGAAAGTGCTGCTCAGATGTAATACTTCAAATTTTGGTCTCCAATACTGTAGTGCCCACCTGTAGCTAAGGGAAGCAACCAGCTATTGTGCTAAAATGATGGATAAATTTGTTTTCTCCCCCTTATCTAGAAGCCCTTGAGAGAGAACAGAAACTGATTCTAACCACTCCAACAGCTATCAAAATATCTGAAAGCAAATCCTGAATCCATCACTCTAGAGTCCAGGCTTGGAAGAGAAA
Source organism: Nannospalax galili (assembly GCF_000622305.1). Lineage (NCBI taxonomy): Eukaryota > Metazoa > Chordata > Mammalia > Rodentia > Spalacidae > Nannospalax > Nannospalax galili. Next base: position 1,962,801 of record NW_008337147.1, read on the forward strand.
AGAAAAATGAGGAGGAACCCAATAGAGGGATGCTTTCAGAAGCCCTTGTCAAAAAATTCCAATGGACTCTGTGTGAACATTTGAAAATTGCCCCGTTCTATTTTTCTAGTTCCCTGTCTAGAACCTGTAATGCTAATTACACTTACCTTTACTTCTCCTTCACATCTCCTATTCACAATCAAAGATATTCTTTTCCTTCTTGAGATAAGAGTCATGGAATTTGGGAGTCTTTTAGATAGACCCACTGAAGGGGTACTCCAATTGCTACACCCTGCGTCTCTGTTCAGCATGGAAGAAGCCAGAGCGGTCTGTTTCCCAATTCCCTATTGGCAATTTGGGTAACCTTTTCAGAGGATGGTGTGATAAAACTAGGAGGTGGGAATTGGCTAGTAGTTAGGGTAAAAAGGCCCCAAAGAATAGTAGCCAGTTTCTTGGCTAAAGTTCATAAAGTCCTTGGGCCTCTTAGTGACCTACTCTGTTCCAAAGGCCAAAAATGTCAAAAGTATTTGGGAGCTTGTGTCTAATCCTTAAAAGATTTTAGGGTTACCTCTTCACAGGAGGAATGTTAGAGTAGCCAAATACCCATTAAAAAAATCAACAAAGAAGAAAGAATTCATGAAGTTATTAGAAAAAAAGTGATGGGGAGATATGGGAGGAATTGGAGGAGAGGGAGTGGGCATGGATTTGATCAAAACACCTTATATGCATGTATGAAATTCTCATTAAATTATTTATTTAAGAAAAAAGAATAAAAAAAGAAATTGCAAAGCAGCAAGAAAACCTTTTATGTTATGTCTCCATAAGAGCATGTAAATAGTCAAGGTAGCATGAAGCATTTTCACCATTAAGAGAGGACTTCATCAAAGGCACTGTTAATGAGAAGGGAAGCATCAGAGCATTTACTGTGTTTGAAATGTTCCAGGCACTTATGTACATTTTGTAGTCATGGAAGAGATGTCCTTCAGCAATTATGTATTGAGCACTTTAAAGTTCCAGTATGTGGTAGGAATGAAGTTTCAAAATTCACATGGATTTCCTCGTCTCCTATAAATGGCATAACTGTAATGTTATAATTGCATATTGAAGCCACAAAGTGCACAAAGCCTCTTGAAGAAAACATCACCATCTAAATTGGATTCCAATATTCACAAAGGGAATGAACGAAAGAGTAAAAAGTCCTAATCGACCACATCTTCAATTTCAAGAAGTATAGGGTGAGAGGTGGCCTCTTTTCTTGACCACACAGATGAAGTTCTAATAGGATACCTTTAGAGTCAAAATGAACAACAAAATAGTTCACTGTGATACCCAATTGCAGTTCAGAAGTAAAGAAGCCTGTAGCATTGCCTCAGCCCTTCTTCTATCCACACAGCCAGTTTCCTTCATCTTTTCTGCATTTGGCTAGAGGAACAAGATTTCATCATCAAAAAATGTAAAGAAACATATCCAACCTCTGAGCAATGTATTGCAGATTGCATAGCCACTCTTTTCTGAGCAGCTACAAGGTAGCTGATCCTGCAAAGGTAGGATCAGGATGCCAGTGAATCATTTCAGCATCCCTAGGGTTTTCCTCATAGCATCTCATACTCACAGTCTGATACCCTCAGAGTCCTACCAAAATTGGTATCTAGGCAAGTTTGGAATTCAGAAACTTCCTCAAAGAGGTATTGTGCTCCAAATTAAAGAGTACCATTTCAACACTTGTAAATTGGAAAGTATTTCAAAGTGTTAAACTATTCCTGGTTGTTTTTCTACATTTACACGATTCTCAAGCTGACCAGCTTTACGCATATTTGTGAACAATTTTCCCTTCAGGTTTTGTTCTTTTGCCTTACTTCTGAGAACTGAAGAACTGTATTGACTGTACCAACATCAAGATCCATTTTTATAAAATGTTTTTCTTTTGTTTGAGTTTGAAAAGAAAACTTACTTCCTAGGGGGGAGGAATCTTGAGTTACTCTTAACCTGATGTAAGTGATCTAAATAAATTGAACGAAATCTCTTAGAACATAGTATGTTTTTTGTTTTCACTTTCTCAAATCAATTTAATCAACAGTTAAGCTCATTACATTAAAATATGATCATAATTTCTTCTGTGGTCAGAACTGCCGTGCAGTGCCTGGCTTTTAGAATTACTAGATGTATGAAGACAGAGGTAAGTTGAATTTCTTTGTATATCAGAGTACTTAATTTCCTTCATTCATTTTGGAGTTGTCTATTTCATACATGGCTCCTTTTTTATTTTGTATTTTTGAGGCAGGGTCTCCCTGTAGTCCCAGCTGACCTAACTCACTATGTAGACCAGGCTAGCCTTGAACTCACAAAGATCTGGCTGCCTCTGCCTCCCAAGTGATGGAGTTAAATGCGTGTGCCACCATTCCCGGCTTCATGGCTCCTTTTTAAGGAACTTTGCTCTAAAACCTTGAAACAATGATGTTACCAAACAAGGAAAACACTCCAAAGTAGATACCATTATTATTTGATAACTACTGCAGAATCCTGTGGACAACATCCTACCTTAACAGTTCAAGGATTATATCTTTAGATCCTTGCCTCTTTCACTCCTAAACCTGAAATGACACTCAACATTCAAACTTGTGTGTAGATTGTTCTTTTCAGTGGAAAATGAAGTACTCCTGGGAAAAAAGAAAAACTAATAAGGGGGAGAATCGAGCTGTTTACTATAGTGGATAATTAAGGTTCAATTCCATTAGAGATGTTTTGAGGAACTTTGCAGAATGTTCCTCAGAATAATCCGTCTTAAAGGAAAGGGGTTGGGGTAGAGAAATGGCCCAGCAGTGAAGAGCATTTATTGTTTAGCCATTCAGTTCCCATCACTGAAAACAGGTGACTCACTGGCATCTCTAAGTCCAGCTACAGGGGACTAACCATCCTCTTCTTGCCTCCAGGGGCACCTGTACACAAAGGAAAATAAATTGAAGTATGCTAGTGTGGAGAATTTTCTTATACCTTCAAATATCACAGGTGTGTTCATGCTAAGAAACCTTTTTACATTAGAGGAAAAACTTGAAAAGGCACAAAATGAGACGTAACTAATGCCAAAATGGGAAGCTGAGTACAGGGAGATGTCCACTATTGCCTTGTTGAATATAATCCGTAATGTAGACCAGAAAAACTCCTCTCTAGAGTGAAAAGAAGAAAAGTGAATTATGCTGTTTGATGAAACTTTAAGTTGGTAAATTCAAGATTCAAAATCCACTTCAGTTGGCTTCAAAACCATAGCTATCTAGCAACATAAATAATAAGGTATGGAGTTCTTAACCAGGGAAGGCATTAAAAATAGTAATTAATACTGATTCCCAAAGAGCTTTATGAGTTTTCTTAGAGAACAATCAGAAAATACAGTGTAATGTAACACAGTTTTAAAGCATAACAGTGGCATACACAGTGGATCCATATTGTTGACTTCACTTCCAATTCATTGACATTTAGCTATAAGAACTAGTAATCTGTGCTTCATGGACAGTTAATTTGTGCTTCAGTTTTTCCCACTATGTATTTCATGAAGCTCCCATAAGTATTGCATGATGTAAAGTGTCAAACTTTGAATCATTATGAACTCATAGGTTTCTTTAATAACTGAGTGGGCATAGGTAAACTACATCAACCTGAATCTGGGGTGCAGGGAACAGTATAAAGCACTAGCTTCTTCTTTCCTTCTTTTATCCTAGTTTCAAACTTCAGTACCACTTTCAACAGAGAAAACACTGATTTAGAAATTCAAGTTGGATGCTGAGTTTCACAGTACAGCATTCAATGCCCTTCTAATTCTTTCTTTTTTCCCTGTTAGCAGGTGGTTTACATGGCATGTGATGCCACATGCACAGAATACTACAAACAGCATTGGTCAAATAATATTTCCTAAGCTGTATTCTTATAAGCTTTTTGTTTGGATGTCAATAATAATATACACAATATACATAATATACTTGGAATATATTTTCACTTGGAGTTTTACTTTATGGCAACAATGCATTTTTATATGGTCTTGTGAATTCCAGGCTGCCCATTAACACTTCATGTAGCTGGGGACCATCTTGAATTTCTGATCCTCCTACCTCTACCTCATGAGTCTTGGTATTATAGATGTGCACCACCACATCTGGTTTTAATACAATTTTTTAAAATCACATAATTTTTTGAAATCTGGTGTATGTAGTTTATCATATAACATCACTATTTTCTCTTTAAGCAAAACTAAAATTAATTGCAGGTTGTAACATAGTTGTGTGCTAATACAACTTCCTCACACTTTCTTTGATAGTATTATTTTAATATTTTTTTATTTATTGAGAATTTTATACAATGGATTTTGATCATTTTCAGACACCTCTTCAATCTCCATCCCTGCCTTACACCTTCCCTGACTTCATGTCCTCTATTATTATTTTAAAGGCCTACTGAATTAATTTGTGTTCCCAAATGGTCTTAGGTATGGTTCCTTCAATAGTATTATTTTTATATTGTTTGGGGAAATCTTCAAGTCACTACAGCTAAAACAACTTTCCTTGAACAATACATAATAGTGTTCTCATGAAGTCTCTGAGTTCTTTTAAGCTTGTTTTATTAGTTTTAGAATATCATAACATTTTCTTCTACAAATATACTTTTTAAGTGTATCAGAGAACACTTTATACTGTTTTCAAATATATTTACAGTATTTAAATACTATATTCTCATGAATTCTATTGTCAGAAAAATTCCCTCTCCTCCTTATATTGCACATTGCAAATGGTCAATTTGCTTATATGTTTGTGTGAATGTTCCTTTGCTTTCATATCCTAGAATGGACTGATGGAGCTGCACATTCTGTATTTTCTTATCTGCCCAGCCTATCACTTTTGGATGTACTATACTCTCTCATAATTTGATATCCACTACTATGTGATGTTTAGAATAGCTTGTCTAACTTCTAGGTTATGTTGTTAGAACTGGGGAAAGAGAAAAGGGAAAGTTTTGGTTGGAGTCTGAAATAAAGATTTAGACCATTTATATTCCTTGCGTATCTTGACTATATAGCTTCATAATCAGAATATTTTTTGAGGAGTTATTTTCTAAATTTCCACTCCTTTTATTGGCTGCATTTGGTCTGAGCAAGTACTCAACATGTATCGCTTATGTAAGCTACAATGAGAATTTGATAACTATTGCAGTATCCTGTGAAGTAGTTATATTTTATCAAACATAGGTAGAATTAAGACATTTATATCTTATATATACATAAAGAATTATATCAAAACCTTTATATATTTTTCTTAATAAATACAATATTTACATATTATATATTTTCTACTCATAACACATATCTAATATAATAAATACAGATTTTAATATTTGTCATATGAAAGTCCAGCAGTTTAAAGTAATATATTTATTCATGTTCTTATTTGTTCATTTTTTATTTATACTTGTGAGTCTTTTGATCACTTGGTTTTCTCTTCCTGTCTTCACTGAGTTATTAACTAGGTTTATGACAACTTGCCTTCTCAGGCAGCTCTGTTCATATAGAGGTGGTCTGCCACATTTTTAAATGTCAAACTTTTTAAGGTGAATCAATGATTCCTTCCATTTATGACCATGAGACTCCAGACTATTTCTCGACCTCTAACAGGCACAGTCGAACTTCTTCATTTGGCTATGACCATTGCCAGTGAAATGAACTTTACGGCCCCTACTAAGAATTCTAACCTTATATTGGAAAAACAGTTACAAATGTAGGGCATATTTAAAGAAAAGAAAAATTATGCTTTGTCTATGGTTGAAAAAGTTGAAATTCTTTTTAATTTTTAATTTTTAAAAATTGTATTTCTTTAGTTTTTATTTTGTGTATGCACAAATGGAGCATGGAGGACCACTTATAAAGACTGATTTTCACTTTCTACCATGTGGGTTCTGAGAATTGAAGTCAGGTTGTCAGGGTTTGTGGCAAGTGCCTTTATCAGCTGAGTCATCTTGTTAGTCTCACTTTGGAAATGTAATAAAAAGAGTAAAGTACTGAGATTTTTTTTCATGTGTGTATGCACATGTGTGTGTATGGTCTGTCTGTGAATGTGTATGTGCTGTGCGTGTTTGTGTGGTGTATGTATGCATCTGTATGCATGTGGGGATACATGTGTACATGAAGGGTGTGTGTGTGTGTGTGTGTGTGTGTGTGTGTGTAGTATGCCCCCATGCATACACAACTGGAGGCCGAAGACCAGCACTGTTTCTTCCTTTTCATTCTCCATCTTACTTCTGAGATGGTATCCCTCATTGAACCTAGAACTAGCCATTTTTGCTAGTCTCTGAGCCATGAGATTCTTATGTCTCCACCTTTCCAATACTGTCATTGCAGGCAAGCACAACCACTTCTGGCTTTTATGTTGGATTCATGCTGAGCATCAGAACTCAGGTTCTGATTCTGCACATAAAGCACTTTACCCACTAAATTACCTACCTGACTCATAGAGAGATAGTTTTCATAATCAATCTAGCATCAAACATTTTTTAAAAAATTTACAGCTTAAGGCTTATCATTTATGTAGCAAAAACTAGTAATAACCTATTTTAATTACATTGCCTAATCTGACCTGTCATTTTTCATCATTCTATTGTCATAGTCCTCTGACATTTTGAAACGTATTCTAATATTAGATTAACCCCTAACATTTGTGAAGAGAACATTAATGTCTTAATATTTAGGACTACTGTCTTCAATGGAATCAAGGATATTTTGCAAATATGTGAAGACATTTGAAGGAGTAATGGATCATGTGTAACTTTAAGGGTACTCCTTTCTAAACAATTAATTGGTCATGGTGGTGAATTATGAATTAGATATATTTTATGTGTCAAAATGTAGTGTATCTTCATGAAGAATTATTGATTGAAAAAAAAACAAATCAAAGATAGTATTTTGTATAACAGCATAGTCTTACTACTGTTATATCATCAGATTAATTTGTAGGCAAGTATGAAAAATTATTATAGAAATGTATAGCATATCATGCAAAATTTGTGTAACTGAGTGATTTGAGGGCTTCTTATATAGTACATAGAAAGATATTAATGTGGTCATTTGCATGCTGTTGTTCCAGAAAGAAGAAAATTAGCATTCATTAAGCACTTGTTACATTCCAACACAATGTTACTTGGCCAATGTCTATTTTTCACTATCTTACCACAGATATCCAGAGCTGGTAATAGTTTCAGTGAATGGATAAGAATAGTGGATTAGAAAAGTTAATTCATTTACCAAAGTTCAGGTCTCTTGCAAAACTTTCTAAGTGTTAACAGTTTCTTATGCATTTTACTTATCCATCTTTTACTTGAGAAATCTCGTAAGTTTTGGTTCTGGAGCAAAGACTTCTAACATTAAGGAAAGGTTTCAAAAAGTGATTACCCTTTTTTTGAAATATTTTCAAAAAAATTTTATCAAGTAAAAGATTTTCCACTGTATTTAAAGCTAATATCAAAGTAATATAGAGCAGCATTTGAGTTGAGCTGAAATGTTTGGTACAAGGCAGGTTAGGATACCATGAAAATCCAGAGCTGTAAGTCAGACTTGAGCCAAAGAAGTAATTATAAATAAAACAGACATGAATGCTTTGACTTAAAATTTGGGTGCTTGAATTTAATCTCTATTTTGTGATCTAAAATGTTGAATTCTTATAAAATTAATTTAAAAATATTTTGAAAATTTGTTATTATTTATATGAAAACATAATGTAGTAAAAGGTACCTAAAATAAGATAGTCAAAACTAATTTATGTGCTTTCCACAGTAACCAGTGGATTATATTTCATTTTGTTGAATTCAAGTATTTTATTTATGTAGCCAAATGATCTCAATACTTTCATTCTATATTTAAGGCAGAGATGTATTTCCATATAATTTTGCAACATTTTTATGGATGAAATGTGTATGGAGATAAAGACATTACTCAACTTACTTGAAAGTAAGCTGTAAGATATTCATACACAATGCAACTGATTTATTTTGATAATCTGTTTTTTATACTTATCGTAAATGATTATTTTGAAAATATTTTCTTTCTTCTACATATGTATTATAAAACAAAAGATGTTTTAAGTGGACATAGCAGTACTAGATGAAAGTGATTAAAATCAGAACATGTTGCGATACAAGCCAAGCATTCATTTTCGTAAATTTAAATTTATTTGCTAATAGAATAAGTAATAATTTACCCTTGAAGGACTATTCTTTCATTTATTGAAAGATCAGGTGTGTCTCATAGGTCATTCACAGTTATGAAAGAAATAAAAAAATCTCTTCAGAGATGAAATATCTTTTATTTTTCACTAAAAACAAATTATTTGCTTGGATGGAAACCCTCTGTACAGCAGCATAAATGAGAGATCTGTAGGGTGCTTTGAAAATCAGATGCTGTATCTCAAGGAGTTATAACTTATCCTTGTGCATAAAATCTAAATAAATAAATGGGAACAACTTGGGGTTCCTTGCAGAGAGGAGATAGATGAAACACATCTGATAAATTAGAAGTAAAAGCTCTTAGGGTAACGAGTGAACACAATTAAATTATTTAGCAGTAGGATTATTCTGATTTTCATGTTACATACTATTAAAAGCAATTTTTGACACTAAATAAATAATTTGTTTCATTTCAAAAACAGCAGATCATATGTGTATTATGAAATCAAATATTAATGATGCTAAAATTTAAACACCATTGACTTTATTTATGTTTATTTATATAACATTGTATGAAAAGACCAATACAATATGGTTGGTTAAATGATTTAATAATTAGTTCCTTCAAAAAATATTGAGTGCATCCTATAAATCAAATATTCTTATTCATAATGTAGATAGAGCAATGAACAATGTAATCAGAATGTGTTTTATCATGAAATTGTAAGTTATATAAACAAACTATAAACAAATATAAAATAGTTAAAATTGTGATGTGTGTGAAGAAATATATTTGAAGAAATTGGAATACTTGACTTTGGTTTTCAGCACCCATGCCCCAAAGACAGCTGTAACTCCAGCTGTAGGGGAAGGGATACCTTTCGTACGGCTTCTGCATGCATGCACTCACATGCCACACACACACACACACACACACACACGCACACACACACGCACACACACAAGTAAAAGAAACAGAAAAAGAGATGGAGCAATTTGTACAGTTATCAGGAAGAAGAATCTTCAGGATACAGTGAAAAAGGTGATGCAAAAGCCAAAGGACAAGAGTGTGTAGTTGGGAGTAAAGAGATGACTCAGTAGTTAAGTGCCCTGGCTGCTCTTGCAGAGGACATGGGTTCAATTCCCAACACCTAAATGGCAACCAACAACCATTTGTAACTCCAGTGCCAGGGGATACAGCACCCTCTTTTTATCTCGTGGTTGTTACATTACATGGGTACACTTATGTACATGAAGTCAATACACTCAGGCACATAAAATAAAAATAATAAATAAAGTATTTTTGTTAAAAAGAGAGTATTTGTTGTTTCTATCTATCTAACATCAAGGGAGTGAATGTGTCTTAAAATGTTATAATGCAAGTCAAAGGACAACACAACTCTTTTAAAAAATTGTTTTTATTTAATTTTTATGTGTTTCATACAGAACACCTCAAACAATCTTAATCATCTTTATATCCCCATCCCCACTGGCACCCTACCATAGCCTCTTTCCCATTGGAGCTGATATACTCTGTCATTCCTGTTAAGGACCACTATGTAAGTCAGTGTCTCTGGACATTCCCCAGTGCAAGCCCATCCACTGAGGTCTAGTCAGCCTATCTAGAGTTCTTTGTTTTATGAAGATCAGCTTTTCCTCACCTAGCAGCAATCAGTTGCCAATATTTCTTCAGATAAGACTGGGGTATGCTGTTCATTTTCACAGTTCTATGCTGGGGTTTTGTCTGCCTGAGTCTGCATGGGACTTCTGTATGCTAACACCATTGTCATAGAATTATATGAGCAGGTTCCCAGGACCTTGTAGGACTCTGTTTCCATATGGTCATGCACCTCCCTGGCTCTCACAATCTTTCTGCCCCCTCTTCTGTGATGGTCTCTGAGCCTTGGGTGGGTGAAGTTTAATATAGGAGTCAAGGATTAGCATTCAGCAGACTCTTGATCTCTATGTTTTGGTTACTTGTGACCTTTTGTAGAACACAGATTTTATGAGATAAATTCAAAGAATACACGGCATATATTGTATGTACTGTGACTTATCTTTACTCACTCTCCTTATTTCAAAAAATAAAACTGATGACTGGGCTTGGGGATGAAGATCAATTGGTAAAAATCATAAATCTGTCCCCAGCACCCAATTAACTGGATGTGGTGGCTCCTGCCTGTGATCTCAGCACTAAGGAAGTGGAGGGAGCATAATGAAAAGCTCAAGGTCATCCTTGGATAAGTATGTAGTTTGAGACCAGCCTGGGAAATATGAGAGTCTGTTCATAGTAGCCAATATCAGTCAAATTTTCCATTTTCTCTCTCTCTACTTGCATGTAAAGTAGAATTGGGTCAATTCTTGGACCCAATTGGCTGAATTGGGTCAATTCTTCTCTCTTCATAGGTTGAAATTCCAATCACCAGGATTTCTGGACTGGAGAAATGGCTCAGCAGTTTAAAGCACTGACTGCTATTGCAGAGGCCTTTGGTTCAATACCCAGCACCCACATGATGGCTAACAACTGTCCATAACTCCAGTTTCAGGGGATCTGTCCCCCTCTTCTGACCCCTATGGGCATTGAATAACATGGGTACACTTAAGTACATGTCATCAATACACTCATAAACATATAATAAAAATAATAAATAAAATAGTTTTAAAAAGAAATTTCTATCACCAGGACTTCAAATTGTGACAGGAGACAATGTATTTATGAGGACTTAAGAGCTAAGTGTGTTCACTGAGATTTCCTTCATCCAATGCTACTTCTGTGTATATAAGGAGAGAAATTAGGATACCAGCACGAATACTCAGAAGACCATTGAAGATGTGAAGAGATCATAAACTACAGGTCAACAGAGATACTTCTGCTGCCAACACCTTGATCTCAGGAGATAGTCTCCAGAAGTGGGAGACTCTTAACATGCTCTTCATGTCACCTGGTTTGTGATAATCTTATAACTGTGAAAATTCTGAAACCTCATTTATCATCATCCTTATAATAGCTGATCTTTTCCCTCAGATCACCTATATTTAGGCAATGCTGTGTTTATTCACCTGTTTTTTCCAATCAGAATATACATATCTATATTGTTCTCCAATTTCCTCTTGTACTTTAATAATAATTTCTGTCTCCAGCATGAATAGAATTCTCTCATCTTCCCACTTTTTTCTATCCTCACTGTCACTCATCTAGTTCAGGGCAGTAGTCTCTACCTGAATTATTGCTTCAATTTCTCAGGTGGTCTGTCTGCCAGTACCTTGTATCCTTCAAAATATCTCTGTAAAACGCAAATCTGATCAGTTTTTCCTATTTTTTCTGTATTTCCATTGAATTTTGGGTAAAACTTGAAGTTCTTATGGCTGTGAAAGCATTCTGTGAGATTTCTCATATTTATTCCTCTACTGTAGTTTGATTTCTACCAGCATGTTGAAAACTATAAAATCTCTCTTATAGAAACTGAACTTTTCTTTTCAACTTTCTTCAAGACATTTTCTGTACCCTCTCTCAGACCTAGACTTCTGCATATGTTATTCCCTTTGCTGGAGAAATAGATCAACCTTCTCCCATCTCCACTCCCAACCTTCCCTGAGTACATGTCCAGGCCTTCAGTTTTGGTGTCTCTTGATCTGAGGAACTTTTTATGATCAGACAATTTTGGTTATGATGTTATGTTATATACATCTAAGTATTGCTGCAGTTCTGTGAACGTTATGAAACTGTTGAACCTGACTTTCTCAGTAGGCTATTGCTGTTTTCAATCCAGAATATATTTCTCATAAACAGAAACTTGCACATTGTAGACATTGTATAAATAGTTTGACTGTATATGTGAATTGTTGATGATATACAGCACAATATTAATTGGGATTATCCTTGAATGATCTGATTAAAGCTTTTATAATATCCTAATTTCTGTTTTCCTATTAAACTTTTTCAATTGCCATGTATTTATGTCTTAAAGTAAATCAACACATATAATAATTCTGCTTGCTATAGATTTTGAAGATGAATACTGAGAACACATTTAAGTATCTGCTTTTATATGTATAGATTTGAAACTCCACATGCTATGTTTTCTCTCAGATAAGTTAAAAATATACAGGAATTTTCTTACTTCCTAGAAGAAGAAAAGAAGTTTACATGTACTTAAAAAGTACCTTATTTTAATAATTTAATGTTTGAGTTGTTAAAAAAGATGTAACATTTGTTATATGTAAAATTATTCTTTGTAGGTCATCAAGAAAATTTGCACCATCAATTTACTAATCTAAAAATATCTAAACTCTCTATGTCTTCTTATCTAAGGAAAGGTATACTCATTGAAAACTTAGCTGTCATATAATTATATTCTTCTTCATTACTTATTTTTGGGATTATTTGAAATTGTTAAAAAAGATGTAACATTTGTTATATGTAAAATTATTCTTTGTAGGTCATCAAGAAAATTTGCACCATCAATTTACTAATCTAAAAATATCTAAACTCTCTATGTCTTCTTATCTAAGGAAAGGTATACTCATTGAAAACTTAGCTGTCATATAATTATATTCTTCTTCATTACTTATTTTTGGGATTATTTGAAATTTGAAAATTGAATATCCTAGAGCTTCCTATCAAAAATTTTAATTTTGTCCAATAAGTATTTGATAATTAAATCAGCTTCTAAAAATATTTTAGGATGATAAATATATTTCTAGTCAAGTAATGAATGAATTTATTTAGCAATATCAGCCATATAATTAGCATAGATTTTTCTTGATGATAGTGTAATGTACAGTTTATAGTAACTGTGAGCCATCTTAAATTAGCCTCTCTTCAAATTTACTTACTTATCTATGAAATGTAAGTAATAGTCTCCTACATTATTTTGGTGAAAATTAAATGAGGTTATAAATTCAAAACAAGACATAGAATATTAAAGAAATTTCATGTAATTTCAAAGAGAGTAGATGCAGTATCTTGCCTAACATTTCCCAGATGTATATACATCATGTTATTTTATGTTGTATGTGATAATTTTTATTTTGTGATGTCATTGTAGAAGTATATAATCCACCCTGTGTTAAACCCTACTTTCTGAGACTTCAGGAGTTATTACTTATCATCAGTGATTTAGGAAATAATTTTTAACCAAATCTATAAGTCATAAACTATTAATTTGTTAAGTAATTTTGTGCAAAAGTCAAGTCAGTATATTTTAGCCTGCTTTGTTTTCAGAGATAATTACCTATGACATTAACTCTCCTGATTCACTAGAGCACACTTCGGGAAAATACTTCTGCACTGAATTAATCAGTATCATAGACACCAAGCATTCATGTATCCACAAAAATGTTTTCCTTTACTTCTTGGGAACAATTCGTGAACATTAAGCTGCACATAATGATGATGTGAGATAATATTCTTACACTTAATGTAACAGTATCACTAAATAAGTGGTATTATTGACTCTTGTCAGAGCTAAAAGCCAATTTTTAAAATTATATCAAGTTGCTGAATTCTAGCAGTGCAGTAGTCAAGCTCAAACAACACAGTTCTTCAGTGATACCTACAATTATGCAGGCTAAACTAGTTTTGTTATAGGTATGCCCAAATCCAATTTTTAACCATGGATAACTTCATTTTACTTATTTCAAATTCAAAGTCATAGAGGACATCATGCACACATAAAAGAATAGCTGAAAAAGTTTTCTTGTTTCCTAGCTATCTATGACAAGCTTTAAAAATTTGAAAAGGGAGACTGCTGACAAAGCAGAGAATATGGGTAATACTACTTTTCAAACAATAACCCACAAATGAAAGAAGAAACTAAAATTCAACCAGAAATAAATCCCTGATTGTTCTCCTGTCAGCTTGTCACCTACATGAAACAGCTGCTAAAGCAAAGACAGCTGTTGCTTCTGAAAGTACTAATGCTAGCAGTTTCCACAAAGACTTTTATTTTCATTAAAATAAAAATGGAATGACATGTTGTATCAACTCAGTGACACTGCCTGTCTCAATTAGAATTCGGGTAGAATTCTACCAGGTCCTCTAGTGTCAAAGCTTGGTCAAGTTTAGTATTCATATCATTTTATCGATATAGTGGGTTTCAGGCCACCTGCCACTCTCAACTTCTGTATATACTATTTGTGAAGAAGACATTAAAAATCTTGAATATAACCTATTCTGAGTCAAAACCACAATTATTCTTCTTCTTCTATATGTTAATTGATAGATAAAAGTAGAAAAGATCCTCTCACTTGTTTGTTTTCCCCGATCTCTTGAAAAACAGCTAATCCTGCAAGTACTTTCTAGAAGAGGCATAGCAAAAAGTAGTATGCAAAAACAAGCCAACAGAAATAGAAACTCTCAAAAATCAGATCTGAGATATGTTAAAGGGAAAATCAGGCTGTGGGTTCTTTGTCTACTCAGTTCCCTTGGCCTGACATGCTCTCTCACATATTTTTTTCAGATAAAATATCCTATCATTTTAGTTTTCCTGAGGCAGAGTTAAATAATTCCATTATATATGTATATTCTTTAGATCATTTATTTCATTTTAACTGGCCACTATTTTGTAAATTTCTGAGAGCATGACGCTGCTTTCTTTGAATAATTCTAACTCCTGGTTTTGAGTGTGTTCAACAAAAGAGCACTGTATATTTGATGAATGAATAACATAATATGTTATAGAAGCTAACTAAAGATGAAATTATTTTCTCTAATTTGAGCTGAAAATTCTGGCATAGGGAACATTTTCCAACAGAAAGAAGCAGATGTGGGGATAAAACAGCTATGCAAATAGTGGCCTACATTGAAGAACTCATGCTCTTTTATTTTTCTTGGTTGAAATGTTGAAGATTAATTCTATATAAAGCAGTAGATTTTTGATATTTAAAGAAAGCAATGCCACTTCAAGTCAGTTTTAAAAGCACAGTGTTCAGAATACTGAGAGAAGACTACTGGAAATAAAATTTGCACCTACTCATTGTCCAAGTATTTCTTTAAAAAAGCATTATGTTTAGAATTAAAAGGTTAAGGTAGGAAGAGACTATGGAATTCTATGATAATAGGAAATTTTTAAATATTTAATTGATTCTTCAAGAATTTCATACAATGCATTTTGATCACATACAGACCCTCTCCCCCATTTCCATCTCCACCCTACTCTTTCCCCAACTTCGTGTTCTCTATTACATATTTTTTAAGGTCCATCTAGTCTAATATGTGTTGTTCAATTGTAATTGTGGGTGGGTCAATACCTTGGATGCTGCTTAACCTACCCAGTATCAGATCTTTAAAGAAAACTGACTGTCTCTTTCCCAGCATCTACTAGTTGCCTATAGGTCCTCTGCCAGGCCTGGGAACCCCATGAATGAATGATGGTACAGTTCACCATAGACTATTATTCAGGTGCTCAGAAAAACAAAGGTATTAATTCACACATGTATGAATGGAACTGGAATAAATCATCCTGAGTGAAGGTACAGACACAGAAAGACAAATATCCCATGTTCTTACACATATGTGGATCTTAAGATACCTGTGTTTCAGTTGGGTAATCCATAAAGGTTAAGAAACTAGTAAAATACCAAGATGGGGACTCTGCTTCATTAGAGGAGAGATAGAATTCAGTGACATAAAGTGGGAAAGTGGAATAATGGGATAACAGAAATTTTTAATGACACATGTGATGTTTAACATTGAGAAAAGATGTCTCAGAGAAAGAAAAGCCTAGACAAATGTGGTCACTGCCAACGGTAGCCACTCCTCCGTTTTCACGGGTGCTGCTCCTTCGTTCTTATGGGCATTGAGGCTGCTCCTCCACTTGCCCTGGGCTGAGGCTGCTCTTCTGCCGGCCCTGGGCTGAGGCCGCTCTTCTGCCTGCCCGGTGCTGTATTCTGTCATCATTGCTTCTGCCCAGCCCTGGACCCCAGGGCTGGTGAGGAGACTGTGTCAGCAGAGCCGCATTCAGACACAGGAGACCAGGTTCAGAGACACAGATCTGCTTTATTGCAGGAAGGCACAAGCTTATATAGGGGTAGTCGTCCGATCACAGCACAGCAAGTAGTATTCCTTATTAGCATAGCAGACTTATTAGCAACAGACAACATCCTATCACAGAATAGCAGGTAGGATGCCTCATTAGCATAATGGGTTTCAGATTACAGAGCCTGGATTCCTGGAAACCATGTGACCCTGACTGTTGCAATATCTAAGTGTTGCAATTTTGGATTCCAAGGGTGGTGATTACGGAGTGGTGAGCTCTAGGCATCAGTCTAATGACCGGCCAGTAGGAGCAAATGTCACAAGGCATTTCTTGTGGCTCTAGCGGTCGGGCTGTTGCCTCTGGCCTGCTGTATGGCTGTCAATAAGACTTTCATCCTAGGCTCTAGCCTGTCTCCCACAGACAAAGACAACTTGGGAGAAAATACTAAAGAGCACATAATGATATATGAACAATTCATCAAGTATTTGAGTATCTTAAATGATTAATAATTCATTATGTGCTGGAATAGCTTATTCTATCTTCTGGATTTTATCAAATGTGTACATAATCATTGCATGTATTGTAAAACTCATTGGGGAGTAAGGTTTCATTAATTTTAGAAAACTTTCATCTCTTGAAATTTCATAACATTGATATTTTAGAGAATACAGAAAACTTTAGTGATTCAGTTTTATATCTCTGCAGGACCTAAAAACATTTGTGTCTTATATAGACAAAACATCACTGATATTTCTTTTCATAAAGTTCATGGAAATCTGAGGCTTGAGGCTAAGCACATTTGTTTAGCACTGGGTGTTAAAATACACTTTTTTTTACTTTGTTGTACTGTTTTTTACTGTTGTGATTTTATGAACTTATAATAATGCCAACCTGCACTTACTATACCAAATTTTCTCTATAAATGGCAAATATTGTTTCACATCATCCAAACTTGAAATGCCTGTTCTCATCATTTCATGTTACTAGAGCTTCTACTTATTCATCATGACACAAAAACATGTTAAACTGCTTCTAGATTGGATGTATATTAAAACTTTCTTTTGGATAACATGATTATACATGGAAAACTGCACAGACACTGCTGCTAGAGAGAACATGAGACTAGAAAGTTTGTTACATGTTGCCTCTATATTATTTCTATAAAAATTTAAAGTTCTCTCTCTACATATCTATATATGTATATGTGTATAGAACAATATCTAGAACATTTATGCAGAAATTATAAAATATTGTTGAGAGAAAATAAAGCACAAAAGAATTGCAGGAAGAATCTGTCTCTACAGTTGAGAACACTATACAGTGTTGAAATTTCAGCTGACTTGTAGTGATGCAAAGATCCTTGCCAAATATCTGAATAATAGTCCTAGTAGGATTTCTTTTAGAAGCTGGCAATCAAGAGTAAAATTCACATATAAATACAAAGGATATAGAATAACCAAAAATTTTATAAAAAAACAAAATTGGGAGAAACACTAATCTCTAGTCCACATAGTAATCTGAGTATACTAAGGTGTGTTACTGCTGTCTAATTTTGTGAAGTATTCTTTTTCTGTAAATAGATTTAATTTTTTAAATATCAAGAATAAGCTCTTCTGTGTTTCCCCCATCAATATCAATACAAGGTCCAATACTGGAAAAAGACAACAACTCACTGAAGGGTCAAATGATTGTTAGCATTTTTTAAAAATGAAAGGATTTTAATGAAGTTATATGCATTATTTTCTTAGTCAACATACTATTGCACATTTACAGTATTTTACAACTCCATTATACAAGACAATATAAACATAGTGCATCCAAATTTTGTTGTGACCTGTTTCACTTTTTCAGAGGTAGTCCAACTGCACTGGTAGCATCTATGTGACACAACTGGGATATGCCATAAAATAAGAATGGAAAAATTTGAGGCTGCAAAATAGGAAAACAGCAAATATATAACACCTGCTTTAATGAAAAGACCAGTTGTCATACCGGAGATGGGGAAAATTTCACAAGATGATGTGCTCCTAAAAATCAATGGCTCTGGAGAGAGGGAAAATCAATCAGTTTCTGTGTGTGTGTGTGTGTGTGCGTGTGCGAGCGTGCACACGCGCGTTCGCACGCGCGCATGTTACTATAATAAGTAAAGAAGAATATGTAATGAATTTGAGAGGGTGCAGACTTGGGAGGAATTGGAGCAGGGTAAGGAGGAGGGGGAATGATGTAAATACAGTACTCAAGTATTAAATTCTCAACGTTTTTAAATGTGTTTTTGCGTTTTTCATACAATGTAGTTTAGTGGCATTATATTTGCTCCCCTTTTCACAACTTTGCCCACTGCTCCCTCCTCAATTTGATGACCTCTCTTACATATATAACATGGTTTATAGAGTATGATCATTGTTCTTAAGGTTGTTCAGTGTGGATCCATTCAATGGACCCAGCAAGAGTCCCAATCTGGTAGGACATTTTCTTTCCCTGTTCATCAATTGCTAAAAGTTCCTTAGGTTGGGCTGGGATTTCTTACCTGCCTCTCTGTGTCTATGCTGGGACCTCGTTAGATTTGAGCTTGCACAGGGCTTGTGCATGCTGTCACCATTTCTGTGAGTTCATATGAGTAAATGACCAGTTGTCTGGAAAACTCTATTTCCCTGTGTTCATCCACCCCCTCTGGCTCTTACAATCTTCCCTCCTCCTCTTCTGCAATGATCCCTGAACCTTGACAGGTAATAAAAAAGACCAGTGTGTCCTTAGAAACAACATATAACTAGAAAATATCATTTAAAAGTAAATATTGTAAATACAATGTGGGACATTTCAATGACATTTTTGTTTTATCCTTTTTTTTTTATGTGTATGAGTGTATTGCCTGCATGTAGTGAGTGTACCCCTGTCGTGCAATGCCGCAGAGGTCAGAAGAGGGCCTTGGATTCTCCTGGAACTGGAGTTAAGAACGGTTTGTAGCTGCCATGTGGGTGCTGGGAATCGAACCCGAGTCCTCTGCAAAAGCAGTCAGTGCTCTTAACTGCTGAGCCATCTCTCCAGCCCCTCTTTTTAATTGCATTTTTGAGAATTTCATATAATATATTTTGATCATATTTAGACCCCTCCTCTAACCCTCTTATAAGCTCTTACCTCATTAGACTTTGACAAAGATTACATAATCATGTAACTTTGGCATCTAGATTCCTTTCTCTTATGACCTTCATTTAAGTATTCACATTCAAAAGAAACCATTGCTTTTAACTCCAAACATAAAAATGTTACAGTTGAAATGATAATCTACCTATCTTACTATATCTGTATTTCTTTGTTCAGTATTTCATTTGTAGTATTGAAGTCATGTAATTGTGTGTAATGCTATTGTACATTGCTTTAAAAATACATTTGGATTAATTCACCTGATTTTTTTTCATTCTACAAATGATGGTCATTTTCTTAGTTTTAAACTCTGTGATTATTAATTATACTTTGATTAATTTTAATATCTTGATGTATGTGGATGTGTGATTCTTGTTTACACATCTAAGAATTCCATAGTCATGAGAAAACGTTAACCAAAATTACTGAAGAGATATCGTCAGAAATTGTATTCCCACACTAACATGCATGTAATCATTATTCTTTATTCTGCTTTTTTCTGTTTTCCTAATGTCCATCACTTTTACAATGTTGTAGTGAATATAACTTTTTGTAACATTTATTATAGGAAAATATTTATTTAAATTAATAGACAAATATATGGTGAAATGAATTTGAATAATAGCTCAGATCTAATCATGAGCAGATTGCTTCTCTGTAATTACTGTTAAAGTACTCATTTATACTACATTAAGTAAATGTAAAAGATGAACCTATAAACCCTAAAAAATATAATTGTCATAAAAAATCATAGTTGACATATTTTAGTTACTGATGAGCTGCATTAATGAATAAATATATAATCTCCATTCTCTTTCTTGCTCATTTGGTAGACTGCTCTTCCACCACCACCTACAAGCATCAAATGCTGATATGGGCTGTTTGCAATCTGTTCCTTATTAATGAGGAAGTTTCGTCCAATATATTTATACTTGATATAGTATTAGTTACTAAGACACTATGTTTTTAATTTTAAGAATTTTTGTATCTATAATATTGCTATATTCTATTATTTAGTATAAAAGATAACAAGACATCTTAAAATGGTATTATAAAATATTTATTAAAGGAAAGCAGAATATTTTCCCCTCCCTTACAATTTCCTTATTTTAGCTTCATTAAAGTTTATTTGATAAATATAAAATATAAATATTTGATGTGCTTAGCTTGATATTTTGAAGTATGTATACTTTGAGTATTATTATGTAAATAAATCTAGTCAATATTTTCATCATATTGCATAAGTAACACTGTGTATAAGTGATTAGTATATAACATATATTCACAGTAAATTATAAGTGTAAATACTTTTATTGATAAGTACTATGTACCTTAGATCCTAATAATTTACTCATATTACATAACAGAAACATATACATACCATTGACAAATATTTTTTGTCATTTCTCACATCTCTCAACACTGGAAAATAACAATTGCATTATGGCTATTTTAGATTCCACATGTTTGTTCATGCAATGTTTATCTTTATGTGTTTGGCCCATTTTACTTAGCCTGATGTCGCCTAGGTTTATTAAAACTGTTGTAAATGGCATGAGTTCCCACATTCCAGGCTTAATAGTATTCCGTTATAAGGAAATACTGATTTTCTTCATCTGTTTATTGACTGATGGACACTAAAGCTCTTCATATACTTTGGCTATTGGGAGAGACACAATATATTTGGGAATGGAAGTATTTCATGGAAACACAAATTTTGCTTGGTGTGGTAGCTCCAATCATTCAGGAGGCTGAGGCTGGAAGTTTGAGGCAAGTCTGGGCCACAGACTGAATTTTAGAATAATATGATGTACTGAGTCAGCCTTTGTCTCAAAATAACAATGTAATTATTTTCAGTCATGAAGAATGAAGCTGTGTATTTTGTTTAAAAAATGATGTAACTGAAGATAATCGTATTAAATTACTAATGCCAGACACAGAAGACATGTTTTCTCTCTGTTATGGTTCCCAGATTTGATACATAAAACAATTATGGCTCTTGCAAACAAGGTAATCATAGAGCTGAAGGAAGATAGGGATAAACTTCTGAATGAATTCAGAAAAGAGCTAGAAATATTGAAGAATACTCAGGCTGAAATAAAGAATGAAGTGAAACACTCCATAAGC
>NW_008337147.1:1988419-1990783 GCF_000622305.1 Nannospalax galili
ATATATATATATATATGCTATAGGGTAACAGGGTGTGTGTGTGTGTATATATATATATATGGTATAGGGTAACAGGGTATAGCTATATATATAAATGGTATATGGTAACAGGGGTAAGATACCCAAAATGCTATATATAGCTCTATGAAAATTTTATTTAAAATATTAAAACATCTCAAAAAGTATTCTATATAAAGAAAACAAAAATATAACAGTAGAAAATAACAATAAGAAAAACATGAATTTTGGTTCTACAATATAATGTGAAATTACTGAACTAGATAGTAGTTTAGCTTTAATTTTGAAAGAAATATCTACTGTTTTTCACAATGGCTCTACAAAACCTCCCAGCAGTGTACATAAGTTTCTCTTTCTCCATAGCATATCTCACCCTTGCTATATTTCACTTCTATTATAACAGCCATTTTAGCTGCATGAGGGGATGTTTCCAGGTCATTTGATTTACATTTCTGCAATTATTTATATTGAGCACTGTCTTCCATAACAGATAGCCATCACTCCTATTCTTTATTCTATTAAAAAATTTATTGAAAAATTGCAATTTTTATACAATATAATTTCATGCTTTTTAGATGCCCTTCCCATCCACACCTCTCCACATTGCTCCGGCCCAATTCAGTATACTTCACTGTATAAATAATGAGGCCTTTAGAGTTTGATTTGTGTCTTCACATGTTTATACGTGTGGTTTCATACACTGAAGACTGGTCAACCTACTAAGAGTCCCATACCTGTAATTGACTTTTGCTCACCTTCCCAGCAACCATCAATTGCCAAAATTTCCTTAGGTTTGGTTGGGATTTCTTATTCACTTTCACATGAATATGCTGGGATTTTGTCTTGTTTGGGCTTGCATGGGACTTGTGCATGCTATCACCATTGCTGTGTGTTCATACGTGCAACTGACAAGTTGTCTGGGGAATTCTGTTTCCTGTGATCATCCACCACCCATGCCTCTAACAATCTTTTTGCCCCCTCTTCCACAAAGATCCCTGTGCCATGGGAGGCAGTAGTGTTCTATTCAGACATAAGTCTTCAATCACTTATTCTCTGCAAATTGGCCAGGTGTCGGTTTCTGTGCTGATCACCATTTGGTGAACAAGAAAGCCTCTCTGTTGAGAGTTGAGAGATGTTATCTACAAAAAAAAATACTGAAAAAAGGAGACCTGCGTGAAATGAGAGGGTATTACACATGGCATATAAAATAGAAGAGCATGGTTCTTAGGCACTAGACCTGATTTACATACAAAGAAACTTTTAAAACCTAGACAACACTTAAAAAATTGGTGAGTTTTAATGTTTATTTGTCTTTTGACTTCAAAAATATTGAAATGGAAATCTACAGAATGCAGGTACAAAAATAAGCCAACAACAACAGCAATAAAACAAATTGAATACAGAAAGCAACAGAAAAGAGGTTACATAAATATATAGATACTGTGTTTGTTAAATTTGCTAAGCAGTAATAATTTTAGCAATGAAATAAGACACTACTTACATTTATATACATATAAAAGTAATCAAATATGTGTGGTAATTTCATACACTACATGCATATATAATTTATTTTATATTTCTCTGAGAATCACATACATGTGAAAGTCTTTTGTGTGCAAAAGAAAAATGATGCATACACTAGACTATAAATAATATTTTAGATTGTGTTTTTCATTAAAAACAAAATATTGTCTAGTAGAGAATTATTGTACATATATTTTCAAAGGTTATATCAAATAATAATTTTTGGAATATATGAACAATTGGAAATGTAATCACTCTCCATGTTATCCAGGATTTTTGTTTTTTGTCATACAATATATTCATCAGTACGTTAGGAAAATGAAAACCATTCCACTGAACTGTTAGACTCAAAACTAATTGTAGTGTGAGCATGCTCAGTGGCTTATCTGAAACATCATTATTAGGAGTTCAGAGTGGGAAGAGAAGACATAACAAGAAATGCTCTGTGGAGACTTGGCCCAGTTCTACTTAACATTCTCATTCATGACCTACATAGCTACATATAAAACTGCACTTTTAACTAAGGATAGGGTTAGAATGCTAAAACTCTGCGATTGTTAAAATTGACCAGAAAAAAAGAAAAATATTTTGTGCAATATCAGCCAGTAGTGAATAGAAATTATTAAACAGTTATATTAATATAGTATTACTCTTTCAGTAGAACATAAGCTTATGATACCTTAACCCTATTTGTTGTTTTTAAAACTCAGTGAGATGCACCAATAAGTGCATAAATAAAAACTTTGTTGAGCTCAAATTTGGGAGCATAGCCAACTTAGTTAAATATATATATATAAAGCTAGATATAAATTAGGAAAGACC
>NW_008337147.1:1990896-2002085 GCF_000622305.1 Nannospalax galili
TATTTGAGGATAATGTTGAAGATTTATTTCTAACTGGAGTGTATGAATGTAATTAAACATTTAATTGGAAGGATTAGCTGAAGAAGAATTCAATGATTTAGGTATTAGATATAAGAAATTTTGGATTACCAATCTAAAAATGTACAAAACTAGAATTATTTGAATTTTATCTAAGCTAAACTGTGTCTTACTATGGTTTCCAGTTTGTGATCCAGGATAGTTAGTCCTTTACTAAAATACATGAAGATGACATTTGTATTCCTTGCCTTGAACTCTTTTCTTGGTATATATATTTAGATAGAATAATTCTAAAATAACCTCCAATGGCAAATACACTTGTACCATTCTTTTCAATAAATAGACTATTACAAATGTAAAACAATTGCACACACCACATACACACACACACAAACACACATACACACACATACACGTGCTTAAGTCCTAAATCAATTGGCTATGAATTAATTTGGAAGGATGCTGATTAGAATATTTATATTAATCAAAGGGTAAACACTTTAGAAGAGATCTGGAAGTCAGTTGCAAGTATATCAAATTCTGAAAACAATCTGAGGGGACTCTGAAGCTAGTTTTTGCCTCATTCAGTCTTCTTCGGATATTTCTGTGTAATGTTCCCAAGCCTAAGTTTCAGAGTGGCAAATCACTGGGAAGATCAACTAGACATGCCAGGACTCTTGACAACAGGAAATATTGAAAAGAAATTCTTGCAGCTTTTGCTGCTAAATTAGTGGAAAATTTTCCAGAATAGAAAATAAAAAATGTAACTTTGGTTAAAACAATATAAAATTTAAGTCATTAAACTTGGCGTTTCATAAAAAGTTTAGCTCTAATTGATGAGGTTTATCTAACACACCAGATTTCTGATCATATTGTACCCCAGATTACTTTAACAACTCACAGAAACAAAACTAACCTAAATATTATACAGATTTAAAAGTAGCCAGGTAATAAAAAGTCTCCTTGTGTGAGAGTCTACAACTTAAGTGTGTCATTAGTTTCTTCCTTCACTTTTTCAGTAACATGCATTAAATAAACATCATGTTTGGTTTTTGTCCCTCTGGATTTTTATTTGAGATCTCTCCTTGTTTCTGTAAGTGCTTTATATTATTTGTTTTTCTTAATAGTATATTCTTAATCTAAATGAAACATAATTCCTTCACTCCCATGTTTACTAACAACAATAAAGTTACATAAAATTCTCCAAATAATTCTTGCCTAAGGTAAGTACGATGTCAAATGAATTTCAAGTATAGGAATATAATTATGAAGGCTGGAGAAATGGCTCAGTGGTTAAGAGCACTGGCTGCTCTTGCAGAGAACCTGGTTTGATTCCCAGAACACATATGGTAGCTGATAATCATCTGTAACTCCAGTTCCAGGGAATCTGACACTCTCTTCTGAGCTATATCATTTCTCATGATATGGGTGCACTTACATATAGGAAGATAATACTCTCAAATACAAAAAATGAAAATAGTTTAAAATGAAACAGAATTATGAACTTTAATACATGCCTACAGTGGTGGTAGGCATTAAATAGGAGCATGTATTAAAATTAAAGGCATTTTCTGAAGTTTTTTCTAGAGAACATTGTAATGATCAATAAAAAATGGTGACATTTGTTAAAAATAAGACACAATTTCATTTTTCTTTACCATTGAGTAGAACTCCATTGTGCAAATGTACTGCATTTTCATTTT
Source organism: Nannospalax galili (assembly GCF_000622305.1). Classification (NCBI taxonomy): domain Eukaryota; kingdom Metazoa; phylum Chordata; class Mammalia; order Rodentia; family Spalacidae; genus Nannospalax; species Nannospalax galili. The sequence continues at coordinate 1,992,618 of NW_008337147.1, forward strand.
TCATTCATCAGTTGAGGGACATTTAGTTTGTTTCCATTTCTTAGCTATGGTAAAAAGAAGAGCGACAAAACAAGGCTATGCAACTATCTCTGTTGTAGGATCAGTGTTTTGGGCATATGCCAAGGAGCAATAGAACCAGATCATGTGGTGGATTTAGTTTCTTAAGAGCTCTTCATACTTTGGGGCAGCAGTTTGCAATCCTACCAACAGTGAGCAAGGGTTCCCCTTTCCCTATATCGAGTCCAGCTTTTGGTGTCTTTGTTCTTTTGATTTTAGCCAGTATCATTGGGATTAGATGAAATCTTTTTTTTCATGAAAATTTTAATTTTATAGTATTTATTTTCCAATTGAAGAATATAAATTATTTATTCAGATATTTTATTTTTTTCAATATGATTTCATATTTTATTTTGTATGATTAGGTTAGCTATTTAATATATGCTATGCATGGTACAATAATAAATATCCAGTGACTGCAGAAGACATGACACGTGTTGTGCTGAGCCTTCACATCCTCCTCGCATGAACCCCAGTATAAGGGAGTTTATTGTTCTTATTCGCACAGAAGGAAAACGAAGCTTAGAGAAGTTCAGGAAATAATCCAAAGTCACTTCTAGTGGTAGAAGCCAGATATGGAACTTAGTCATTCAGCTTCAAAGCCTGAGTTTAGCCACCCTACCACTCTTCCATAGCTAAGGCTGCAATTCCGCTGCATGCTGGGATGAGGTGTGACAGCAGGCATGTGAACAACCCAAGGCGCTCCCAGAGCTGCGCTGTGGTCTAGCCAGAATGGCATATTTTCCCTCTGTATTCTGAGAAAATGCTTGAGGAAAGCTTCCACTTGAAAACTTCTCGTTGGACATGTTTTTTCTTAAAATAGAAAGAGGAAACTATTTTCAACACTTAATAAATAATGTTTATTTCTTTACAAAGAGAGGAAAACTTTCTTAGTAATCACAGATGGGAAATATGACCATTTCTTTTTCCTGTAACTGGTCCTTGCCTGCCTACTCTATAGCTTGTCTGTGGTAAAATAATTAGAGTTCTGTGGTTGTCTTATTTACATTGGGTGTGGCTTTCTCTTCTCCTCTACCTGTGTGTGTAACTCACTGCAAAGAACATTGTGTACTAGGGAAGGCTTGTGTGTGGATTATTACTATTTTATGTCTTCTTGTCAGTATTGTAGGAGTTCTTGTGTGCTATAATAGAAAAGAAATAGACATGTATTTCTGTTCATATTCTTTTAAAAGTATTTTTAGTTAATTATTTATTATTAATTAATTAATTAATCTTTTTGACATAGGGTTTCCCTGTAGCCCTAACTGGCCTGGAATCTTAAAGTAGTTTTGATTTACACTTCCCTAATTACTAAGCATATTGAACACTTTTTAAGGTGTTTCTTTGTCATTTTTATTTCTACTTTTGAGAACTCTCAAAAGCAGATCCATGGCCCATTTTTTAATTGAGTCATTTGTTTTCTTACTTGATTTTTTTTAGTTCTTTGTATATTCTGTATATTAATCCTCTGTCAGATGTATAGCTAGTGAAGATTGTCTTCTATTCTGTGGATTTTCTCTCTCATTTATGGATCTTAGCTTGAAACTTTTAGGTGTGAGTATATATCATGACATAAAGACAAGATCCTTGAAAATGTAAAGGAAACATAGGGGTAAATAGGAAGAAGGACCTCTAGAGATGGGGCAGTGAGAGGTAAAATTACTTAGGTGATGTGAAAAATCAGATATATATATATTAGTTCAGTGTCCTACTAAAATAATATAAGATATGAGGGTGTGTGTGTGTGTGTGTGTGTGTGTGTGTGTGTGTGTGTGTGCAGTTGAATGCTATATAACATAAAACATAGTGCCAGGCAAGAGAAAACTCCTTTCAAGTTGTTGGTCAAAGTTTTACAAGAGATCCCCAAATAAACAGACTTACAGTAGCCCTTGATTGCCTCCCAGAAGTTGAAGGTAAGACCCTATCCCTGAAGACAGGCCATACTTCAACTCTGGATTGGTAGCAATGAAGCTCAAAATTACCTGGCAGCCTCTTCCCTGAAGACTAGCTCTCATGGTATCAAAGGATCTGAAAGCTGCCAAAGATGAAAAAAATCAATGGTCCTACTAGCTGTAAAACCTAATAAAACAATGATGACTGACCCAGTAAACTAGTTCTATTGATGCAGTATTGTCACTTTTATTTTGAGGATAATCAAACCTAATTGGAATTAAGGGCCATTCAGTGCGAGGGAACTTATATGTGGTATAGATTCTAGAGAAAAAACTACTTTTGCCACATCCCTACACCAATATTTTCTTATTGTATTCAAACTAATCATCTTTACATTACAGAAAAATGTACTTCTCACCACTCATCAAATAATCTTTTTGTAATAGGTAAAGACTATTACAGAATACCAGAACTTGTCAAATGCAGAGAATAATTGTCTGTGATATGCTTAACTCTAAATAACACATTTTCATTGTAACCTTTTCACATAATATGGTTGAATATTTTAATTCTCATCAGAGAGTTTTCCTTAGACAGCAGGTGGTGATTAAAACAGAAACCCACAACTAGCCAATGTACAGAGAACAAGAAACTTCAGAGTGCTGATTCCTAAATAGGACATCTTTTTGAAACTTCTGCCTCCAAAGGATCAGGGATCATTGTGGAAGAGGGGGCAGAAAGATTGTAAGAGCCACAGGTTGTGGATGATCACAGGAAACAGTTTCCCAGACAGCTGTTCAGTTTCACATATGAATTCACAGCAAAGGGGATAACATGTGCAAGTCCCATGGAAGCTCAAACCAGACAAAATCCCACCATACTCATATAAAAAGAAATCCTACCCTAACCTAAGGAACTTTTGGCAACTGTCGGTTGCTGGGAAGGGGAGGGATAATGTCTTACAGGGATGGGATGCTTTGTAGATTAACCAGGCTCCAGTGGATGGACACATGCTGATGTGAGGACACAAATAAGGCTTTGTAGGTCACATTTTATACATAGTAGAGACATTGACTTGGCTGGGAGTGGCTGGAGTAAATATGGATGGGAGATGGAATCTAAATACCTTCAAATTCTGCTGTACGAAAATTGGAAAAATTCAGTTAATTTTTAGAATATTTTATTTGTTATTTTTTTCTTATGTGTATGGAGTGTTTTGCCTATATGTAGGTAAGTGCACCTTTGTCATGCAATGCCCACTGAGGACAGAAGAGGTTGTCAGATCTCCTGGAACTGGAGTTACGGACAGTTGTTAGCTGCCATTTGGGTGCTATGATTCAAACCCGGGTCTTCTACAAGAACAGTCTTAACCACTGAGCCATCTCTCTAGCCCCAAAATTTAGTTAAAATTTTTTAAAGACATAAAGCCAAAAGATGTAAAAGCATGGGAACTCAGATTCAAATGGTAAATGTATTTCTGACATCACAGTTTTGGATTTAATAATTTAATAATCTCATCAATAATGAAATTGTTTACAAGAGAAGTATTCAAAGGAGAGAGAAGTTTGTAGAAGACTAATCCTAATTAATTTAAGCGCTCATAAATAGTTAAGGGGGCAGAATGAATATCTGATAGAAGTTAGCACAGTATTTGGCATTGTAACCATGGATAATATGAGTCATAGAGAAGTCCGTGAAGTGACAATTGATGAAAGGCCCATAGCAGGAACTGAAGGAACACCAACTTTAAGAGGACATATGAAACAAAATATTACAAAATACATGAACAAAGAGAGTTAAGATCATTAAGAAATGTATATAAGTTAAATGAAAAAAATGATGTCAAGCAAAGGAATAAAGCATTTCAAAATAAAATCTATGAACATTCTGCAATTTTTGAGAAAGAAGTTGATAAAAATTCAGCTTTGATACTAATCTTGATGTCCATTTTTGATGTTAGTAAAGCATTTATGTAGCAGTATTAAGTATGTAGCCAGTAGATAGAGGGCTAACTGAAGCAGGGAGTGGAATAATAAAAAATGCTAAATTTTAATGTTTGAAACGAATGAGTAGAAGATAGTACAAAAAAGCAGAGGGGGAGTATTTGTGAAAGATGGAACAGATCTGTTACTTCCTACTTTCAACCTAATATTTTCCTTCTCTTTAATAGTAGGCTTCATGTAATCATGGGTTGGCTAATTATCAATGTCTGGGTTTCAGTTCCAGTCTTCAAAAAAAAGTGATTTTACTCGCTGAGGCACCTCACAGAACAAATCTTCATTCTTTATTATTAATAATTACTTATTAATTATTTGAATATTTTTATATATAAACAAAATACCATCCAAAGGTATAGAATTTTATATTAAATTCTAAGTATATTAAATACTTTGTAGCTTTTGCTGGTTGATCATTAGTATGTGTGTAAACCTACATCGTTCTAAACTTATCTAACAGATGTATCCTGAATCTCTAGAGAGTCAGAGAAGGGGAATTATACAATGCCTTTTCTTTTTATTGCTTGTGACATATTGGAAATTAGGCTGTTTTCCTTGCTTCCAAATAGCAATGACCACCTCCAATTTGGTAACTTCATTTTGGAATGCTTTATTTTTATCTTATAGCCTTATTCTAACATACTTCTTTGACTGCTTGTGTCTAAAGTCGTTCTTTAAAGGAATATTTAATTAGTAAAGAATGACTTATAAAACAAAATGAACAGATTCCCATCCTAAAGTGAGCAAAGTGAGCCATTCCCACTTCAATAGCTGATTTTTTTATCTATTTGCCCTTTTAGCAGTAGTAGGTACTGTGAGATAAGCTGAGGTTTCTGATTTTGTTTTCCATAACATTATAAGCCTTCTGTTCCTTTAGATTTAGATATTTAAAAAGTATTTTGTATCAAAATATTAAAATATAGCATCTCTTCTTTCTTTTATGTATCAGTTAGAATATCAGTTCCTAATGAAAACAGGATTAGAGGACAAAAGTATCCACATATATTCATTCTACCGTTATAGAATCTAGAATTGGGAATATTTGGAATCCAGAAAATGAAAATTGTCTCTTCATGGGAAATCTTTACATTGATTTTGAGCCAAGCCATTTTGGTAGCTATTTCTTTTTGAAAACATTTTATTTATTATTTTTATTTTATATGTATGAGTGTTTTGCCTGTGTGTACATAGGCGCACCCATGTCATGCAATGCCTTCGGACGTCAGAAGAGGGCGCCAGATCCTGTGGAACTGGCCTTATGGATGGTTGCAGGCCACCATGTGGGTGCTGGGAATTGAACCCAGGTCCTCTGCAAGAGCAGCCAGTGCTCTTAACCACTGAACCATATCTCCAGGCTTGGGTAGCTATTTCTTACTCTCACACTCATTTGTGCTGATAGACTTGTTCAGCTTACATCACTTTATCATTCTGATTGCTTTAGTTTGGAAATATGGGTGCTATGATACTGTTGAAAAAAGAAATGCATATTTTAACCTCTATTTACTGTCCAGAAGTTGCATTAAAATGCAGCTTATTATGTGTAAATTGTTCAACGTATAGTGTGTTTAAGAATGAGAAGCGACCAGGCATGATGGTGCATGCCTTTAATCCCAGCATTCAGGAGACAGAGGCAGGTTTGATCCCTGGGAGACAGAGGCCAGCATAGTCTACATGGTCCAGGCCAGGTGGGGCTATAAGGGAGATACACTCTCAAATAAATAAATAAATAAATAAATAAATAAATAAATATAAGACACATTTTGAAGAAAGGGATATGTTCTTATGTGGCAAGAAGAGAAATATGTGTTACTGACTAATTTATTTCAACAGAAAACTTGGGAAGCTCATCAACTAACATCTACTTCTAAATATATGGACAAGCTGTTCACTACCAGAATAGTCAGGGAACACTAGATAAAAGAATATTCTTCCATAATTTTAAATATTAGTTATGGCTTCTAATTCAAATATTGAGTTATGGGGCCTGGAGAGAAGGCTTAGTGGTTAAGAGCATTGATTGTTCCTGCAAAGGACCAGGTTCAGGTCCCAGCAGGCTAACAATTGTCCAAAATTTTACTCCCAGGTATTACAATGCCCTCTTCTAACCTCCACGGGAACTGCATGACCTAGGAGCACTTACATACATGCAGGCAATATGTCATACACACAAAATAAAATTAATAAAATATTAAAAACATATTAAGCCAGGCGTTGTGGCACATGCCTTTTATCCCAGCACTTGGGAGGCAGAGGCAGAGGGATTTCTGTGAGTTCAAGGCCAGCCTGGTCTACATAGTGAGTTCCAGGACAGCTTCCAGACAGGGAGACCCTGTCTCAAAAAGACCAAAAAAAAAAAAAAAAAATTAAATTATGGAAGATGTATTGTTGGAAAGTGTTACAGTATTAAATGAATAATAAGAAAATAGAGATCATGTCAAAATACACACTGTTGGTAAACCATTAAAGAAAACTAACATTTTATTTAGCATTGTATGTTAAAATAGTTCCTTATGAAATATTTTATACTAATTGAATTTTAACTAAAGAGGAAATAATAGAACTTATTTGATTCTGTCAACTCATTACAGGAAACAGCTATAGAAAAAGACTAAAAAACTTTTCCTGGTCACAAAATCTCTCATTTTCAAAGAAAAAGGTACCATTTTAATGTCATTTAGTCAGTTTAAAATTTTAATTATAGAGTAGTTAAAGCAATAACAAATGTAAAACTAAAGTACTTGATAAAAAATTAGAACTGCTGAAACTTTGTATAAAATACATTTAGGTTTTATTTGACTAACAAAGGCTTTTAAATAGGAGAGCAACTTTAAAAAAGTTTTATAATGTCTTATGCACTATTATTTATAAAGTAGGACAAAATAAAAGTAAACAAATGTGCTAAATTTAAGTGTTAAATTTTTTATGTTTATTTTCAAATGAAATAGTAAGGCATACTATGAGCATTATAGGAAAAATAACTCTCATCAGTATTCTAGGCACCTCGTATTTTATTCAGGAATATCACAAGTAATCTTTAATTTCTAAATCATAACACACAGAATAGAATATATGTTTCAGTGTACAATTATGTTGTATATAAAATATAATAAAATATGAGCTCTAGTTAAAATGAAAATCAGACACTTTAATTATAGAGTAGTTAATATAATATTCTGAATATAGAATATTAGAAATAATAACTTTACAAATTGATTAATACAGTCATCTCATAATTCATTATTATGTTTACTTGTAAAAGAGGTGTATGGTGGGCTTTATTTACCTGAATTTGAAGACAAGAGAGATGCTTCACATGTCCTACAAATACAATTAATGTTTAATTTACAACCCGCAGCAACAGTATGCATAAGTATATAATTATATTTTTTATTTCATAAAAAAGTAAAAACAAAGACTTCCAAACACATCTTGCAATGATTTTTTTTCATTGTGTATATGTCAAATCATCTAGAAAAATATAAAAAATGGAAGCTTAAAGCCTAAAATGTAAATTTGTATCATAAAGTTAATCCAGTTGACTTTCAACATTAGAATCATATGGTCAAAGCTTATGAATTCATTTGATAGTAAATCTATCCTGTATAAAATTACAATTCATCACTTAGTCAAAATTCCTTTTTAAATTATTATTATTGTGGTTTTCATATTTTTTCTTCTCAATGTATATTTTTATTGATTTTTGTGCATTGCATAAAACACATCTGTATGCCCTATACCACTCCCAACAGGTTTCATGCATTCTGTTATATATTTTAAGGCCTGTCAAATCAAGTTTGTGTACCCAGATGTCCCTTGATGCAAGTACAGCCAAAGGAGCGTAGTCATCATATCCTAGAGTTACTCACTTAAAGGAGATCTACTCTCCCTCTCCCTGCAGTAATCAGCTGCCAATGGTTTCTCAGCTAGGGTTGGCCTACCTGTCCATTTCCCCAGTTCTACACTGGGTTTCTGTCTGATTGAGTTTGCACGGACCTACCACATTCTGTCACCATTGATGTACACTATATGAACAAATTGCCAGAGGCCTGGAAGACTCTGTTTCCTTATGATCATGCACCAACCCTGGTTCTTACAATCTTTCCAGCCCCTCTCAGTTATTGCTGAGACATTGGTGGATGAGGTTTAATATAGGAATCTTATCCAGGAACATATATTCTGCAGTCTCTTATTCTCTACACCTTGGATAGTTGTGGCCGTCTGTGTGCATCACCTTCTGCGTTATGAGGAGGCTTTGCTGATGAGAGATGAGGGATTCATCAATATTCTCTATGCCCTGTTCTCCTATGTTCCATGAGCCTTAAGTGTAGAAGTGCCATTGTAGATGTGTCACTTAGGGTTGGACATCTCTCAGAAACTAATTGTGTGTGTGACCAGTTGGGAAACCCTGTTAAAATATCCATATGTTGCAAAAAGAAGCTGTTTGATAAGTGGTGATTTAGATATACTTGTCTCTAAATATAAGAAGCCTTATTTTACATACAGAAAGAAGAGAGCTCAAAAGAGGGGAGATAATTGGAGACAGGTATTATCAAAGGGAAAATGAGAAAAGTAAGGGTACTTCAACTGGGCATGGAAGAGGATGGTTAGAAAAGATGAAAGAGAAGAGAGATACATAAATGTTTAGGTGGTGTGAAAAACCAGAGGGAAATGCATTAGCTCAAAAACCTACTGGAAAATACATGCATAATATCTGAACTTGAGTGTAGTATACCTTAAGTCTTACTATACGACAAGAAACAGTGTTAGGCAGGAGAAACCTCTCTTCAAGTTGTTGATCAGATAATCCAAGAGGCTTCAAAAACAGCTCAGGATATCCCACATATCTAGACTATCTCCTAGAACTTGAAGGTAAGACCCTATTGCTGAATACAAGTCATACTTCAGACACAGGACTTGGAGCAATAGAGTTTGACTGGACTTGGAGGCCTCCTCCTTGAAGTCTAGCTCTCATAGTTCTAGAGGTTATTAAGCAAGCTGCTAAAGGAGAAAAATCAATAAATGATCCAACCCCATCTTTAATGCCTAATATCCACAACAATGACTGGCACAACAAACTATTGGTTCAGTAGTGGCATTTTTAATTTTGGGGTCACTATCAGGACTTAAAAGCCCTCTCAATGGGAGGGAACTCATGGGTGCCACTGTAAACATAGCCAAATACACATGGAGGGAGAGGTCATAGATCCTAGAGAAAACCTTTATCTGTCATATCCTTGATAAATGTAATTTCTTCTTGTATGCTAAATATGGTTTTTATATTCTTAATTCTTACATATACCCCACCCTAGTTCTCAAAGTAATTACCCAACTATACTAAGAACTCTGTAATTATGGAATATGTAATTGAAAATCAAGAACATTAAGAAGCATCTGAGAGCTAGATATACTAGATAAGCTGTGATGCATAATTAATCTGTAATTTCATTAGTTACTAATGTTAGGGAAAAAATAGATTTCCAAAGAAAAAAAAGTATTAAATAATACATATAAAATATTTTTG
>NW_008337147.1:2002265-2013985 GCF_000622305.1 Nannospalax galili
TTTGAAGTTTGGGGCCAAAAAATAGAAAAAAGAAAGAAAGAAAATCAAGAACATGATAGCATTCCTGATGGCAATATGTTGTATATGGTATATTGTATTGTGAAATTAAATTATTTCACAAAATTAAAAAATGATGTTTAATTGAATAGTAGCATCCATTTTTGTATATTTAAATATTTAATTATTTGCTTCTGTATGTGTGAGTGCCTACATGTATGTATGTGCAATATATGCATACCTGGTGCCCACAAAGACCAGAAATGCATGTTGGATCCCATGAAATGGAGTTACAGGCAGTTTTGAGCTACCATGTGGTACTGGAAACCGAACCTGTATCTGCTGAAAGCTCAACAAGTGCCCTTAACTGCTGAGCTATATTTCCAGCTCCAGTGACATATGCGTATTTTCAAGAGCATTGATTTATATATCACTGTAATATGTTTCATTGAAATTCACTTTATTTTTAAGATTTGATTCAACTGGTTATATGTCTGATTAAATGTTTCAATGATATATGTCTGCCCCAAGATCTTACTTTGATATTTTACCTATTTGGTTACATGTTGGTTCTCTTTCATGTAATCTGTAAAGTACAATGTGTGTATCTGGTTCTAGTCTTCATTTGGGAAAATGTGATATAGTCCCGAATTTTAAACATATATCTACCAAAATAAACTATTATCTGGGCTACTGTATTTGCTGTAAGACATTAAGATAACTGATATGCAAATCATATAATGTATGTATATTGACTTTGTAATTGTCATCAACATAACCTTGATGAATCATACCTATTTGACTCTGGATTTTCTTTAAGAAAGCGAGCTTGAATAATTAAGGGGAAAACCACATGGTGTTTAAATTCTTATCCATTGTACTTTGTTACTTTATTTTTAAACTTGAACAATTTTTCTAGTCTGTAATTTTAATGTCTAATGAATGTGCTATAAATAACTTTATTCCTTTCATCTCCAGGTATTTAATTATCAAACAGCATAGGGGACTTTTATGCTACTATTTTCCTTTCATATTTTATAATGATATTAACCTGCTAGGACAATCATTTTTAGGTATTTTCCTTAAATATATGCAACTCATTTGAACATAATTCTTCCTCACAATAGTATGCCTACCCAACACAATCCATCTTTAATAATTTAGCATGACTGAAATCTACTGACATTTAACTTGTGTTTCTTGTTACTTAAATTCCAAGTTATGGTTTTGTCTGCCTGCCTATCAAATATATTCTGACTGTTGAACTCAGCTGGATATCCAATTTTAAGGTATTTCACTATATGTAATTCAATTTTAAGAGATAGACTATTTAGAGGCTAAGTTCTCTGAAATAGTCCTCTGGTCTTCATTTCTTTATAATGCTAGCCTGTTCTTGTATCTCTTTCTGGTAACTCTTCCTCTGCTGTGCTCTACATGGACTTTTCAAAGAAAAGAAAAAAGACTACAGAATTTAGATCAAGCCATTTAGCATAAAAAAGAGTTTCAGGTTAATAAGTACGTTGATTTTGATCCTTCAAGTTTTAAGAGTGAAAGTTGTCAGTACATACGAAGTTAGTGACACAACTTGGAATGGACCTAGTAAGACTCAAGTTTTTTTAAAAATGCATGCATATATCCATTCAATTGTTAAACCTAAAAAAATTACTACTGGTCAGAAAGTAGTAATTTTAACAGACACGTGATCTCTCTTACCCTCTGCACCTATATGTGTATAATTGCTAAGATATAGACTATAAACTGAGAAATAAAACAGAAAGAATTTGTGCTAAATTGATGGTGGTTGTTAATGTACAATGGTACAGCTAGTTTAGCTATGGTTAGTCATATTTACTGTGTAAATAAGCTTAGATAAAATTTTCCATCCCAGCCCCCACATGGCAGCTAACAACTGTCCGTAACTACAGTCCGAGGAGATCTGACAGCCTCTTCTGACCTCCACAGGCATTGCACGACTTGGGTGCACTTACCTACATGCAGGCAATACATGCATACACATAAAATAAAAATAATAAATAAAATTTTTAAAAATATAGTATTTCTTGCCATAAGGTTGTTTTGGTGTTTCTGTGAATTAATATATACAGAAAATTTTAAATATTTTGTGGCATTTGTTAAGCGAAATATGACTAAACATAACCATTAAAGGAATTTCAAAGATTTTATCAAATAAGACCTATTAGAAAAATATGCATTAGAAATTCAGAATCATAAATGTACACTCATAAAACTATTTATGTTTACACCAAATATGATACCATAAGTAAAATAGGAAGAAAAATTCTATATATGCAAAACTCAGAGAAAAAACATGTGTCAAAATATACTGTTAAAATATATTTCTATCATTCTGCATTTCCATTTTCTGACTTGATTTAGCTTTACTGTATTATCTAAAACATAATTTATAGGTGCTGCCTTTTATTTTATATTAGTCATAGAGGAACAAATACTTATTCTCTATTTAAGAATTATATATCATGAAGATCCCCTGTAAAATTGTTACGCATAATGCATAGGATAATTGTTTGTAGTATTTGAAAGATTTCTATGTCTATATTACTATATTTTACTTAATTAGTTTAGTGAAATGAGTGTGATTTTTTTCTGGGGTTTAATATTAATTCTGAATAATAACTGCATTTCTATGCCAGCCTCCTGTTGTCGATAAAATGGAAACCTGAAAGTAGGATACTTTGCCTCTTTACCTGCCAGTCTGCATTTGGGGAACATTCACTATAATGACCATCACATTCCAGCTTCATTTCATGTTTTAGGACAAAGGAGAATATTTTTAGTAATGCTTTTTATTAATTTCAGAATTCCATATACTATATTTTGGTGACATTCAGAGGTTGTCCTCTCCTCCCTCCCTTCACCACTACTACTTCAATTTCATGTCTGTCATTACTATTTATTTGATTATTTAAAGTTTTTTTCTTAAAAGCCCATCAATTCCAATGCATGCCTCTTAATTGCTCCAGGGTGTGTGTCCCTGGCCTGATGTCTGATCAACCTACCAGGCATCACACCACTAAAAAACTGACAACTGACTCTCCCTCTCCCAGCTAATAGTTCTCAGCTAATGCTGGGATTTCCTGCCCATCTCTTTCATCCATCCTGGGCCCCTGTGTGGCTTGAATTTATACAATTTGGTGCAAACAGTCAAAGTGTTATGGGTTCATATGTGCAGCTACCCCGTGATGTCTAGACAACACAGTGTCCTTGTATTCATCTACCACATCTGGCTATATCATTCTTTCTGTCCCTTCTTCCACAATGATCCTTGAATGTTCAGAGCAGAAGCTGTGATATAGGTGTCCCATTTAGATCTGGATATTATGCAGTCTCTGTTCTGCACATTGATTATTTGTGGGTCTCTGTGTTTATTACCCTCTCCTTCTAGAAGAACCTTCTAATTGACAGTTGAGGGATGTACTAATCTATGAAAATAACAACAAGCCACTGTGATTCAGTTTAATATTATGTCTATTTAGCAGAATAATAGTAGGATTGCCATGATAACAGTGTCAGGACTCATTGGTTGTGAATCAAGACTCAAATTCAATTAGAAGGTGATTGGTTACTCCTCCAATGTTTCTATCACTATTACACCATTGGGCACATTTTGACTAGCCAGTTGTCCCTGGAGCTCTGATTGTTCACAGCTGGACAAGGTTGATGATTACCTTTTTCAGACAGTAACATGCCAGTCATCAGAAATGTAGCTTCAGCTTGATTTATCCTGGTTTGTTCTTCATTTCACTTTTGTAGTGTCTTCAGCAATAGGTTCCTGCCATCGAGTTCAGTTGGGTACCAAATGTAATGATACTAGCTAGTACTGTTTGAGGATCTATAATATCTCTCCCATTCCTGGCACTGGGCTTTTCATTTGCTCATCTATTAAGGCCTTTGAACCCCTGTTATAGGGTAACTAACTATTTTTATATTGTATATATTTATGCTGAGAGATGCTTCTCTAGTAAATTTCCATATGACTCTTCCAAAAAGCTTTTAGTGTTAGGCATCCCTACATTTGCTCCTTCTTTGCAAAAGTAAAAACTTTAAAGACTAAGTCACAGAGGGCTGGAGAGATGAGTAGGAGCACTGACTGCTCTTGCAGAGGACCCAGGTTTGATTCCAGCATCCATATTGCAGCTAACAACTGTCCATAACTCCAGTTCCAGGGGATTCTATGCCCTCTTCTGACCTCTACAGGCATAACATAGGTGCACGTACATACTTGCAGGTCATACACTCACATACAAAAATAAAATTAATAAATAATTTTTAAAAGAGAATAATTCATAGGAGGCCCAAACTTTATCACTCTATCTACTATAATTCCTGCAGGTACGGTGGATCAAAATTATAATTTGAGCTGTTGGGAAGCTAAGACAGGAACATTGCCACCAATATTAGGCCAGTCTGGTCTACATGGTGAGTTCAAAGCAAACTTAGGCAACAGTATGAGATGCTATCTAAAAGAAAACAAAACAAACACAAAATAGAACAAAGTCAAAGAAAAGTACTCAATAACAAAATAAAGGTTACTGGGGGCGGAATTTTAGAGAGAGCATGGAAATATGTGTCTTCACTATATAGTTTACCATATACATTGCTTCATTGTAGCAAACACAGTTATATTCTCCATAAGAAAACGATGAGGGACTGGAGAGATGGCTCATCAGTTAAGAGAACTGGCTGCTCTTGCAGAGGACATGGGTTCCATTCTCAGCACCCACATGGTAGCTACCAATCGGCTGTAATTCCAGTTCCAAGGGATCAGATGCCCTCTTCTTACAGGCATTACATGATGGGGACAGTTACACACATGCAGGCTCATGTACATAAAATTAAAATAATAAATAAAAACAAAAAGAAATCAAGCAATGGATATGATAATCTAATTTTAGAATCAGAATACTGCTATTTTATTCTTTTGTTATCTGCCTCAAAAATATCTTAATTTCAGTGAAATATCTTCTTAGCAAAGTAGATAAATGTAGATAATGAATATTAAATTGTTTTTGTCCCTATAGATATGAAATATCCAAATGTTTTATTTTCACTTTGTTCATCGATTCAGCATATAGTTTCCAACTCCTCCCCTTAATGAAATGCATGAGATTTCTTGGTCTTAGTATATGTATAGTATATTATATGCATATATATGTAATTCAATTAGTGGAAAAAGTTAATTTTTTAAATTTGTGTTATATATTTGCTCTTTGCAGTCATATTAATATGGCATATCCATACAATCTATGAATCATTTTAAATATAAATCAATGGTCAACCTGAGTGAGAGTGTGAAAACTTAACATGAGTAGTATTATGCTAACCTACAGTTCACTAATATCGTTGAAACATTACATTATGGACTAAAAGTATCAAAAGTAGGACTCTAACTTGACACAAAAGGCCTTAACACAAATGACAGAACATATGAATTCCAGTGGGGTCAGGGAGACTATAGGAGGGTGCCAGTCAGGATGGGGGTATAAAGATGATTAAGATGATTAAGATTGATTGAGATGTTGTGTTCTATAAAATACACAAAAATTCAATAAAAACATATAAATAATACAAAAAGTAAATAATATTTTGAAGTTTAGAAAGCATTAATTATTAACCTAAGTAAATTAGTTCTCCAAATGAGTAAAATTGCTTTGAATTACTTCAGACATTTCCTGGTGACCATAAAAATAACCAATATAATCACACTCTTGAGTTTCCTCAAAGCACAGAATTTACTTAGACTTCGAAATGTCCCTGCTATGTAACGGTGCATGCGTGTGTGTGTGTGTGTGTGTGTGTAAAATGTCACTGATTATAAGTCCCTGAATTATGGTCTTGAAATTTCATTTTTAACACTATTTTTCTATATGATTCTCGATGTAAAGGAATAAATTTTGATTCTTGTGACACTATCCCACTCATTATACTACATAGCTATAATGATTGAAAAAAAGTCTGGTATTGGAATAAAAACTGATAGATCAATGGAACAGAAGAGAGGAACTGGAAATATACCAACAGGGATATCCTCACCAATTTGTTTTTACAAAGCAGGCAACAACATACATTGAGAAAAGAAAGACAATTCTATACATAATATTGGTAAAACTGGATATCCACCTGCTGAAGAATGAAATTATATTCATATCTTTCATCTTGTACAAAAACAATTCAAAATGGATTAAAGACCTATGTTTGTCCTCTATTGTCATCACTGTTTGATTTTTCTAAGTTAAGCAATCATTTCTGTTTTTTTAAATATTATATCCAGAGTAAATGAAGACAAATGATATTTACTATTTGGGGATTAAACTAGGAAAGTTCGAAGGTAAATTATTTTGATTTTTTACATTTCACTGCAATATAAAAAAACATAATATAATAACATAATATAATGTATTTTGTAATACACATCACATATACAATCCATGACAATCCATGATGAACACAACAAATAAATATTAAAATCACGATTTGGGAGGAGGGCATTTAGAATAGGTCTGCTGCATTGTTCTCTGTTGGTTTTAGTCCATCTGGAAAAATACAAGAAAATACCACAGATCAACAGCTCATCCCATATAGCAGGAGGCCTCCAAAGATGGCACGGATGCAGAGCCCTGGGATTCAGCAAGAATTCACTTCACTTCTTGTTCTGCAAATAGCCCACCAAAAGGAGCCAACGCCTCCATACCCTGCTTGTGAGCCCAGTGACTGCTGACAGACTGCGTGGCATGGACCAATCAGAATATGATATGTAGACTAAAGGAACTTGGGGCGGAGAAAAGGGAAATATAAGGTGTGCCTCCTCCTGCATTAAACGAGTCTGCAGCACCTCACCTAGTGCTTGCTTCTACCTGACTCCTGGGGACTGTGTGTCGTGACCCCGTTCCTCCCCCCTAATCGGCAGGGGACCCGATCCAGGTTAGGGTCTTCACAGCTGGCCTGAGGAGAACCCGCAATACCTGGCGCCTGAACACGGACTCCTGACCCCGGTGTTGGTGACACCCAGAACCTCGGTTCGTTCGGTAAATAGTCCCCTGGTATTGTCTGTTCCTTCGGCTGCTCGAGGGTAAACGAGTAGCCCCCTCCTCTGTCCTCTCCACCCTGTCTGTCGTCTTTATTGTTGGACTAGTTTGTTAGATCAGGGAGGCACACTCCACCATGTGGTCCCGAAGCCCATGTCGGCACCTCCCTCCCCTTGGCTCATCCCGGTGAGTTCACATAAGGGCTGATCCACCCCGAACTCAGAGCTCAGGCTTCAGGTCACCCTGTTGCCTGTCCCAGAGACACTGAGTGAGCATACGGCTGGAGGTGTCACAGCCTCCAGAAATCCCTCACTGAGCACAAGAAATTTGGATCTGATACACCTCTACATGTTGGAGCAGTTTACATCCTAGTGGCTCACAGTGCTTCTTTACTTCCTTTGTGCCCTCTTGGTAGTCATCCTCGTGTTCTACTTTTGTGGCAAATTCCCCTTTGCAAGACCCTCCCACAATGGGCAATTTACCACCACAATGCAGGGAACCACAAATGGCAGCACTCAAGGTGCTCCTTAAAACCGGAGGGTTGAAAGTGAAACCAAAAGATATCGAACACTTTTGGGATGAAGCCACTAATTTGGCTCCATGGGTCTCCCCTGAAAACATGTGGGACCCTGACACGTGGATGCAGGTCCTCTTCCTGGCCCGAAAAAGGGAGGACAGGTCGGGGATCACTGCCCCGACATCATTCGTACTGATCCTCCAGGCCATCATTACTAGCCTTAAATCCTCCTCTCCTGAGGAAGTCATCTTGGCCTACAACAAACACTGCTGAGAGCAATCTAGTGTAGATCTTGCTATTACCTCAACCCCGGACCCCCAGGACCCGGAAGTGGATGCTGCCTCTGTGCCCACTTCCAATAAGGAAGGAGCTCCTTTGCCTATATCTCAGGATACTCTCCTAGAGCTACCATGTCCAAAAATTCCCCTACCCCATTACACATGAAAGGAGTTACTCTATCCCCCCCCAGTAACCATCCCACCCCTTCCCCTGCTAATGTGCCCCTCCCTCCTAGACCGCCCTCTTTAAAGCCTCACCCGCCTTTGTCTGCATTTCCAGTTAATGTTGGCCCGATGCAGTGCAGCGCCCATGGCTTCCCACCCCACTTGCTGATCTTGTTCTTATCCACAAGGCAGCTGAGCAATCAGGCCCTGACTCCCCACATTTTGAACAGATTCTTCGCCAGTGGTCCTTACAGTTACAAACCCACTATGATTGGTATAACTTACTAAAGCAGTCTTAGAACCCTCAGTCTTTCTAAACTGTCATGGAGCCTATGAAGATCAGGCTGAAAGCCAGGTATGGCCTCAACATTACGTTGGACATGCTCACGGGACGTGGACAATATACTGACACCATCTCCCAGCCTAATATTGGCCTCCATGCCTATTTTCAACAAGTTTCTGACTTGGCCTTTAAGGCCCTTAAATGTTGCTCCCCTGCTGACCCACAAGTCTTTTTCTGTAATTTGATTCAACAGTCAGGGGAGTCCCTCACAGACTTCCTTACCTGTGTCTCTGAGGCAGTAGAGTGGAGGGTGGAGTCTGGACCCACCCAAGAGGTTCTTATCAAACAATTAACTTGGGAGGTACTAAACATTCCTACTTGTAATGCTATTTTGCCTGCCCACAATGATAACATTCACAAATGGGTACTCACTACTACACAGTTGGACCCTAGGGCGAGCCCTATTGAGGCTTTGACCACCTCCTTGGAGAGTCTTTTGGTCAAGGAAAACCTGCCCAATTTGGCACATGGGAAGGCTGCTGGAACTGTGGGGGACTTGGCCACTTTCGTAGTCACTGCCCAAGAGGTACAGTCCACCCCAAGACTTGCTTCCCCAAGTGCAAAAGAGGGTTCCATTGGGCTAAAGACCATAGGTCACACCCTCAACCAGACTCAGCTCCTATAAACTCCACCCGGGGCACCCCTCAGCCCCACCCACAAGAGGGGAAATGAGACAGATATTATGGACTCTCCCAATTCTCAATCATTCCCCACTAATGGCCCTGTTCCTAGATGGAACTGCCATAAAGGGCCTAGTAGAAACAGGGGCTGATGTCACCATTATATCAGAAACTGAATACCTTAAATTCCCTCATTGGAAATACTGGTCAGGCCCTATAAACTGGCTCAAACAATTTATACCATTCCCTGACTTGGAATTCCGGGACTTGTTCTCCCTGCTGGAACGCTGTATTCACCAAGTTCAAGGAACCCTCTCACCCAGTCAGCTAAGGATCTTCTTAATAAGACAGATCATATACTCTGTTCTGCACCACTCAGACATCATGACCCCGCAGAACCATTACTGGCCTAATCCTCTGGACTAAAAATGGTGTCTTGGGGGCGCTATGGCAGCAAGACCCCCTGGTGTGGATCCACACGGCTACCTCAGACCTAACTAGGCTTAGCTCTAAGTATGATATTGCCTTCAAGTTAGCAGTTAAGTCCCGACAAACAGCCAGGCGCATATTCGGAAAGGAACCTAACAAAATTATAATGCCCTTTTTTTCTTAAGCAGTCCCAAACATTATGGGCAGACTCTCTGGCCTTCCAACTAATGATGTCCAGGTTTATGGGGGAGTTGGATAACCACACACCCCCAGATAAGCAACTGGACAGCCTGGCCTGTTTGGAAATCACCACTCAGCCACACACTTTCCCCTGCAAAGAACCCCTACCTTTAGCCATGCTAGCCTTCTCAGATGCCAATAAGTCCAGTTATGGTGCTGTCATTCAGCGCATGGGAAAGGATGACATCTGTTATATACAAGCCAATCCTGGCTCTGTCCAATTTAGGGAGCTCTTGGCCCTGTTAAAAATCTTCCAAGTCTGCCAGACTGAGCTGCTCAATATATTCTCTGACAGCCAGTATGCAGTTCAGGCCCTCAGATGTCTTCCCTTTGTTCGAGTACTAGGCCACAAGGATCCCATCACTAGAATGATGAGAGCTCTCCAGATTATCTTAGATAACAGACAATGGCCCTGGCACATCTCCCACATAAGATCACACACCAAGCTCCCTGGGATCTTGGCAAAGAAAAATGACAAAGTAGATAAACTTATATCTGTGGCCCAGCGTGATGTGGCTGCACCCTGTTTATGTTTCCATGAGTGTTTGTTCAGAGTTTGTTGATCCAAATTTGTTTCTATTTGCTTCCTTACATGTACTAATAAAAAAGATAAAAAATGTGATTTTGAGAAGCTAACTATCGAGGGAAATTGGTCCTTTCTCTTCAGACTTAAGCTAGTTATTCTCAAAAGTGTTCTCGAAAATTTTCTAGGTTCAGGTTGACTCCCTGACCCTGTGAAAGGATGTGAGAACAAACACCCTACATGTTGGATACTTTCGCATGTAGGATTGATCTACCAAAAGAATTCACCTCCATTATCAGTTTTCTGGGTTGATAACTTGGGCTGGTAACCAGGTTGTTAACCAACCGGGTCGACTTGGTGAGAGGAGGTCAATCTGGGAGAACAGAACAGTAATGGAGGGCTGTTACTGAAAACTGGTTCCAGGTCTGTCCACACTGTGTGGCTTTGGGATGCGAATTCCTGCCAATCATGTCGACATTCCATTATAAACATCACATGTACATGGTCCTTTAAATTTATCAGTTAGGTCTATTGGTACCAATTACTAAATTTACAGTTACCTCTTTGAAGGTGGCCTGGTGAGCTATGGATTGACAAAGACTACCTTCGCATGAATTGCCTTGCGAGGCAGTGGGTTGTTATATTGGATAATGTTGTTATCTTGGATAAGAGCTGGTGATGTATTTCTGTTTCAGTGTCCTGATATGACAGGTCGATGGACATTCTCTGGTATGGAGGACCAGAGAATGAAAATGGTAATGTCTGTTTCTTTTTCGAGGCATCGGTGTGGCAGACCGGCAGTTGTTAATACCTTTGTACATCTTTTGGATCCATTAATATTAAATATAAAAGGCTTTGTTAAAAAATAAATCAAACATTCTAATGACATCAATAAAATTGCACGCACTTTTAAAATTTGATACTAGTTATTATATAGATGATAAGCGTTGTTAAAAATGAGATGTTAATATTTTTAAATTACTTAGATCTACTGATATCAGTTAAAAATTTTCTTTAGTTTGTTTGCTTGATTTCATTTGTTAAGATTTAATTTTCTTGTTCTTTGTGTGTTTGTGTATCTTGTAAGTTGTAACAATTTGGATCCATCAGTTTTAAAGATGTCAGCTATATTGTTCGCACTTCTAAATCCACTTCTACATTTAAAATTTTGATTAAAGGTACTGGTACCTATTGCTCGAATTAAAAATTATTTTAATTAAGTACTAAATTATGTATATGATATATATTTTTCTTACAATTTGTTTAAAAATTTTCTTTTAGTTTCGACAGATCTTGAAGTGTGCTTTTGCATACTTCTTGAAAGTTTCAAGGAAAAAAAATCATATACCAGATCATGGAATTTAAAAGCCTTTATTAGAAATATTAAGGTTGTATTCTACTATTAAATATTAAGGTTGTATTTTACTATTAACCTTTATTTTAACTTTCATCCTTATTTAAACTTCTATAAAATCTTAGACTTTTGTTTCTTAGTCAAATTTTGCTTCTTATTAACTTTTACTTTTAGGTTAATATTTTCTTCC
>NW_008337147.1:2014310-2055638 GCF_000622305.1 Nannospalax galili
GTGGAGTTAACGCACGTGGTCTCCTACCCAATGCCCTCTGGCAAATGGATGTATTTTCACTTACCTATTCCTGACAGGCATAATTATTCTTCTCTTTCTAATTCTTAAATGCCTTGTTCTTCATTCCTGCAGTCAGAGAAAATTCAATCATTCGGTGTATCAGGCCCTCAGAGCAATTCACAAAGATGATTTCAACCCGCCTTATGCAGCCTGACACACTTGGCTTGCACAAATGTAGGAGGCCTCCTACAGATAATTCCCCACCTCGACTGATCCCCCGGGATGATAACCCTTGGAGGGCTGGTAGCCAATGACGGGTAAGATCCTGTTGGGCTGGATCAACCTAAGCCAGGACATGGACGTGTATGTCCATGCTCCAGTGACGGGTAAGGTTCATGCCCAAATAGGACAACCTAAGAAAGGCACAGTCCATCATCCTGGGATCATCCTGATGTGGAGCTGCCTACAAGCTCTTCTGGACAGTCTTTTTTAAAGAAAAAGGATGGAAATGTAGCAGGAGGCCTCCAAAGATGGAGCGGACCCAGAACCCTGGGATTCATCAAGAATTCACTTCACTTCTTCATCTGCAAATAGCCCGCCAAAAGGAGCCCACACATCCGTACCCTTCCCGCGAGCCCAGTGACTGCTGACAGACTGCGTGGCATGGATCAATCAGAATACAATATGCTGACTAAGGGGACTTGGGGGTAGAGAAAAGGGAAATATAAGGTGTGCCTTCTCCTGCGTTAAATGAGTCTGCATCACCTCACCTAGTGCTTGCTTCTACCCAACTCCCGGGGTCTATGTGTTGTGACCCCACTCCTCTTACCCCCTAATTGGCAGGGGACCCAATCCAGGTTAGGTTCTTCACAGCTGGCCTTAGGAGAACCCGCAACACTCCCATAGATATTTATTTTAAATATAATTTGTGTCGAGGAAGTCTAATGTCAATGCACCAACAGATGCATAACTTTTACTTCTCATTGTAGCCTCACATGATAAAAGAAAAATGCAGTCTCTTGCTGGCTCTTTGTATTAGGAAATACCTGTTGGTGTGAGCTCTTTCATTATGTCATAACTGCCTTTTAAAGACTGAATTTAAAAACTATTACATTGGGGATTAAGTTTTAAGATGAATTTGGGAATGGTCACAAAGGTGAGCACCATAATACTACCTTTATGGATTTCAATAATTTTCCTAACTGTCCAGGACCTCACATTTTCATACATAAAACATAATTAATAATGATATATTATAATTATATATGTGTGATCCTTAAAGAAAAATAATGCAAGCAGAACTTTTACCCACAGCCTAGAAGTCATTCTTACAGTTTAGCAATTCCTAGAAATGTTTGAATATGTTTAAATATATATTTATTCATATATATATATATGTTTTACTTCCAAAAAGAGAATCAATATAAGCAAATGTTAAGTTCAGTAGGAAATGTAAAATATTAAGTTAGCATGAGGTAGGAGGAGAAGATACTCTGAGTAATGGAGAGGCATTTTATAGAAGAGAATAAAGAGAAAAGAAAATAGGTTATTACATGCTGATGAAATATGAAATATGTTGTAAAGATAAAGAAATATAAAAATCTCACGGGCTGCTGAGTAAAGTTGAAAGAGCTACTAAAATGTTCAGAATGATGGGAAGGTAAAGTGAAAGGGAGCCAGACATATTCCATAAAGGGGGATCTAAAGAGCGCTTCCTTTTCCCTTCAGGGACAGATTATTTCCTTGTTATAGCTCTCAGAAAAACTTCACATAGCCTTTAAAGAGTCATTACATAGCCAAACACTATTTATTGATGCAGAAACTGGCCTTGGGGATAAAAAAATAAAATAAAAAGGCTTCCTTCATCATAAATCCAATTGAAAAAGGAGATATGTAACTAATTAAGGCACCATATAGTAGTGCTTTAAAGGAACCACATTATAAATGCTATGGAAAGAATTCATATCTGCCTGTGATGCAGCTCTGGTTATCAGAATAACTGTCCTTCTATAATGAAATACAAAATTTGACTACAGTAGTTTTAAAAGTGACTGCTACTGGAAGCAATTGGAAAGGATATAAAGGTCAGGAATATATGTTTCAGTGTGCTAGAACCAAACAAATATGATCTGATGACTCAATTCTTCAAATGAATTTTTTCCTTATCAGAGGATTTTCTTATACTAATAAGAACCAGAAAGGTTATACAGGAACTACAAGCCCAACACTTCTGATCTTGGAATTGAATAAACATGGCCGCCAAGACTGTCAGAGTTCAAAACATGCTGTATATTGAGGTAAAGGACTCCAATAAACCAGCTCCCAAATAGCCGTTAAGAAGTTCGAAAAGTAATAACAGACGTTCAGATTCTCTGGGCTGAAGCTATGAGAACATTTGGAATGTGAAGGAAGACAGAGCATGGCTTACGATAGTTCTTAAGTTTTCATCTGGGACCCTTTATTTGGTCCTAACATTAAGTATTGATGTTTAATGTTAGCCCATTTGGTATTGATGTTTAATTTTAGCCCATTTGAGTGGTTACTAACATCAATAATTTCACAAACATTTAAAAATAATTTTTTCAATTCAGGTTCATATTTCCAAATTAACTTGGATATCTTCACTTGCACATATCTAAATTTGTTGAGATGAGTACCTTCTTTATCCCTCATTTCACAAATCAATATTCCTGGATTTTGTTACATGCCTTTGTATACTCAGGAATGCAAAAGTTGTACACCCATAACTTCTGACTACTTGTTTTCTATCTCCAGAAGTCCTAAGGTTCACATTCTGTAAGTTAAGTTTTAAAAGCCTCCAAGGACTCATACATAATTCCAGTTTTTAATTATCCAGTTGATACCACCTCTTGCTCACATTATTTCTGTATAACCTTAATGGCATCCTTGCTTCTGCATTACTTCCTTTTCAAAAAGCAAAGTGACTATCATTTGTTGTAACATATGGTCTCTTATGTGGCTAATTTTCATCCCAATCAATTCACAGTTGCTCACAAGCTGAGCTTGTTTTTTACCATGTCTTCCCATTGGACTTGTGACCTCAGATGCCCTGTGCTCCTAGATGTGCTTATTTTTGCTGTCATTCCCTATAATATCATTTTCACTTGTTTCTCTCCTGGAAAAATATTGGTTACTCCAAAGACAGTGCAGATAAAATGCATTTTTGAAGTTATAACAATTATGTTGCCTGTATTCAGATCTATTTGTTTCCTTTTCTATGTCCTCTTAACTTGCTCAGTCATAGTGGTAGATTAACACACTGTATTATTGTAAATTGCTCAGAAATATATCCCTTACTTGCATAGTGGGCTATATTAGACTGGGTTCACACTAATTGTTGTATCTTCTTTACATCTGAACTAGTCTCTTGGGGCATAATAAGTAGTTGAACTGTTTCCTATTCCCCTAAGCAGTTTTTTTCTTTTTTCTTAAAAAGCTGAGATTGCCTAATCAAAGTTTTGAATAAAAGGGAATTGGCAACACAAAAAGCACACAATAAATTATATTCCTAATATGAAACTGCTTAGGTGTTGCATAAATAACTCTTAAGGAGCTAAAGGATTAAGCTGTTTGACTAAAATAAAATCATGGTGGTATCATTTAAAATTGGATTTGCTTATCTTCTAATCTTGTGTGCTCTTGTACCTCTAGACTTATTTATCTTTGTTCTTTATGATAACAAAAAAATAAAAGAATAATAAATAATAAAAGAATTGGTTGCAGGTTAACTAACCAAACAAGACTAATGCACTAGCTACACGATCCAAACTAGGCCCAGGATTGTGGACAAGGCAGTGAGAGGCATTTGAGTTTCTGGATAACTCAATAGGCTGGTCTTATCTTGAAGTATGTGACCAAAGCTAGGCCTGGGAGTGAGGGTAAGGCACGCAGGCAGGGGTGCTGAGTGTATTTTAGGGGAGCTCACCAGGCTTTTCCATAACTTGAAGGTAACACCATTGCTGATGATATCACACAGGAATTTCTAACACAGGGCTTGGGGAAATGGAACCTCCTTTCTGAGGTTTATCTCTCAGAGCATCTAAAGGCATTGTAGAAGCTTCCAAGAAAAACAAAACAAAACAAAAAACAGTTAATAGTACTACTCAGCCATATGGTCTATGAATCGGAATGAGTGACTCAGCAAGACAGTTCTAATGGTGCAATAGTGGCACTTTTATCTTGGGAGTAACCAACAGCTGTTTAATGTGACTTAAAGCACACTCAATACGAAGGAATTCAAGCCTGGTACGGTAAATCTAACCAACTACCAGTGGCTGGAAAGGTTACAGATCTAGAGGAGAACCTAACACTGTCATTTTCCTAAACCAAATTATGGTTCTCAAAATTCATTCACAAAGCTCCTTTATGCAGCACATAGAGACTACTAGAAAGCTACATACTAGTCAAATTGCAAAGAATAAGTGACCTTAGCAGGGGTCCAGCCAAAAGAGGTACAACTATAATACAAATGCAAAGAAATTCACTGAAGAGGGGGATAAAAGATTGTAAAAGCCAGTGGACCAGGATGCCAACTACAAAGTAGTGTCTTGGAGACACGATAGGAGAGCCGCATGCATGAAATCTCCGCAATGTGACTGAGAAAACTATACCAGGAGGTGGAAGATTTAACAAGGCTTCAGCACTAGATGAGTGCTATGGTATTCAGTGGGTGCTGATTCAGGGAGAATCAGTTTTTTCCAGGGACTAGTCCCTGATGGGTTATCCAAAACTAAATGGTCAGTCCTAATCACTTGTATATACTAGCACCACTAAATGGACTTAGTAAAAAAGACTTTATAAAACTGTGAGAGGTGAGAGGATCATGGGAAGAGTTGGTGGCAACAGTGAGAATTATGAAGGATGGTAATACAGTAGTCATGTATAAAATTCTCAAAATATTTAAAATTTTAAAAATATAAAAATTACATAAAGTTTAATATTTGATAAGAGATGGCTCAGTGGTTAAGAACACTGGTTGTTCTTGCAGAAGACCCAGGTTCGAATCCCAGCACCCACATGGCAGCTAACAACTGTCCATAACTCCAGTTCCAGGGGATCTGACAGCCTCTTCTGTCCTCTGCCGGTATTGCACAACATGGGGGCACTTACCTACATGCAAGCAATGCATGATACACATAAAATAAAAACAATAAAAAAATTTTTTTTTAATTACATAAGTTGCTCCTTCAAATATTGAGTTTAAACATTCAGCATGAAAGCACATTGAGAAAACTAGCTCCCCACATGTAACACAACGATTATGTTAAACCTGCTAGTATACATGTCTCATTTTCCATGTTTTCTCTAAGACCTACAGAAATAAACTAACATAATATTTTTGATTATATAATGATGAGTGTCAAGCCCAGGGCCTTTCATATGTTAGGCAAGTATACTACCACTGAGGTTGGTCTCCACCCTTTAATTTTTTTTTTTTTTTTGGTCATTTTGAGGTAGGGTCTCTCTGTGGCCCCAGCTGTCCTAGAACTCACTATGTAGACCAGGCTGGCCTTGAACTCTTTATGAAGTTTAATTAGAAAGTTTTGGAACAACCTGGAAGCAAAGAGTCATCATACCACAAGGGAAAAATAATATTTCCATAAGGAAATTTATATACAGAATAGTGATAACATTCTTTACTCTCTGTTTTCAAGAATATCCTCCATGAAAAGTAAATCGTGGAAAAAGAAAAATGTATAT
Organism: Nannospalax galili; assembly: GCF_000622305.1. NCBI lineage: Eukaryota > Metazoa > Chordata > Mammalia > Rodentia > Spalacidae > Nannospalax > Nannospalax galili. The sequence continues at coordinate 2,020,032 of NW_008337147.1, forward strand.
ATCATTACAGAATGCTACTACCATTGTTTAAAATGTTAAGCAGTTATTCATCTTTGGCCATGGTAATTTGTTTTATTATAAATTTTATTAAATTTGTTCTTTGACGATTTCATACTTGTGTATAATATGTTCTAGTTACTCAACACCCACCCTCTTTTGTTGTTTCAGCAATGATCCTTTGAGCAAAACAGTAGCCATTTGCATCAAAACAGCTGTGTATGCTGGCAAGAGACCATCATGAGAAGACCAGCATGAGTATTTATGTCCCCTCAGAGGAAGGGATGAAGAGGGTCAATGGATTCTCACTTAAGATTCCTCCTGCTTCCTTCTGTACCTCCCAGTCATTTGTATGAAATTCTGTCCTAATTTCATGTGGCCTTGGGTCTCTTGTAGTTAGTTTCAGCTGTCATCTTGACACAGTGCTGAGTTATCAAAGGGAACCTCAACTGAAAAACAATGTCTCTATTTAATTGACTCATGGGCATTTCTGTGATGCACTTTCTTCATTGTTAATTGATGTGGAAGTTACCAACCCAGTGTCTGGTACCACCCTGGTCAGCTGGTCCTGGGTTGTTTAAGAAAGCAGGTTGATCTTGAGCAGGAGTAAACAAGTCAGTAAGTAAGTAGTGGTCCTCCATGATTTCTGATTCAAGTTCTTGTCTTGCTGAATTTCCCTAAAGGAAAGACTGTAAGCTGTAAGGCGAAATGCTGACTGCCCAAAGTTGCTTTTGATCATCATGTTACTTATTACAACAGGAAAAGGCAAACTGTTACAGCACCTCTGAGGATGTTAGAGTATTGAAGCTGGGGGAGGTTCACTGAAGGAGAACTACTTCTATGCCACTGTTGGGAAACCAATATTCATGCTTGGTGAGGATGTTCCAGTGCAGTTCTTTTGGGGTCCATCTTGTTCCTACAAGCAGTTCCTCACTCATGATCTGTAATAAGTAAGTCCCAAAACAGCATCTGTTCCTCAGATCAAACTTTGGTGAAATATTTCTTTGTTTTTTTCATTTGGCCTTATAAAGAAGGAGCTTCTTTACATTTCCCTAGAGAGTGAATCTTCAAAACAGTTCTCTCTGTCCCCTTCTCATCAAATCTCAACCCCTTCTCTACAAGACCTTTTCTCTCATTCATGTCTTGTTTTGTGATGCAAAGATCACAAGGCCATCTGTGTGCCCATGGACTGAAATTGCCCATCCAGCCCGATGGGCTGAATTTGGGTATACAACTAAAGACAGGGATTGCCTCTCCCTCAGAATCTACCAGTAGCCAATATATAAGCAGGGAAGGGTAGGGGATCCATGAGTCCCTCATCAACCCATAACAGTCCCAGTCTTGTGCAGACTCAGTGGAAGCAACTTCAGTTGCTTAAAATCATTGATGCAATGACTGGGTCATTTCCAGAAAATAACATGTGGCAGCTTTTATTACTATTCTTTGACTAGTACAATCTTTCCAAACCTTCCTTCATGTTTTTCTTGAGCATTAAGGTGTTAGTAGTACAAATGTTTTGTTTAGTGGCCAGAAGCTTTGATTATATATTGTTTACTTATGATTTATTACTCAATAATAAAAGTATCTATAATTCATGGGTCACCATTTTTTGATCTGATACACTTTCCCTGAAAGTAAAACTTATGGATAATAATCACTACTGATAAATTAGTACCTACTTTGCCATCTAAGGATGTGTACTATTAAATAATAAATGTTTCATAATACTTTTCCAATTTCCACCAATAATTTGATGTTAACCAAGTAGGGTTGTAGTTTCTTTCTTGTTATACTATTTCTATTTAATCAACTAAGGGTAATGAATGAAATCACAACTGTATTTCTTCATTTATGATTGATTATCAGAAATGTAACTTTTAGTCAGTAGCTATTATTATAAGTTCTTGGAATCCTCAAAGATTCTGATGAGATCTTTTCTAACCAGACGTACTACTGAGAGTAAAACTAAAATTCAAAGGAGGGAGGTATAATTTAAACTACTTTCACCAATCAACAGTTGTTTTTCTGAAAATGAATGGGATCATCAGATTGCCACATTCACCATAGAGTGGCACTTTGTATTTGTTTCCAGAAGTAATGAAACAGTGGGCTTTTTTGGAAATCACTGATCCATCCGAGACACTCATCATAATACAAAGCTTGTGTGGTTGACAAATAATTGACCTTCACACAAACTGCAGTATCTCCATTCATTCTTATAATCATAAAACTTACATAATAATATAATAATACAATGCTTGTAACAGATTAAATTACAGATGAACAACTCCCAGTAAACCAAGCCACTTAAAATGAAATCCATATATTGCTTAATATAGTGCTTAATTGGAAAATATAAATAAATAGGAACTCCTTACTTAGGAGACTACAAAAGTAACAGATTTAAAATGCTGCATTTCATGTCATATAAATTTAATTAAGAGTTTTAAAGAAAATGACATTGCTCATAAAAAGAGAAGGAAATGATAGAGATCCAAATTACCCATTGAAAAAAATTAAGCCTTAAATTTAAGTTCCCATTATACACATCAATAAGGTATTGGATGAACTGTATCTTTTGTAAAATACTCTAAGAGTGTTAAAGCAAAATGTCTAAGGGAAATGACTGGAAAATGTGTTCTGGAGTACATCTGAAATCCACTTTTTCTTTAATGAAAGAGACAACAATTTTTATCTAGACTTTAAGCAGAAGACAAAGATAAGAAATAAATTCCTTGAGATTTTTCTCTTTAGATATATTTCTTTTTTCTTGTCTTCAATTCTTCAACATAGTGAGGATATTTTTAAGTGTGTTTATTGATTATTTTGTACATGCTTATGAAATGTTTGATCAAGTTTACCACAATTCCTTTCCTTCAAATTTCTTCCTTATGCCCATCAAAAATATTTTCTCCCATTCTCATGTCTTCTCTTCCTTTTTCCTTTTCTAAACTCGTGTACTCCACCTAGTGCTGCCAGTATGTGCAGGAGTGCAGGGTCATCTACTGGAGCATAGGCAGCTTCTCAGGGCATCAGATCCACTGGAAATGTAATTACAGATGGTTGTTAGCTGCCATGTGAGTCCTGGGATTTGAACCTTAGTTCTTTGCAGGAGCAGTCAGTGTTCTTAACTGCTGAGCCATCTGTCCAAATCCCATAAGATTTTTTAAAAAGGTGTTAGTTAGCCCTCCCTATTTTCCCTCCTTCACTGTACCCTCCCATCCTCCAATTTATTTAAATCTCCCATCCCATTATTGTCCTTCACCCCTTTATATCACTGCAATCTATCTCCTTTCCCTTAGAAGCCTCTATCTTCGTGACCCCTTACTAGTCACCTGTCCTCTGAGGATTTTCAAATGAAGTACATGTTTCTTAAGCTTTAAAACTTGCATACACATATGTAGAGAACAAGCAATAGTTGTCTTTCTGGGTCTGGGTTGTTTCTTTTTGTTATTTTTATTTTTAATATTTTTATTAATTTCTGTGCATTTCATACAATAGGTCCTTTTTTTATTCTTTATTTTTTGGATGAAACATTTCATTACAACTTTAACATACTCAATAACAATTTCCAGAGCAAAGATACATATCTTTCAAAAGTGGCCATAAAATTTTTAGGTTCACAGTTGAATTAATACAGTTATACAATCTTGAACTCAGTATAAATCCTGTAAGACATAAAATTGAATGAGTTTTTAACCTTGAAAAAAGATTGCCATTTCATTTTAAAATATACTGTTTCTTACAGAAAGACTCATTGTTTTTGCTAATAACACTTAAATGTTGGCACATGTGTATATAATCAGTATGTATCTGATTATTACTAGACATAGTCAGATCCTTGGCACCTGTGTATGGTTATAAAGTCATCGGGTAGATTTCAATAGTAATGTTTATCACCGCTACTAATTAGCATGACGTAGATTTTTATGCTTCCTCCTCAAATATAACTCATTTTTTAAATTGTTGATTTTTGTGTGTGTGTGTGTATCACACAGAACATCCCAAACCATCTTATTCATCTGTACACTTACTTCCCAAATGGAACCCTCCCATAGCCTCCCCCCTCCCACTAGAGCCCTAATACTCTGTCATCCCTGCTACTGTCCACTATGTTGTCAGCACCCCAGCCGTTTTCCAGTACTTGTCCATCTGGTGAATCAAGTCAGCCTATATAGAGGTCTTTGTTTTAGGAAGGTCAGCTGTTCCTCATCTAGCAGCAATCAGTTGTCTATATTCCTTTAGATCAGATTGGGGTCTGACGTTCATTTTCTCAGTTTAATTCTGGGTTACTGTCTGTGAGTCTTTTGGGCCACCCTGGCAATAACTCAAAAGAAGGTATTTCCTATCTGGCATTGTTTCTTCTTATGTAGCCTTTAGCTATATATATGGACTCTAAAAAAATTATATTGGCCCCTTTTATCTTTGATTATTCTTTCCTTTTGGGTGTTTAAGGCCATATGGTTGGCCCAAATATACCAATTTATTTTCACTCTTAAGGCCATTTGAGGATCTGTTCCTAAGAGGTCATATGGGATTGGGAGGAGCCCTTGGCTCCTTTCGTTTACCAATTCCATCTATGTGAAGATAAGCCAAAGGCCCTACTCGATCATGGCCAGCATTATTTGGGAGCATGTAGGAAATGTTTCCTCTGTGTTTACCCTCCTCTTTGTAGACTGGGCACTGGTTCAAGTCCATCTCATGGGGACTCCATGGCCTCCTAGATCAAGAGAACAGGTGACTCCCACAGTTACAGGATTTTGAGAGACTCTCACAGTCCCCTGGAACTCATTGACCTAGAGGGTGAGGAGCAAAAACTATCCTTTTTGTCCCTCTGACCAAATTAGTATAGGCCTCAAAGTATGTTAGAAGGTTAGTTGTACCACTCTGGTACTTTTAATTACCATATGACTTGTAGATACAGCTTGAAAAACGAACAATTGTCCTGAGATAAACTTTGCCTAGAAATATATTTCTTGTTTTGGTATGTATAATTTGTCAGTAGGTTGTTGGACTAATATGGTTCCCTCTGGTTTTTAAAACTACCTAGGCATTATTTATCTCTCACATTTTCTAACCCTTCCATCATGGGTTCCCAGTTAAGATGCCCCATTTTTCCCATTTCTCCCTTAATAATGCCCTTCTTCTGTGGTCCTACCTCTCTGGATCTCCTTCTTTCTCTTTATCCCCTAAGTTCCTGTATACCCTTCGCTCCCCCTCCATTAAACTACCCAATTTTTTTATCCATATCTCCTTTATTAAGGCCTGTTTACTACTCCCTGGCTCCTTTCTATTATCCTGATTCCTGTAGTTATGTCTGGATACATACTTACTTATCAGGATTTGGGGCTAGGATCCATATATGAGAGAGAACATGCATCGTTTTATGTTTTGTTTTGTTTTGTTTTTCTGAGTCTGTTACTTCACTTAGTTTAACAGTTTCTTGTTCCATCCATTTACCTGCCAATTTCATGATATCAACTTTATTGCCGAGTAAAACTCCATCTTATAAATTAACCACATTTTCATTATCCCCTTGTCAATTGAGGGACACTTAGGTTGCTACCATCTCTTAGCTGTTGTTAAAAGAGCAGCAACAAACATGGATGTACAAGTGTCTCTGCAATAGGATGAGTTCTTTGGGTATATGCCAAGGAGTGGTATAACCGAGTCATATGGTTGGTTCATTTATAGTTTTTAAGAGTTCTCCATGCTGCCTTCCATAAGGGTTGAACAAATTTGAAGCCCCACCAGCAGTGGATAAGTGTTCCTCTTTCCCCACATCCTTTCCAACATTTGGTATCATTTGTTCTCTGGATCTTAACCAGTCTGACTGGGGTAAGATGAAATCTTAAAGCAGTTTTAATTTGCATTTCCTGAATTACTAGTGATGTTGAACACCTTTTAAGATGTTTCTTACCCATCTTTACTTCTTTTGAGAACTCTCTGTTCAGCTCCTAAGCCCATCTTTTAATTGGGTTACTTCCTTTCTTGATTCTTTGTTTTTTGAGCTCGTTATATATTCTGGATGTTAAACCTCTGTCAGATGAGCTGATGGTGAAGATTTTATTTTCCCATTCTGTGGGTTTTCTCTTCACTTCCCTGGTTGCCTCCTTTGATGTACAAAAGCTTTTTAGTTTATTGAGGTCCCATTTGTAGATTATTGACCATCATTCCTGAGCAATTGATGTCTGGTTTAGAAAATCCTTTCCTACACCTATGTCTTGTAGGTTTTTGCCAAAGTTTTCTTCTAACAGTTTCAGAGTTTCAGGCTTCACATTGAGGTCTTTGATCCATTTGTAATTGACTTTTGTCAAAGGTGAAAGATAAGAGTTTAGTTTCATTCTTCTGCACTTGGAGATCCAGTTTTGACAGCACCTATTGCTGAATGTGCTGTCTTTCCTTCAGTGAAGGTTCTTGGCTGCTATCTCAAATATCAGGTGGCTGAAATTGCATGTACTCATATTTGGGTCCTCAGTTTTGTTCCATTGATCTATATGGGTCTATTTTTTGTCAGTACCATGTTGTTTTTATGACTATAGCTTTGTAATACTGTTTAAAATCTGGTATAGTAATCCCCCCAGAATTGCTACTAGTTCTCAGGGTTGCTTTGGCTATCTGAGGTCTTTTCAGCTTCCATACGAATTTTCGTACGGTTTTTTACAATTTTGTGAAAAATGTCATGGGGATTTTGATTGGCATTGCATTGAATCTATAGCTTGTTTTGGTAGGATGGTCATTTTCACCATATTATTTTTTCCAATTGATTAGCATAGGAGATTCTTCCGTCTTCTGATGTCTTCCTCAATCTCTTTCTTTAAAGATGGAAAATTTTCATTGTAGAGGTCTTTAATGTCTTTAGTCAGGTTTATTCCAAGATATTTTTTTTATTTATTTTTCTTATAGCTATTGTGAAGGGGAGTGTTTCTAAGTACTCTTTCTCCAATTGCTTGTTATTATTATGTAGAAAGGCTACATACTTTTGTGGAAAAATTTTATAACCTGCCACTTTACCGAACATGTTAATAATTTCCAGGATTTTTCCAGTGGAATTTTTGGTGTCTCTTAGATATAAAATCATATTGTCTGAAAAAAAGGGATAATTTGGTCTCTTCTTTTCCAATTATTACTCCTTTAATTTCCTCTCTTGTCTTATTGCTCTTGCAAGAATTTCAAGCACTATGTTAAAGAGGAGTGGACATAGTGGACATTCTTGTCTGGTTCCTGATTTCAATGGGAATGCTTCAAGTTTTTCTCCATTTACAATGATGTTTGCTGTGGGTTTGTTATATGGTTTTAATTATGTTGAGATATGTTCCCTCCAGTCCAGTTCCCTCTAGGACTTTGACCATAAAAGCATGTTGAATTTTGTCAAAGGCCTTCTCTGCATCTATTGAAATGACCATGTGGTTCTTGTCGTTGAGCCCATTTATGTGATTTATGACATTTATTGACTTACGTATATTGAACCATCCCTGCATCTCTGGAATAAAGCCAGCTTGATCATGGTGGATGATGCTTTTGATGTGTGTCTGTATGCGGTTTGCAAGTATTTTATTGAGAATTTTTGCATCTATGTTCATTAAGGATATGGGTCTATAGTTTTCTTTTTTGGTTGTAGGCTTTGGTATGAGAGTGACACTGGCTTCATAGAATGAATTTGGAAGTTTTCCCTCCATTTCTATCTTTTTGAATAAATTAAGTAGTATTGAATGTAGTTTTTCTTTAAATGTCTGTTAGAATTCTGCTGTAAATCCATCTCATCCTGGGTTTCTTTTATTCTGGAGGTTTTGTATTACTGTTTCCATTTCTTTTTGTGTTATGGGTCTGTTTAAGCTGTTACTCTCTTCTTGGTTTAGTTTTGGTGGTTCCCTTGCCTTTAGATACACATCCATTTGTTTTATGTTTTCAAATTTGGCAGAATATAGGTTTTTAAAGTATTCCCTTATAATATTCTGGATCATTTTGGTGTCTGTTATGTTGTTTTCCCTTTCATGTCTGATTTTGTTGATATCGAGGTGCTCTTTCTTTGTTTTGGTTAACTGGGCTAGTGGTCTGTCAATAGTGTTTATATTTTCAAAGGATGAGCTCTTGGTTTCATTGATTCTTTGTATTGTTTTATTTGTTTCTATTTCACTAATTTCTGCTCTGATTTTTGTTATTTCTTCTTGTCTGCTTGGTTTGAGTCATTTGTTGTTGCTTTTCAAGAGCCTTAAATTGCAATGTTGTCATTTATTTGTGTTCTTTCTGATTTTTTTATGTAGGCACTTAAAGCTATAAACTTCCCTCTAAGGACCACTTTCAGTGTCTCCCAGAGGTTTTGTTGTGTTATATTGTCCTTTTCTTTTATTTCCAGGACTACTTTTATTTCTTTCTTATTTTCTCTTTTGATGCAGTCATCATTCAGGAGTGGGTTGTTTAATCTCTGTGTGGTTATTTGGGCTTCATCTGATGTTGATTTTAAGTTTTATTTCATTGTAGTCTGATGGAATGCATGTAATTATTTGAATCTTTTTGTATTTGTTCATGTTTGTTTTGTGCCCCAATATATTGTCAATTTTGGAGAAGGTTCCATGGGGCGCTGAATAGAAAGTATATCCTTTGGTGCTTGGGTAGAATGCTCGGTAGATGTCTGTTAGGTCCATTTAATGTATGGTATTGTTTAATTTGGATGTCTCTCTGTTAACATTCTGTCCTGTTTATGTATCTAATGGAGTCAGTGGGGTATTGAAGTTCCCTACTATTAATGAGTTGGAATTAATCTGGGTCTTAAAGTCCTGTACTACTGTTTTAAGAAGTTGGGTGCAGCAGAGTTTGGTGAATATATATTCATGATTGTAATATCTTCTTGGTTTATTGTTCCTTTGATCACAATGAAGTGGCTTTCTATATCTCCTCTTATTACTTTTGGTTAAAAGTCTATTTTGTCAGATATTAGAGTTACAACACCTGCTTTTTTCGGAGTCCAATTTGCTTGGTATATTTTTTTCTATCCTTCCACCTTAAGGTAATGCCTGTCCTTGAAAGTGAGATGAGTTTCTTGCCTACAACAAAAAGATGGGTTTTGTTTCTCAATCCATTCACCTAGTCTGTGTCTTTTGACTGTGGAGTTCAGTCCCTTGATATTTAAATTTGTTAATGAAAGATGTGTATTGAATTCTGTAATATTTATTTCTGTTCACATTTTTGATATAGCTGTGCATTTCCACAGTTATATCTTCATTGAATTTCTTTGTGCAATCCCTTAGGCAAAGTCATTTCCTTCTTCAGCTAATTGTGTTGCTTCAAGAACTCTCTGAAGGGCTGGTTTTGTGGACATGAATTCTTTCAGCCTATTTATGCCGTGGAAGATTTTTCTTTCCCCCTCAACTGTGATAGATTTTTCTTTCCCCTTCGACTGTGATAGACATTTTGGCTGGGAATAATAATCTGGTTGGCATCTAAGGCCATTTAAAACCGGGAATGCTTTGGTCCAAGCACTTCTGGCTTTTGCACTGAAAAGTTAGCTGTAATCCTAATGGGTTTTCCTTTATATGTGACTTGTTGTTTCTCTTTTGCAGCTTTCAGTATTGTCTCTTTGTTCTGTTCGTTTAGCGTTTTTACTATGATGTAACATGGAGAGTTTCTTTTCTGGTCCTGTGCATTTGGTATTCTACGTGCTTCTTGTATTTGTATGAGTATGTGTTTCTTTAATTTTGGGAAATTTTCTTCTATGATTCTGTTGAAGATCTGGTCCACACCTTTATTTTGAGATTCTTCTATTTTCTATGCCTATGATTTGTAAGTTTGATCTTTTTATGGTGTCACACAATTCCTCTATATTCCATTCTTGTGCTTTCTTAAATATTTCATAATCTTTGCTTGAGTGATCTAGTTCGCCCACTTTATCATCCAGTCTTTATATTCTGTTTCCGTTTCATTCATCTTGTTGGTGAGGCTTCCTCCTGTCGTTTCTAATTGGTTTACTGAGTGCTTTACTCCCTTCTTCATTTCAATCTGAGTAGTCTTCAATATTTCTAACTCTTTTCTGAATTCATTCAAAAGTTTAGCCCTTTGTTCCTTCGGTTCTTTGATTTTTTGTTTGTTTGTTTGTTTGTGTATTCCTTAAATTCACTGTATTCTTATATTTTGTTTATAATTGTTCTTTTGAGTTCCATGTCCTGTGTTGTCTTTAGGGGATTCTCATTGTAATCCTCTAGAGGACTATTGGTATTTGGCAGGGATATATTATTTTGGTTTTTCATGTTATTATCTTTTCTCTGTGACTTCGACATAGTTTCTGATTCTTGTGTGAGATTCAAGCCTTCAAGTTTAGGTCTGCTTCTTTTTGTAAACTTTATGTGCCTTTGTGGTTTACTTGTTGGGCACGCAAAGCTGGTTGATTAGGCTTCCAGTTCTCTCTTCTGATTTTATAATGGAGAGGCCAAATTGCTTTCGTCTTCAGGAGTTCCCACAGAGGCCCAAGGCAAATGAGGATCAGATGCTCTCAGGTTTTCTCCTAAGGTCTGGATCCCTCCAGAAAAGCTGTTGTCCTCAGGAATTTGGGGGCTGGACTGGCCTGGGAGCAGGGTCCAGGAAAGATGTTGACCTGAGGCTGCTGGGGGCCATGCCACCCAGGAATGCAAAAGGAGGTGGGGGTGGGAAGAGGCCTCAAGGGCTCCTGGGGAGTGCACGGAGGAACTGGGTTGTTCTGGATCAAAGGATCAGGAAGCAGTGGTGGTTCTGAGCCAAGAAGTCAGCCTCAGTGTCTGGCGTGCCAAGACAAGAAATGGGCTGGTACTCAAGCTAGGAGGAGGGATGGGGTGGGGGAGCTGGGAGGGTGAATGAGGCTGGGGGAGTCAAGGCATGGTGGGCATGCTGGATTTTCCCAGGAATGAGGATGGCGGGTTGTGTAGCCCAGGGAAGCAGAGGGAGGTGAGGGCGATACCAGGCCCAGAGGGCTTCTGGGGACTGCACAAAGGATCTGCGTTGGTCTATGTGCAAAGGATCAGGAAGCAGTGGTGGTTCCAGGCCCAGAGGTCAGCCCTGGTGTCTGAGGGGCCAAGGCAAGAATTGGGCCAGTACCCAGGCTAGGAGGAGAGACCAGGTGGGGGAGCCCGGAGGGTGAATGAGGCTGGGGGAGTCAAGGTGCAGTGGGTGCTGATGGACTTACCCAAGAAAGAGGCTGGGTGGTTGTGCAGCACAGGGAAGCAGAGGGAGATGAGCAGGCTAGGGTTATTTCACAAAGAACAATTATTTCCAGCTCAATCCATTTATCTTCACCCTTCATTATTTCATTTTTCTTTAACAGCTGAGTAATATTCCATTGTGTGAATGTATCAAATTTTCATTATCCATTCATCAGTGGAGAGGCATCTGGACTGTTTTCAATTTCGGGCTATTGTGAAAAGAGAAGCAATGAACATGAATGAGCAAATATCTCTGTAGCAGGATATTGAATACTTTGTATTTGTGCTCAAGTGGTATAAATGAATTACATGACAGATCTATTTCTTTTTTTTTTTTTTAAAGAAAGTCCACAATGATTTCCATTGTGACTGCACCAGTTTGCACTCCCACCAAGACTGGGTAAGTGTTCCCTTTTTCTCCCTTTCTTCATAATCACATAAGCATTTATTCCTATTTGTTTTTTTGGATCTTAGCCATTCTGAATAAGATGAAATCTCAAGGTAGATTTTTTTTTTTACAAAAAATATTTTTATTGACCTTTTTTGCATTTCACTAATACATCTTAATCACATTCAGAGCCCACTTCCATGTTTTCACCTTCTTAAATGCTGTAATGAAGTTCTTGCATTTTGTCTTATATATTAAGGTCTATTGAGTCAAGTTTGTGTCCCCAGAAATCCCCAGAGTGAGTTCATCCACTGGAACCTGGTCAATCTATCTAGCATCATTCCCTTAAAGAAGACCAGTTCTTCCTTACTCAGTAGTGATTGGCTGCCAATTGTTCCTCAGCTAAGGTAGGGTTTCTTACCCATTTACCCAGTTCAGTGCTTGATTTTGTCTGGTTTATGTTGTTGGGTTGTATGGGACTTGGACATGATGTTACCATTGCTGTAAGTTCATATGAGGAAGTTCCCAAGCATCTGGAAAACTTTCTTTCTTTGTGGTCATCCACCACCCCTGGCTCTTACAGTTTTAAATTGCATTTCTCTGATGGCTAAGAAAGGAAAATTTAGAAAAGTTTTAGCCATTTGTGTTTCTTTTGTGAGTTTCTTGTTAAATCTTATATCTCAATTTTTAATTGGGTTGTTTACTTGATGTTTAGTTATTTCACCTCTTTATATTATTTCAGCTTCTATGTACTATCAGATGTATTAAATGGTAAGGATTATTATTTTTTACCATTCTATAGGTTGTCTATTCATTAAGTGATAGTGTCTTTTCAGACACACTCTAGTTTCATGAGGTTCTATTTGTTAGTTGATGGTTTTAATGCCTGTACCACCAGGGTCATGTTCAGAAAGTCCTTTCCTATTCATGTAAGTTGATGCATGTTCCCTACATTCTTCTCCAAAAGATTCAGGTATAAGTTCCTATGAAGTAGTCCCTATTACTTCCCAATTTTGTGTTATTCAGGGTAAGATACAAAGATCTAGTTTCAGTCTTCTACATGTAGCTATAGAGTTTGATGAGAATCATTTGTTGAAGATGCTATCTTTTCTCCAATGTGTAATTTAAACGACTTATAAAAACTAAGGTGGATATAGGGGAATGGGATTAAATGTAGTCATTTATTCTGTTACACATCAATGTGTCTGTTTTTATGCCAGTACTATGTTGTTTTTGTTACTATAGATCTAGACTATCACTTGAAATCAGGTATTGTGATACCTCCAGTAATATTTTTGTTGTTCCTTTTGGTTTTGCTTTGTTCTTGCTCTTTTTGCAGTGTTTAATTTGTTTATATCCTTAAGAAAATAATTTAAAACCACAACAGAAGTAAATATTTTCTCATTTTGCAAATGAAATCAATAAGAACAGAACAGAGAGGTTAAGCTTTTTATTTAATACATAAGAGAACAAATCAGAAAATTGTGACAACAGTTACTTATCTAGTTCATCTCTAATCCTCTGCAGCAATGTTTAACTGTCACTGCCTCATGGATGTGAAGATATTTACTGAATGTTGTTGGTATATTGGGGCTGTTTTACATGTCTTAATGTAAAAACAGCAGTTCTAAAGTTTGTTGTTTAGAATTTACACCAAAATATATTAGTACGTGGACTGAATATAAAGTAGAAAAACAAGGAGGAAAATTAAATATTAGTGATTTCTTCCTTAAATTTCTTTTTAAGGCTATTGTGTAGTTTTATAAAAGATGTATGAGTCTATACCAGTACCTGTTTATTAAAATTAGCTTAAATTCTCAGAAAATTTTATAACTTACCTTTCAACACTAGACTGTTTTGGTGGGTGACACAGATGAGTATTAAATGTGTCAAATAACCAAGAAGTTAAAAATCATTACTAATTGCTAATGCTTGAATCAGTGATTATAAATATCCATGAAAGCATTTCAGGGCTAAAAATATGAACATAAAGTTTGCAGAAGAGGAAATTCAAATCACTAATATATTTATGAAACAGTTTTAACCTTGTAAGTAACCAGAGAACTGCTAATTAAAGCATTAATAGGATACTGATTTCATCCACGAGATTAGCAAACAATGAAACATGAGACCATCAAGTATTGACAGAAAAGACAATATACAGACACAAGCTTTCATCAAAGGAAGAAACACTTTGAGGACACTTTGGCAATGAGTTTTGTAATTTTACAAGAACAATTTCTTTGACTTAATCTTCCAAATTTTAGCAGTAGAAACAGTCCTAAACTAGCACAATAAGAAAGGTTGTTTAGGTTTCCATCAGCACTATTGTTAGTGGAGAAAAAAAGACAAATTGAGCATCAGTCAATAAAACTGAAATTAAGTGCATTACTTTGTTAAGACAGAAGTAAAAATGGATTTTTTTCTACAATTTCTCTTCCTGTCCTCTAATTAAAGTTAAGTTTTTCAAAAGACACATGTGTGGTTTGTAAATTCATAGTCAACCTAGAAGATATAGAAGACTGAGCAAAGAGTAGAAGTCCTAAGCTGTCATGATTAAAATCAATAGCTGTGGTGACTTTAATCTTTTCTAATTACAATTTTATTGAATTTTTGCCTATTTCATACAATATATTTTTATCATACTTAGATTCCTTCCCTTATTTAAACCTTTCTTATAGGCCCCCTGCTGTGCTTCAATACACTGTCATATATGTTAAGGCCTATCAATCTAAATTTGTTTCCCAAAATGTCCTTAGGTATTTGTCCATTCGCTGGAGCCTGGTTAACCTGTCTAGCACATCCCTCTCCAGTCATCCTTTGCCAATAGTACCTCAGCTAATGCTGGGGCCTCTTAACCACTTCTCCATTTCTATGCTGGGATTCTTTTCTGGCTTGAACTTCCATGGGTCTTGTGCTTGCTGTCACCGTTGTTATAAATTCATATGAGTAACTTAGCTGTCTGGAACCTTGTTTCCTCATAGTCATTCACCATCTCTGACTCTTACAATCTTTCCACCCACTCTTCTACAATGGTCCCGGAGCATTGGGTGGCAGTGGTTTAATATAGGTGTCCTATTTAGGGATAAGTACTCTGCAATCCCTTATTCTTGGGACTTTGGCCAGTTATGGCTTTCTGGTTCAATCACCATCTGTTAAGAAATCTTTGCTGGTGAGAGTTGAGAAATTCATTAATATTGGCTTCTCTTTGTTCCACTATGTTTCTTGAGCCTTAGGTATAGAGGTTGCATTGTTAATGGGTCAGTTAGGGCTGGGCATATCACAGATGCTTATTTTCTGTATTTGACCAGTTTTGAAACTTTGTAATATTCTCCATCGTTTTGCAAAAACAAGCTTTTTTGATGAGTGTTGAGAGGTACCCTTGTCTGTAAATTTAAGGATACATACTAAGAGTAAGAAATTACGTTGGTCTAAAGATGTGACAAAAGTAAGATTTTGTTTTTCTGGGGACTATGAGCTCTCTAGTCATCTGTATTTGGCTGTTACAGTAACAGACATGAGCCCATTGAGTGGGCCTTAAGTCCAATTAGACAGCTGTTAATTATGCTCAAAAGTGCCACTATTATACCAGTTTTTTTCTATGTAAAGTTGTTCAAATGTTAATACTCTAAATATTTTTATTTAAACTTTTTATATTTTGAGAATTTCATACATGTATATGTGAATACTGTTATTTACATTATTTCAATTCTTCCCTCTCCCCCTTCCAGTTCCTCCAACAGCCCTTCTACTCCCTCTCAATTTCCTAACCTCTTCTTTAGTTATAATTTTCTCTCCCTAACTCTCTCTCTCTCTCTCTCTCTCTCTCACACACACACACACACACACACACATACACACACAGACATATATATATACATATATGCATGTATATTTAAATAATCTACTCAGTCCATTTGGTGGTGCTAGTATGTATATGCATATGCATTTAGGGCTGTACACTTATGACTGGATAACCTATCAGAGAGCTCTTAGCTGGAGAAAACTGATTCTTGCTGCTCATCAACTCTTCATCTAGAGGTGAGGCTTTGTGAAATTTCCTCCAACCACAATGGCATGTCAACTGGTGTTGTCAATATGTACGTCTGGTTTAGGCAACCATATTGTTAAGACTTCATGGGTATAGCTTCCCTGTATTATCTGTAGAAGATAGCATGTGGCAGAGGCATTCTCATCCTCTGTTTCTTACAATCTTTCTTTTTTCTCTTCCATGATATTTCTTGAACAAATAGATGTGCATTTTGCATTTTGTGTGTATCAGTTGGGACTGGGAACCCCATTCTCTGCATTCTGTAATAACTTCTGTCTGCTGCAGAAAGGAGCTTCTTTGATGAGGGGTGAAAGAAGTTAGAAATTGCATTGGTGTAGGCAAATGATAGTAATGAGTTCTCCTCTAGAGTCTATGCCTGTTCCAACCAAGAATATTTGGCTTGGTTTTCAGTACCAAACATGAATGTTCTCCTAGTGATTGGGCATTAAGTCCAATTAGATATTGTTGGTTACCTCCTGATGAATGTGTCACTACAGCACCATTAGAGATTTCTTGCTGGACTCTTCATTGCTGTGGTTCATAGGCTTTACAGCTAGATAGTTCTATTGATTGCTTTTCTCCCTTGGCTGCTTACATAACCCTCCTGATAGTATACAGGCTGGTATTCAGGAAGCAGTCTTCCAGATCAGTTTCAGCATAATTTTAGAGTCAATTTTTAGTTAAAAAATCAGCATATTAAAAAAATGACACATTTTGTTAACAGCATATGTAGGAATCAATCTGCTGCTGAGTTGGAAACTTTTTACTGACTAGGTAGCCTTCAGGGTGCAAGCAGGCTACTGGGAGAGAAAGGTCATCATCAACAGTCTTACCACTTCTGACTATTGTGAGCTACAATAATGACCTGCCAAGCCAAGAGGCTCCCTGAAGTGCAATAGTGGAATGACAGTTATGGAGGTAACTAACCACTTACTGACTGGAACTGTGACCTGCATCATAGAATGGCAATCATGCTTGGTTCTAAAATCCCAGTCAAGTGCCTGTATCTGAGAAAGTCATAAGCCCTAGTGAGAACCTACTACAATTATTTTCCTAAATGTTCATTTTGTCAAATTATCTTCATTTAGAAGGCATTCATGTTTACACCCATAGGTTAGTGTTTTGCCTAGACTTCATCCAGTAAGTTTCTCACTCTAGCAGGTGATGGTTATTACAGAAATCCATAACTGGATAATGTGCTCTGAATAAGCAATAGTGGGGTGTTTGATCCTAAATAGGATAGCAATATCACTCCTTTCAATGCTCAGGAACCTTATGGAAGAGGAGGCACAAAGACCATAAGAGCAAGAATATGGAAAAATGTGTAGTAAAAAGATGTGTTCTGGACATAATGTATTTGACTCATGAGCTTACTGTAGCTACTAGAATAAGACTTGAGCGAGACTGGACGTTTCAATATTTCATCATGAATGAGGGAGAAGTCCATGAGGCTCTGCCTCTCTTTAAGGAAATATTGGCAGTAAATGGTTGTTCAGAGAGGGAGAATCAGTGGTATAACCAATGGTGCATTGCCAACCCATACTCAGCAAGAAAGCCTAATTCAACTCAGTGGTGAACACACACACACACACACACACACACACACACACACACACACATGATATGAAATTAGGAGAGGAACTTGTTGAAAACAAGAACAAGGAACAAGGATTCCCTGAAGAGAAGGAAGAAGATGAAAGAGGAGAATGGGGTTGAAAGTGTCTAAAGCTCATTATAGAAATATATGAAATTGTCAAGCAATAGTATATATATATATGCATGTATAATGGGCATATTATGAATACAGGAATAGTTTTGAGGTTTATCACTTAACTTGATATCCCCAATGGGATATAACCACTTAAAGATTTGTTTTATTGTTGACAGATTACAATTCTTACATGTTTTGGGGAAAATGAAGTATGTCGCCTGCTAAACTGTGTTTTCAAATGCATAGGCTAGTGTTAATCCGAAAGACTGTTCTTTAACCATGGACAGTATAAAATAATGTTTATCATTTTGGTCATGCACAATGCTTAGAATATTTTTGTTGCTGGATGTTGATAACCTCTATATAGTGTTGAGTTACCCTCAGAATTTTGATATGAGCTTAGAAAGAAAACTATTTTAGGCAAAATCCTACCTAAATAGGGAAATCTTTTAGCAAAAAGTGAAAAAATAGACCCAAAATAAATTTTTCTTTTATTTTCAGCTCAGTGAAACCCCAGCTTTGTGAACTTTTGATGCCTAACCACATCTTGAATGAAAAGTTTATCTTCTTTAGTAAGGTATGCTAATATTCTGTATAAGTGATTTGTATTTCCATTTTAGTTGGTGTCGGAGACTTAGAGAATTCTTAAACCAATGACTAGACACAAAACCATATAATGATAAAGACTTTTCAAGAACTTTTCCTCTGATTATGCAAAGATGAGGACTGATTCATAAATACTTTAGTCAATTTATATTTCTTGAATGTCATTAATTTTAGTGAGTGCCCATCACTAATACTCATTTGCAATTATTAACAAGCCATTAATTTTACCAATTGAAGCATGTTTCTAAGATTCATTATATTCTTTGCAAACGTATTCAGTATTGTTTAAAATATGGATAGCAGAAACATACTTCATAGTTATTCTCTAGTTTTTATTTCTTACATTTAATTATAACTGAACACTCTTTGAATTCCAAATTCCTGATTGGGATAAATGACAATTTAAATGTGTAAAATACTCTGTCTATTACATTACTAACATTCTACATCTACATATAGTCATAAAAATATATTCAGTTCTACCAAAATGCACGATTTATATTATCTAAAATTTGTTGATGTGACTGTGGATACTTTGAGTTTCATCACTTTGGTCATGTTGTTGATTGATACCCAGAAAATCTCAGAAATTTATTTTGCTTCATTTCACTTTTGGCATAAAAAGGCTTTGTTGCACTTACTATTTCCTGATTTCTTTATTGTCTCTTCAACTACTGTAGCTGTGGAGTATTATTCAATCAATATGCTTTAAAGAAGACCTCACATAATAAAATTTAGTCCAGAGTTGGCTAAAT
Source organism: Nannospalax galili (assembly GCF_000622305.1). Classification (NCBI taxonomy): domain Eukaryota; kingdom Metazoa; phylum Chordata; class Mammalia; order Rodentia; family Spalacidae; genus Nannospalax; species Nannospalax galili. The sequence continues at coordinate 2,038,708 of NW_008337147.1, forward strand.
ACTAACTCGATATCCCTTGCTTTATTGATCGCCAAGATTCTGTTTTCTCTAGGCATCAGTTCCTCCTCATGGTGGCTTTCATTTATGGTAAAAATATACTGTTGTAGTTCATCTTTCTAATATATCATCCCACATGAAGGGGAACTATATGCCATGATTCTGACTACTCCTTGCTTTAATTGGATAAGCTTAATCAGGATCACATCTCAAAGAAATTATTCCAGCTAGTTAGGTGAGTGTATTTTCAAGGCTGCTATGATATTAGACAGATTTTTATGAGTTTGGCTAAATACCGGAGATAAATAACTTAAGAGAAGAAAGACGTATTTTGATTCAACCCACGATTTCACAGATTTCAGTCCATGGTTGGCTAGTTCCACTGCTTTTTGGGATAGTGAACACAAAAGCATAGTTGTGAAAGGACATGCTAGGAAGAAGTTGTGCACTTCATGGAAGCAAAGAAAGAGTTTGATACCCACAAAAGTCCAATGGCAAGATGAAACCCTCAAAGACTTGCCCCCCAATAACCTCCTTCCAGAAGACCTCTTTTCCAAATAACCAATTGTTTACTCTTCAACTAGAAAATTCAGCCTGGAACACATGAATATATTAATTCACTGATGAAATAACTGCTCTTATGATCCAGTCACTCACTTGTCTGCCAGCTGGTATGGAGGACATCAATACTAGAGCCTTTATGGGGGATAATCCATATCCAACTAGAGCAGACGTCAGGAAGTTTCATGAGTAGTTTCTCAGATGGAAATTTGCATAAACTCTTTATAGTAATCCTTAGAAACTAGAGCTGAAGGTAAAGTTTAATGAGTAGTAATGCATAAGAAATAGGAATTTACATAACCCACTGAAGTTAGGTACTCTTTGCCATGTCTTTAAGAGAATATCATGATAGGCCCAGCAAGATAGCTCAGTCAGTAAAACCACGTGCCAGGCAAGCTTTGTAACCTGAGTTTGATTCCCACAAAGTTTGATATACACATAAAGTTATACAGAAGAGCAACTCCATAAACTCATCCTTTGACCTCTGCACACATACTGTAGCACATACACACATACGTATCATGCACACACATATCACACACATAATAAATTTAAAATATTATAAAACTAATGTCAGAATAAACTGTCTAATTTGAAAACAAAGATATAAATATATGTAATCTCTTTTTTCCCTATACTGTTATTCATCTATCAAAGAAAGCATCTAGATTTTAATATGATATACAAATGATTTTCTGATCTGGGAATTAACCAAGGGCCTTGCCTATTCCAGACAAGTATTGTATCAGTGAGCAATATATGCCCAGTCCTTTTTCTATTTTTCTTTTTCAATTTCAAGATAGGTTCTTGTGAAGTTGTTCTGGCTGGCTTTGAATTCAGGAATACTACCTAAAACCCATTAGTAGCTTAAATTATAGGAATCCAGGACCAAGTATGGATAGTATGGCTTTCAAATTTTCTCTTTAGCCATTCTTTTTAAAAATATTTTATTTTGGGGGCTGGAGAGATGGCTCAGTGGTTAAGAACACTGACTGTTCTTGCAGAAGACCTGGGTTCGAATCCCAGCACCCACATGGCACCTAACAACTGTCTGAAACTCCAGTTCCAGGGGATCTGACAGCCTCTTCTGTCTTCTGTGGGCACTGAATGACATGAGTGCACTTACCTACATGCAGGCAATACCACATAACACATAAAATAATAGTTATAAGGAAAATATTTGAAAAAATACTTTATTAAATAAAATATTTGAAAAATTGCTTTTTTATTTTTATTTTATATGTATGTGTGTATTGTCTGCACGTAGGTAAGTGCACCCGTGTCATGCAAATGCCTGCGAAAGTCAGAAGAGAGCGTCAGATTGCCTAGAACTGAAATTACAGATGGTTATTAGTCACAATGTGCTGGGAATCTGACCTCGGTCCTCTGCAAGAACAGCCGGTGCTCTTAACCACTGAAATATCTCTCCAGCCCCTTAGTCATTCTTATACTAAAGTAGAAATAGCTGAAGATGTTTTATGTATGAATGAATCAGCCATAAAAAAAAAAAAACAAGACAGCTCAAGAAGACATTTTTCATTGGGTTTTCCTTCAGAATTCATTTTTCTAAATTAAGGAAAAGGCAAGTTAGAAAAGAAAATTTAATTTTGCTAGTCTCTGGACACCTGCTATTTCCAATACAATCTCTACCTCTAAAAATATTGAGGAAGTCTGATTTGCCATTTTCGTATTCTTTAACAAAATTAACCACCTTCTATCACACAAAACAAAAGTTCTTAACTTCAGTTGCTCAGATAAAGTACATTTGTAATTTGTGCATTTATTTGATTAAAATAAGTCATGCCATCTAGGCATAAACTCTTAAGTTGGTCTTTCTTACATCTAGTATTGCAGAAGAGAACAGAGGCTAATAATGATAGGTGTAGTCACAGTTGATTACTAGAATTGATGTAAAGGCTTTGTAATTACTTACCATAAAGCTTATTTTTAAATTCAGTGAAAACAGTTCAGAAAAGCAGCTAATTTCAGAAATCCTATTGCTGCTTGTCAAGGGTTTAAGCAGCCAGTGATACTCAGGGTCACTGGTTCTGAAAAACCAAGGGAGCCTGATAGTTGTAGGTTTCAATAACACCATTGGAAGCTTTCCATTTAACTTGATACTTAAAAATGGCCAGTGGGAGTTTTCAATAAATGCAATCAATGTTGAAAGCAAGCTGTTATTAAAAACATGGGTAAACATCGATTTTTAGGTTTCAGGTCCATTCAGGAACTATTCTTGGGTAAGTCTCTAATACCACCTTACTACTCTAAGCAGTCAGTGCAGTAGTAACTCATAAACCACATACAATGGTTGTCACAGTTAGCTTCTTGCCTATGTCCTTGAGTTGTTGTATTTTTTAAATCATGTAGCATTTCTCAGTAACCATCATAGGATTAAAAGATCTCTTTAGATGCATATCTAATTTTCAATATGACTGTAATTTTGCCTATATGACAGGCAAAAAATCTTATATTTTGAGCATTTCCATTACTGTCACTTCTAAATCCATCATCATTCAACTTATGTCTACTGAAATATGTTTTGGTGATCTGAACTTAAATGGGCTATGAATTGTAGCTACAGATGGTACAGAAATGTACTTTATAGTTAGCAAACTTTGATTGAAGGAAGAAAACTAACAGAAGTACAGCAAGAAGTAAATGTATATCACTTCAGTAACTACAAAGATAAACTAAAATCAAAACATAAGAATGATAAGTTGCTCCCCAACAAAACAATTTCACAGATACCCAATGGATACTAATATGAGGATGGCTATTTTAAGCAAAACATACAAGATTTTTATCATTTTCTATGTAGAGGATTTTCTGGCTGGCTCTTGTGCTGGCAGGAAATGAGAGGACATGTGCTCTCAGAAGTGATCTATACTGAGGAAGGTCAGTAAAGAAAACCGAGCCAAAGACCTTGAGGGAAGCCAGGATCCTCCTAAATAACCCTAGATAGATGCCAAGTCCAGAGGGATGCTGCTGGAGGGCAAGCATCAAACAGTGTTCTATTTGCAACCAGGTTGTAGCTGAGGCAGAGTGTGAAGCAAGAAACACATATCCAAAGGTTGTCAAGAGGGAGTTAACTGCAGAATGTTGGTAACAACTGCTTGGGAAACTAACTTTTTAAATGTATCTGAATGCTGTTTCCAACCTTAAGCTCATAGTTCCAATGCATAACCATTTAACAATTTTTTTTTTGACAAGTGAACTCAAGAGAAACTCACTTCCACATAGAATTTCATTTTATGCTATTTTTGCTGACCTGGTAAATGAAATGTTCTTCTCTTTCAATTTTCTGATATTTTATGAGTCTTTATTCAGGTTTCTCTTTCATTTAAATCTTTTGACACTGGTACTTCTGTCTCCAATACTTAGCAGATAGTTTTCTCATGTTCATTTTTTTCCATTTTCTATTTTCATCCTTCTTACTAGTTTAACAAAGACCTAACTGACAAATTCTCTTATATATTGCCACTGTATAGTAAATTATGCCTTCAAGATGTGTAAATTTATTTTTTATTCTACCAATTTCATTTATAAATAGCAAAATTTGTCTTTTATACTTTCTGATTTAACTTACCAAGTGATTCTGAAAATATAAACAATGCAAAAATGTCTTCAATTTTCTTCTTATATACGTAGAAGTATTTTCTCAAATGCTGGTAAATTTGGCTTTGTTGTTCTTACTGTTAATTTAGATTTTAATTTCTATTTTAATTGATTTCATAATATGCCTGTTTAAGTTTCAGTCTGTCCCAAATGTTACAATAGTGTGAGTATAGCGCTAAACACATGGAGGTGTCGTGGATTTCCTCTATTGTACTAGCAAAATTAGTTTGTTAAAGGCTCTACTTTTTGATAATCTGGAGTTTATAGTATATGAGAAAGCTATAAAATTTTCAGGCAAGCACTGATGCAGTTTGAATGTGAAATGTCCCCACATTTGATCCTTAGCTGGTAGAGATGTTTTGGGACATGATGAATTTTCAGGGGGTGAGGCCAAGCTGAAGAAATTGGATCAGTGGGTTCTGTGTAGAGGGGTTACAGCTAGGAACTATTGACATGGGAATATCTGGTGTGTTTAAGAGTTGCAGAGCCGTTCTCAGTTCCTGGATGGGCTTAGCTCTGGGAGCTGTCTCAGACTGCAACCAAAGCCTCCCCAAGCCAGTGACTTTTAGTTATTGTCTCACAAATTCAAAGCATGAAATTTATAGACCACCTAGGATGTGATTTAGAAGAGAGTATTTTATTACAGGGAGCATAGGAAATAGAAAGAAGGGAGAGTTTCTCAAAAGTAAGAGTGGTTTTCTAAGTTGGGATATCATTGATTATCACTGCTGCCTTAGAGTGAATAGGCTTTACTGAATGGAGGAAAGGGTTGCTGGGTGATCAGTCTAGTTCCCATTTCCAGCTGTCCAGGTGCCTTACTGTTTCATTGTTTTCTACAGTATGGTTTCTTAGAAAGGAGTACTTCTTTAGGGGAAAAAAAAATCATGAAAAATCACACTCCCATCCTGGTACCTCCAGCCTCTGATCCTGATAGAACCAGAGACATTTTGTTTTAAATATTTCTAGCATTTCTGGTTTCTGCATTTAGTCAAGAAAGAAGCTGGTCAATTTTCTTTGCTGTCTTTTTACTTCAAACTGCTTAGCCAATTTCTACATCCTGTTTTCATCACTAGCTCCTCCTCAAGCTGTGTTTCCCAATCCTCTCAGGTGTAAACAGGCTCCTGCTACCATGTCTTCCCTACTGTGATGGAATGTATCTCTCAAACCCAGAGCCCCAATAAGTCCTTCCTACCTTAAGTTGCCTTTGTCAGACATTCCAAAATAACAAAGAGAAAAATAATAATATAGCAAGTGTGTGCAGAGACTAGATGTACCCTGCTGCCATCAAACCTCTCTTCTTCTTCACTTAAACAGGGATGAGATAAATTGGCAGCATCATTCTAGAGAACTTCATTTCCCCTAGGCTAGCAGTTTCCAGAAAAAGAACTGTGGTTTTTCTTGAGAGAAACACCACTGAATGAAGATCTATGTAAGGTTTGTTAGGTGAACTGGCAAAGCAACATTACCTCTTTAGTCAGTCTACTTTCTGTTTCTATACTTACTCCCACACTCAACATACTTCTGTTCAAAAATGTTCTCTCATTGATCACATTTCCCTGCTTCTGTGCTAGATGACAACTTCTTGTGTTTTGATTATTTTCTTTCTGTGTATGTCTCGATTTCTCAGTCTGTTAGAGATATCTTAATAGCATTTGCATATTGATAAAATACCTCTGCTATGTACAGTGTACTTACTGTTACAAATTTAGCATTTTATATCTCATTGCAGTAAGATTTAAGGGAAAACAGAAAGCTGACACGGATGCTGCTTTTGCCACTGTGAACTAAAATCATCTAGTCTGATTTTTCTTCACCCAGTGACTGCCTTCTGTTGTGGTTTGAATGTAAAATGTCCCCACAGGCTCCTGTGTTTGAACATTTGGTTCATCGCTTGTGGTGTTATTTTAGAAAGTTGTGGAACCTTCAGGAAGTGGATCCTGCATGGCAGAAATAGATTGATAGGGTAGGCATTTCAAGAGATAGCCCTTCTCTGGTTCTTTCCAGAGCTCTCGGCTTCATGCTCTGGTAAAAATATGAGAGGCAGCAGCCATTCCTGCTTCTATGGAGCCGTTCCACCATGCCTTGTCTGCCAAGATGGATATTCCCTCTACAACTATGAACTAAAATAAACTTTCCTTACTTTAACTTCCTTCTGTTAGGTATTATGTTGCAGAGATTAGAAAAGTAACTAACAATTCATTTATTTTTGTAGGTATAACAGATTACCATAAGCCTAATAGCTTATACTGACACAAAAGTTATGATTCCAACCCTCATCTAAAAAGCTTCTCTTTACAAAATATTGGGGCCTATAGAGAATTTCAGAATTCAGAGAATAAGCGTCTGTGAGACATTTACCCCTAAGTGACACATCTTCAGTGCAACCTACATACTTAGGGTAAATGCATCTCTTAAATCTGACTAGAGAAGTTTCCTTATTCAGCAGATGCTGATTAACATAGACACCCACAATTAGCCAGTGTGATGAGAACAAGTGGCAGCAGAGTGCTGATCCCGGAACAGAACAGCTAACTCTTTTTGTTTTTTCAATGTTCATTTTTATTGAATTTTTGTAAATTTCATACAATGCATCTTAATCATATTTAGACCCCTCTCCTATCTGTACTCCTATAGCCCCCCACAGGATTTCATGCCTCCTGTCATATACATTAAGAGACCAAATTTGTGTGCCCAGTTGTTCCTCGCTGTGAGTTCATCCACTGAAGCCAGGGTCAGTCTATTTAGTGTTACTCTCTTAAAGAGCCACTCTCCCTTGATCAGCTGCAAATAGTTCTTCAGCCATTGCCTTGATCAGCTGCCCATTGCCCCAGTTCTATGCTGTTTTTTGTCTGATTGATTTTGTATGGGTCTTATGCATGTTGCCACCATTGCTATAAGTTCATGTGAGCAAGTTTCTAGTAATCCAGAGGATTCTGTTTCCTTATGGTCACACAAAACACCTGACTCTTACAATCTTTCTGCCCCCTCTCCTACAATGGTACCCAAGCTCAGGGTGGGTGTGGTTTAATATGAGTCCTATCCAGGAACAAAAATTCTTAGTCTCTACATTTTGGCCAGTTGTGGCCTTTAGTATTCATCATCCTCTGGTGCATGAGGAAGCTTCACTGGTAAGATCTGAGAGATGCATGAGTATTCTCTCTACTCTTGTTTCCCTAAGTCCTATGAATTTCAGGTGTAGAGGTCTCACTGTAAATGTATTACTTAGAGTTGGGCATCTCACAGACACCTAATCTCTATTGTAGCCAGTTGTGGAACACTGTAAGAGTCTCCATCTGTTACAGAAAGAAGTTTCTTTGATGAGTGGTGAATGTTATACTTGTCTGCAAATATAAGGATCCATATTTAGTATACAGTAAAAAATTACATTTGTCAAGGGGATGTGACAGACATAGGATTTTCTCTAGGCTCTATGACCTCCAGCTATATGTATTTCATTATGTTTACAGTGCTACCCATGAGTTCTTTCCCATTGAGAGGGTTTTAAATTCAATTAGGTGGCTGTTGATTTCCCCCAAGATAAAAGTGCCACTATTGCATCAATAGTTTTCTGTACTGGTCATTGCTGTGTTTGTTAGACATTAAAGCTAGGATTGGATCATTACTGATTTTTGTTCTTTAGCAGCTTGCATAGTGTCCTCCAAAACCATGAAAGCTAGCCTTCAAGGAGGACGCTTCCAGGTCAATTCCAGCTCCATTGCTCCATGTCCTATGTTTGAAGTATGTCCTGTCTATAGCAATATGGTCTTACCTTCAAGTTCTGGAAGGTAATCAAGGGCTGTGGCAATAGTATGTATTATTTGGGGAGTCTCTTGGATTCCCCTAACCAAAGGAAGAACACTTGAAGGGAATTTTCTCCTTTCTGGCACGGTGTTTCCTGTTACACAGCCTTCAGCTATACACACACACTCATGTGTATATATATTATAGGTATATTTTTCAATAGGCTCTTGAACTAAAATATTTCCCTCTGATTTTTCACACCACCTAAGCATTATTTATCTTGGTCTCTCACTATCTAATCTCCCTGCTTCCTCCCTAGCTGAAGTATCCCCATTTTTTCCACTTTCCCTTGATAATACCTGTCTTATATTATCCCCCTTCTCTTAAGCTCCTTCTTCCACTTTACCTCCATGGTTCTTTGTTTATCATTCCCGATTAAATACCCCACCGCTTTCCTCCATTTCCCCCTTGGTAGCATCTGGCTCCTACTATCTCCCTATTTTGGACTCTTTCTCTCCCTGGTTCTTTTTCATTTTCATTGCTGCTGTGGTTGCATCCAGATGGGACAGCTGTTTCAAATCTCTGCTTCTCAGGCCTCAGGGATTGTTGTGGAAGAGGAGGCAGAAATTTGTAAAAGCCAGAAGGGGTAGATGACCATAAGGAAACAGAGTCTTACAGATATCTGGTCAGCTAATCATGTGAACTCACAGCACTAATGACAGCAGACTCAAGTTCTGTACAAGGTTAAATCAGACAAGTCCAAACATAGATATGGGGAAGTGATTAAGAAATCCAAACCCAATATAGGACCTTTGGGCAAATGATAACTACTGGGAAGGGGAAAGACAGAGTCTTACAAGGTTGGGCTTCTTGGTGAACCAGTAGACGGATCCACACTGAAGGACATTGGGGGGACACAATCATATACTTTAGGCCTATATATATGAAAGTTCATTAAATTAGGCAGGAGGTAGTGGGAGGATGTACAAAGAGGGGAGGAGATCTAAATGCCATCAAATTATACTGCATGAACATCACACAAAATTAATAAAATACTGAAAAAATCAATTTGGATAGCCAAAGTCTGAAAATATGTTTTATTGGTCTGCCACTAGGTGTTGAAATGCTTGTGTTCCTATGGGAACTTAAGGGCAGAATCCATTCCTTCTTTTTCAACTCTCCAAAAGCTACTCATGGGACTTGTACTTGGTTTCATCACTCCAAGGTCTGCTTACTGACATATGTCCCTATCCATCTCTCCTGTTTCTTTCTCCCCTTATTAGGATTACAGTGTTTACATTGAGTCCCTGTGGGTAATCCAGAATTAGTCATCTACCACAAGGATCTTAATTTAAACACATATTTTGCTGATTTTTATATCTACAGGAATATGTTTACTGTTTCAATTAACTAGAATGTAGATAACTTCCAGAGGCCGTTTATCTGCCTGCCAGAATCATGTATATGGTTTTATGTCATCATTTAGAATCCTGAAGACTGTGACAATCCCTAGAGATATTCCAGTAATTACATTTCATAATTTATTTAATCATTTGCCTAGTAATATTTGATTTAGCAAATATTGCTTGATTACTAGAGTCAGACATGGTGCTAGGAAGAGCAGATAAAGTGGAGGAGAACACCTATGTAGCATTCATTCCATCAAACTGATGCAGCTACAAATGAGGAAGTTTTAGTGCTAAGTGCTAAAGCTGGGGCGATAGTTAAGGAAAACTGAGACTGATATATCTGTAACTCAGAATTTGAAATATCATTTTTTGAATCTACTTACTATAAAAATCTGGTCATGAGGATATTTTCCTTATAAGTTAATGCATACACTAGATTTTTGTTGTTTTTTTCAGTAATCAGTGATCATAGTGTCTATCAGAGGATAAGTCAAATCTGTCTTGTCGCTTCTCACTAAGAGACTTATGCTCACAAGGAACTGCCATCACCTTCATGTTGTATTCTTATTGTCAAGATGCTACTAGAGTAACTAAAGCTAGAAGCATATAGGAATCTGACCCTAGAACCTCAATTTACAATGCTTCCATGTGTTCCTCCTGATAATTCAACTAAATATCAACCAACACTTATAAGAACAAAACTGGGCTAAGTAGAGTAGGGAAAATTATAAAATAAAGATTTAACTGGAGACCTCAACTAGTCTAGAAGAGAGCCCATAATTATCACTGTTTATTAGTTTTTCAATTGTTGGGTTAAAGAATTTAGATATTGGAACTGCAGAATGTGTCATTAAACCACCAAATTTTAAAAGAGAAAGCTGTGAAACCCTGGGGTGTTACAAGCATCAACCCAATGTGCTGTAAAAACACATTAAGTTGAGAAGGATCTGCTCCACCACCACCATTAGATCCTGAAATAGAAAACGAACAAGGAAGAAAACAAATAAAACCCAACTGAAGTACAGAATGCTTCAACTTTGTGGACTACAAGAAAAATTACTAGCTTTAGTATAAAGTGTAAAGCACTTCCAAATTAAGAGCAAGGAAACATCCATCACAATTGTGCCTCAAATAAAAGGTAAGAAGGTTAGAAAGGAAAAGTGACCATTTCTCCACAGTAGACATTTTGCAATCTAACATGGTTATTGAATGGCAATTATTATTTAATAGAAGAAATATTAATATTATTTTTCATATGAATAAATTTCAAAATTATTTCCCTATTTGACTAATTTGTTATAAATTTATTTTCAATGTGCATTGATTTTCATTGTGAATTATGTTAAACATATTTCTTGTTTATTTTTTAGTGAACAACCTGTATTTTTCAATTGTTAGAAACTGAATGGAAAACTTGCTCTTAATTTATGTATACTTTTGCAAATAATTCCATTCCCAAAAAATGGGTGAAGAAAAGCAAACATGAGTCAACCCAGTGGTGAGGGAAGAATGCCATTCTGAATCAAACAGGGCAAGAAGATTTATGTGGACAACAAACACTTTTCTTAAATTTGTTCAGCATCTTGGGAGCGATGATTTTTTTCACTAACTGACCTAACATGTTTTGCATGGAATCTCCTTTGAGAATGTGTTACTCTAAGCCGAGGATGACTTTTTCAGTTTTGTCTGTGCCAATATAACAAGAGCAGAACTGGGTCATTTATACAGAACAGAATTTTACCAGGTAGTTTTTTGTAGTGTAGGAAGCCCAAGATCAGGGCATTGACATATATTTGGTGTCTGGTAAATGGTGACCTCTGCTTACAGTAATGTTACCAGTCATTACTGTAAGGGCTTTTTGGCTCAATTCATGTAGAAATAAGCAAACGGCAAAGAGCAGCTTCCCAGGTGTTACAGCTCTGAGCTTGGAGTGCCAGTGGCTCTTGGCACTTAGTAGCTTGACATTAACAGCCCTTTCTCTCTCTCTCTCTCTCTCTCTCTCTCTCTCTCTCTCTCTCTGCTGCGTAGAGTGTGTCTGCTGAGACATATATCCCTCTGTCTCTCTCTCTCTCTCTCTCTCTCTCTCTCTCTCTCTCTCTCTCTCTCTCTCTCTCTCTCCCTCTGTCTCTCTCTCTCTCTCTCCCCCCCTCTGTCTCTCTCTCCTCTCCCTCTCTCTCCCTCTCCCTCTCTTTCTCTCTCTCTGCTCATTACTTTCAGCAGATAGTGTTAACGCAGCTCTCAGCAGCTCCTCACAGTTCTTAGCAGCTCTCTGCATCTCACAGTAGCTCTTGGCAGCTTCCTTGTTGCTACTGTGCTCAGGGCTCGTAGCCCTGGGCATTACCAGTCCTTAGTGCAACCAATTTAACTTACTAAAGAGACAAAACTCACAAGTATTCAAAAATATCTGAACTCAATTTTATTTGGGATTTGTGCTGTAGCACAGAAGAGATATGAATGAACAATGTTCCCATGTTTGAGGGTAAGAGAAATGTTACTCCTACAGACAATTGTGGACCCACATATTCACATAGTGTAGTGATCGGCCTGCTAGCAGCAACTTTCTGCACCATCATGACAATCTGCAAAGGACCATCTTTTCTTATTATTATTGATGGGAATGGTGTTCCTTAAGACCCACCTGAGAAAAAATAGAGTGGTAATGCCAAGGTGGAACCTACTGGGGCAGGCATAGGACACGGGGTATAGTTGTGGCTGGTGTGAAGACTTCTTGGCAACTCTGACAGCTGTGACAGTTGCTGTGCCAGAAGCCACATTGGGTGGACTGGACCTTCTTGTATAGCTACAGTTATGCAAGTAGTTATACAGTATGCTTAGGCAGAAGCTGTTGAATCAAAGCCCCTAACAGCAGCCATAGAACCCTGGATTTCCAGATGTGTCTTTCCCACCATTTCTGCTTGCCCTCACTCCATCCTGCCTGGGCAATTATGGCTTCCTGCACGTACCCTGGGATGGTAGCTGCTGGAGCCCCAAAACCAGAAGTGGGGGAGGGACAGAGGGACAAGGGAGCTGTGGGCCAAACAGCTAGGATGTTGCTGTCCATTCCCATTGGTCCAAAACAGCTTTGGTTGTCTCAATGAAAACTAAATGAAAGAATTTGTGTAAATGGTGATGTGGCTGTAAAGAAGTTTGCTTAATATGTATCAGTCACAGAGCAGAAAATTCTTTAGAGAAACGAAGATCAATATAATGTTACCATTAACCCAGCAATTTCTCTTCATCCAGTGCTTTTGGCAGAGTTAAAGAAAAGTATCATATTGAGCAGGATGCACCTTTCTTTCTATTTCACAAGGGTTCCTTGCTATGTCTTCTGCAGCCAGTGGGCCTGTATCTACATGACAGAAGCAGAAGCACAAGAACATTCTTCTTTTGGCCTTTATTTCTTGTAGAAAATTGTTTAATCTCACTGATAAGGGTCTGCTCTTGGACATCACCACATCCTTCAGACAGCACCTCCTAACATAGTTTCATGAGAGATTAAGTTTTAACATCAATTTAGAGAACACACCATTATTCTAAACTTAGCAATGGCTATGACCATAAAGGTAAGATGTTTAAAGTAGTATGACCTCAAAAGTGAACTGTTTCAATATTTATAATAATGTTTACTTTCAAGCAATTATTTCTATACCTATTGAAGAACTAGTATGTGAAAATTCCTAACAATCATTAGATCTTTTCCTCTGCATTCATTATGTTTAAGAAATGATGTTCATCCTTAGTCTAGAGAAAAATGGAGTAGAAGTATATGTACTCGGGATCTGTGTAAAGCTCATGTAGGCACACAATGAGCTGGTCTGATTGGGGAATGAAAGAAAATTTAGCCATGGCCACAGACGTCTCTAAAGGCTGAAAGTATGCTGGAAGATGCTGTATTAAACCATCAGCCCCTCTGACTTCCACACCGTCTGTCACTGATAAATACAGAAAATATATGAAGAAACTACAGTGGAGTTGGGAAAATTAACCCAACAGGAATCTAATGCTTTGTGGAAGTGAGGAGCAAAGGAAGGGATAAGGACGTTCATAAGGACAGCTGAGGATAGGTAGAATAATTGTTATCAGGTATCACTCATTTTTTTCATCTTGTTATTTGATCTGTTGTCTTCCTGGGGAATATTCCCACACTCCTTATTAATACCAACTTTCACTTCTAACCCTTGTTCCTATATTCAAAAGATGATTAGATTAGAAAACATGTTAGATAATTTATAAACTGAAATTAATTGCAGTAATTTACTGTTGATATGTATAGTAATTTTTATAAAGGGGATATTTATATATTTATTGTCAAAGTAGTACATGTGAAGAATCTTATTGTCTACTATCATCTCTTTATGCTGCTCTTGGGATCATGTTTTCATGGTCTTTTATTTTTCAATATACCATGTCTGGCCAAATGTACATGTTACATTTCAAACAAGAAAAGAAAGGAAAACAATTCTGCAATTATTTATATTATCAGTCTATGATCCATCTATCCATCCTCTATCTATCTATCATCTATCATCTATCTATTTATCTGTCTATAGCTGTCATCTCTCATCTATCATCTATCTATTATCTATCTACAATCTATCATCTATCATCTATCTATCTATCTATCTATCTATCTATCTATCTATCTATCATTTATCTCTCTATCTAGCTACCTATCTATCATGTATCTATCATCTATCTATCCATCTATCTATATCTATCTATCTATCTCTATCATCTATCTATCATCATCTAGTATGTCTGTAGTCAACCAATATAGAACTTGCATATCTTCTTCTGTGATATCATTTATGTAATACTGAAAACTTCCAATCACTTTTGTGTTAGATGATCCATCAGGCTATCAAAGAATGTTATCTTCTAATAAATCTTACAAACAGTGTTACTATACAATGTTGATCATAACTGAAAACCAAATCTTATCCAGAAAACAAAAAAATGTGGAAAAAGTACAATTAATTTTGAGTCGTATTAGTTGCACCATTAAACGTGGAATGATACGTTTTCCAAAAGGAAAAGTATTTTCTAAATTTCTTGAAGTCCTAAGCATTACACTCCTGGACTGTGACATTTAATATGTGAATGTGTTTATAAAGACCATCCAAGAAGAAAATAGGAAAAATGGTGTTCATTTGTCTAGAGGCCTTAAGATCCACCTGGGAGAGGGTGGAAATGACCATGTTTACTGAAAACACTGATTGTGATTATAAATACAAATTTCTAAAGCCTCTGAGAACATATCTGTCTTAGTTTGCCTTCAATTCCTGTGATAAAACACTCTGACCAATACCAATTTGGGCACGAAAGGGTTTATTGTCAGCACAGTTCATCAATCAAAGGAAGCGCAAGGCAAGAACCTAGATCACAAAGTATGGAATAATGCTGCTTACTGACTTGCTACCCTGGCACATGCTCAACCTGCTTTCTTATACGTTACAGAACTGCCAGCCCAGGTGTGGCATCATCCACAATAGGCTTTACCTTCCTAACACTCAACAATCAAGAAAATGCCACACACACACACAGACACAGGTCAGTCTACTGAAGGAAACGCCTAACTTGAGGTTCCCTCTAACTGAGTGTGTCAATTTGACGACTAAAGCTATTCAGCACAATACCCATGGCTATATGTATTATTATCCTTGAGCTGTTAGAGCAAATTAACACCAACTGAATGTTTTAAATAAAAGAATTTTATGATATCAGGGTTCTGAGTTCTAGATTTGCTTCTTTCTGAGGACAGCAGCAATGAACACTTTGTACTTATCCCTTGCTTCCCAGGGCTTGATGAAAGTTGTGGTGTCTCTTGGTGTGTGTTCAAGTTATAATAGCCAATCTAATGACTTAATTTGACTTTCTACAATGCTCTTGGTTTTTTTAAGGTTTTACTTATTTATTTTTTATTTTATGTGTATGAGTGTATTGCCAGTATGCATATAAGTGCACTCGTTTTGTGCAATTCCCACGAGGTCAGAAGAGGGCAATGGATCACCTGGAACTGGAGTTACACATGGTTGTAGCCACCATGTTATTGCTGGGAACTGAACCTGGGTCCTCTGCAAGAGCAGCCAGTGTTCTTAACCTCTGAGCAATCTCTACACTCCTGCTCATGTTTTTAAAATCAGACCACACTGCAAGTATTAGAGGTTATTCCTTTAACACCGTGGGAACATAAAATGTAGTCAATAACATATTCTTGAAAGAATGATTAATTTCTTGCTCAAAAGTGTACTCAGTGCCCCAGTATGAATTATAAGTGATGTAAAACATTAAGACATCTTTTATCCCATTGCTCTTGCATACTCTATAAGAGAGCTGTCAACACCCTCATCCAAGACAGGAATTGGATGATAAGGAACTACATAAATTCATACATGATGCTCAAGCTTAAGGGTCAATTCTGGGCTATTGGAAGACATGAAATAGTCCTATGTCTGATATGAGTGAGAACTTACCAACATCATAACATTAGCATCATTCTGAAAGCCTAACAGAACAAGACACTATCTTCTCTCCCATTTGGAGGTGTGGACACATGTTTCAAATTTTAACTTTGTGTTTCTTTTCCTGTTGCTTCATTCCATCATTATATGTCTGTAGACTCTAGCTTATATAGAAGCACAATGCACCAATATCATTTCCTCCCAATGGTATATGAGGAAAAGTTAAATTTCTCAGTTTCTCATGGTACTGGAAATGTAATATTGAATATAGATTTCTTTCAGCATATAAATTTATTTATTTAATTTTTATTTATTATTTTTATTTTATGTGTATAAGTGTATTGCCTGCATGTATGTAAGAGCACCTGCATTATGCAATGCTTGAGGAGGTCAGAAGAGGGCATCATATTACTCTGGAACTGGAGTTACACTGATGGTTGTTCCTTACCGTGTGGGTGCTGGAAATTAAACATGGGTCCTCTGCAAGAGTAGCTAGTGGTCTTAACTGCTGAGTCAAATCTCTGCCCCCCAGAATTTGAATTTAGAAGTTAAAATGATACCATTTACTTCATCAGTGGTAAAAAGACTAGTCATTTTTATTTTAAATCTTATGATTGCTTTTTAAAAAATGGTCTTTATGTATGTAACTGGAAATTTTGGTTTTTAATCTAATCTCTGGATATATAACATAAAGGAAAGAAGTTGTACCAAATTGCAGATGTTAATGGTGCCAAAAAATTCCTCACTGAAGGAAATGTAAATAGAGAATCACTTTTTAGAAAATATATTCTCTGGGGGCTGGAGAGATGGCTCAGTGATTAAGAGTACTTACTGCTCTTGCAGAGGACCTGGGTTTGATTCCCAGCACCACATGGCAGCTATGAACCATCTTAACTCCAGTTCCAGGGAAATCCGATGCCCTCTTCTGACCTCTGTGGCATTGCATGACATGGGTGCACTCACATACATGCAGGCAACACATTCATACACATAAAATAAAATTAATAGCCGGGCATGGTGGCGCACGCCTTTAATCCCAGCACTCGGAGGGCAGAGGCAGGCAGATCTCTGTGAGTTCAAGGCCAGCCTGGTCTACATAGTGAGTTCCAGGACAGCTGGGGCTACAGGGAGACCCTGTCTCAAA
>NW_008337147.1:2055690-2066275 GCF_000622305.1 Nannospalax galili
CAAAAAACTATAATCTCTGACTTGTAGTACAAATAGAAATCTACTTTAAAAAATTAATTCCAGAAGATGAGATTTTCATTAGAAATAAAATCCTTGCAATAATTTTCTAGTCTCAAAACTTGAGAAATTCTGAATTCTAAGGAAAATACACGTGCAATGTACCTATTGTTAGTACCTGAAGGAATTTACTATTTCAGTTAATGTACCATAGTTGGACTATGTTTTGTTTTAAAGGTAGTGATAATATAGCTCTGCTGGTTTTTTTTTTTTTAATCTTATCAGCGTATAGATGAAAGGATGTGTAAGCCAGTTATCAAGAGCTTTCTCCTATCTTGCAACCTCATGATGCACTCTACCATGGGACTAGAGTCTGGATCTCAGTATTTTGAACTCTAGATATTACTTATGTCAATTTACCTTGGAATCTTCATGTGTTAGTGCATTCATCAAATTAATGATTAATTAATTTAAAAGTCAGGAAGCAGTACTATAAATGTACACAGAGGATCAGATGATCTCCATTTATTTAATAACTGAAAAATGCCTAGGTTTCTCATATTCTATAGAACTAAGTAATATACAAACTTATTCCTCTTATCCATTCCTGCTGTATTCTAGAAATTTTACAGCATTTTATTATCCTGCTCTTATATATTAGCTACACTAATAGTCTCAAATTAGAGTGCTTTTCCTCCTTCTTTGAGCTAATTCAGTCTTCTTAAAATTAGCTTGTACTAGCCATATAAACTTTTAACCAAGCTTTGCATCTAAATGATAAATAAATTACCATTTTTATATACTGTTATTTTTAATACAATACTATGTTTTGGATTTTAGTGCCACTTTGATTATGTAGCTTAAATTTACCAAATGGTATATCTGTACATAGTTATGTTTGCTTGCTCTATAGCCATATGTAACATATTTTCTTTTTAGTAGTTTTAGCAAGCTAATAATTATGTTGTGCATGTTAAAATTCAGTAAAAACAGAAGTTAAATATTTATGCTAGTTGGTGACATAGTTTTATTAAAAAAAACCTCTTGTTGAAGGAATTTGAAAGATGTTATATAAGGGCAGAATTAATAAAATCTGGTAGTTTTATACAACTTTCTACTCCAAAAAAAATATTTGTGATGCAAATATAAACATGTGCCTTCTTTATTCTCCCAGCACCAGCCACTATATTAAAAAATGGTTGGACCATTAATAGGTGCTCAGTAAGTGTCACATGAATAAATATGATAACAAGTTCTAGCATTTTACCACCCTTTTCATTCTTCCTACCAGACTTTAGGCATGTCTTAGCCTTCTTCTGACACTACATAGAATAAGTAACAATTAATTAGGTCACAGTTTATTTTACATTGGCTTATTTTAGTCTCTTTAATGAGATTTGAGAAGCACCCTTGTGTAATCATTTTCACATTTAGAAACCATCTGTTAGATTGGGTCACTTCTGCAGATGGCTAATCTCATTAATTTATGTTGAATCTTCCCAGCTTCAATATTAGAGTGAAATTTTCCTAGGAGTTCCCAACCTTTGGAGAAGCATCACATTTGGAGTCTTCAGTTATCTATGATCTGGTGAAGGAACTAAATGAACTCTGATTTATATGCAAATTCCTTTTACAATTAGAATGATTCCCATCATATAAAGAACAAGCCAAACTGACTTCACATTTATATAGCTTATTGTTACTCCCCATGGAGAGCCATCAGGCCATTTAGAAAGGTGGTTATTTGAACTTTAATTAATAGTGACTCAAATGGTAACTCATGACAACTGTTCCTTGAGAATCCTAGTGACTTCCTATTGGCTTTTGTTCTATATCAAAAACTAAAAAAGCAAAGATGGATCATTTCATGAATGTATGTCTACAATCATTAGTGAAGATCAATATTTGGCAAGTAATTATTCAGATATATTGTCTTTCTGTAATAATCAAAGTTATATTACTGAATAGGGTCCTGAACTGTATATTGAACATAAATAGGAAGGAATGTTTGTGTATACAGTCTAAGTAACCAAGAATATTCAAGAATTTCAAGGGGGAAAGAAACCTGACTTTTTTTGGACATGAAGTTATATAAAACATATTTTACTCATAGAAGTGAAAAAATACTTTCAGTCATAAACGTCACTAACAGTCTGTAAACAATGACTAAATGTTACAAAGAAAGAAACCTGAGAGACTCTGTCCATCATTTCACTCTCCAATTTAAAAAAAAAATAGAGAAAACTGTTGTGACCTATATGCAATCAGGCAGCTAATTACCACAATCAGTGCTGGCAAAACACTTTAAAAAGTGTTTTCTTTTTTTAAGGTTTTAACACTTAATATTGAATATCACTGCTATCTGAATTTTTAGATGGTCGAGAGCCTAGAATTCTAAAATACATGAAGCCTTAGAGAAAATATGACTCATAATATAGAAGTCAATTCTTTTCATCATGTCTGGCATTTTTCCTGCCTTTGACACTACCACCAATCTGGGGAGTGAATTAATCAGCAGAGCTGTACTTTTGTGGGGAGTAAATGAGAAAGGCATCAACAGAAAGATAATGTCTTTATTTCTTTGTGTAATGGCATCAAAATATAGGTGAGAGGGCTTGCCAGATGCAGATTCTATACTGACCCTCTGTATGACACTGTCAACCAACAAGCTAGTGGTAAAGGACAATGACCAAACCACATGTTGGTTCTTAAATTCACTCTAGAAAAACAAACACTTCTTGGCTCACGATTCTTTGGCTGGGCCAAACTGAAGAGGATTTTTTTATTCCATTGTGGTGAGTAGATAAAATATCTGTATGGAGTCACTACAGATCATAGGATCACTCCCAGCATGAACAAGGGAGGAAATCTCACCTCCAAAAGGAAGGACTGCAAGAACTTGAGAAAAATTAAAGACATTAGCAGAATCTGGAATTAGAATATGCATAAAAGTTATGTATTAATAGTAGACTATAAGACCTGAAATACTTTTTTATTATTTTTATACTTTTTGTTAAATTTTTGCAATTTTCATACAATATAATTTATGGATTTAGATCACCTCCCTATCCACATCTCTCCATGTTGATCTCTGCACATTTTAATATAAACCTTGTATATATAGGAGTATATTGAATTGTGTTTCCAAATTTCCTTCAGTGTGGGTCCATCCACTGGAGCCTAGTTAACTTACCAAGAAGCCAATACTTGAAAGATATTTTCTCTGTCCCTTCCAGCAGCCATCTGTTGCCACAGTTTCCTTAGAGTGGCTTGGAGCTTCTTAATCCTTTCCTCAAAAATGTTTAGTAGAAAAGTAGCAGCCAGTGCTCTTAACCACTGAGCAATCTCTCCATCCTCATGTCCTATGCAAAAGGATAGTGATGAGAGATTATGAAAACATTCTACAGAGCACAGCACAGCATTCTATAATGAAGACATTAAAAATGGCAAAAATTCTGATAGAAATAAAGTTGAGACATCTTACTATAGACATCTTTACAATTAAAAATTCCCAATTTGCTATTTAGAGACTATTATATCACAGGGATGCACATAATTTTTCTCACTTATCTCTCTCACCTCTACTCTTCTTATGTGGATAATTTGAGTGGAGAATCTGGAGGATTTTCCTTGTCAATGCTAACCGGTAAAGCTTATGTAAAATATTCCTCTATCGTGAACTGATTGAAAATATATAGGTATGCAAACTACTGTGCATGTAACCACTAAAATTCTTTTCACTACATCTATTTCTATAAAATTGAATGACTAAAGTTCACTTAGAAAGAGTTTCGTGAGGTACTAAATCCCAACAGATATTTAATCATTTAAAATGAATGTTCAAAGAACCTTGAATTCTCAATATCTCAGGGACTATTATTATTATTTATTTGCCTTGTTACATGTTTTATGATCTGCTTTGTATATGTTGACACTTTAATCACTGAATGATTCTCATTTTACATTTTAGCACAGGCCATTGAAATCATTAAAATGTACTCTATTCAGCATTTATTTGGGTAATAAGTAAAAGAAGAGCTATGATTATTGGCAGATAGATTCAAAGAATTATAATTCAGGAATAAAAACTTTGATCAATGACCTAGGATGTCTCAGATTCTGTTTTGGCTGCCTAGACACAACAGCTCCATCACCTAATGCAGTTTTGAGGGCTTCGGAGTGTTAATACACTTAGACAACAATCTAATTGCTACCCCTTCATTTGATGCAATAAGGCTTCATTTGAATCTGACATTCCATCTGTTAAACTCCTTGAATTTTCAGATAAACAAACTGAGAGAAATCAATCACCATCCCACAGTATGCTTTCTGACTTTCAGGGATTCCTAGGAGGCTACAAGATTGAGTGTGATCACCAGTTTAAAACTGTAGTTCAATTACAAGATAGAAAGGGAACAGAAAGCATTTGAGTTATTGCTAAAAATGGATCTATTTGTGAATGAATTTCAAAGTGTGTAATCAGTACCTTAAATTTCTGAAATCATGGTAACATTTTGGAAGTTAAAATGGATGCTATTAGTGTCTTCCCCTGTCTGAAGTCCAGGAGTGTACACAACCTTTAACAGATGTTAATGCTGCTTTCTAAGAACTCACCACTACCCTTACCTTGATAAAGGTATGCCAATTTGTTAGGGAACTTCCATAGGAACCATGACCTGTGGACATAATTGAATGCTATAGTGGCATAAAAATGTGGTTGCCTACATCTGGGGCACTACCTGGTATGATTTATATGGAGATCACATTCTTAACGCGTTTTCTCATTTCTTTATTCTTATTCTCTTTATGATCTTCTCCTGAATATTTTCTTACAATTTTTTCAAACAGAAATGCCTGTCTCAAGCTATATTCTTGACAACTAGACCAAAGATATTGAAATATCTATGAACAGAGACACATAAATTATTTAATTATAATATTTTCATGTATCTAGTGGAAACTACATTTTAATATTTACTATGTATTAATAATTTTATTTGTGTTAACGATTAAATTAATCATGTGAACTTTTAGCTCCTAAAAGGTTAGGGAGTCACATTTGGTAGCTTACATATTTCCTTTTGTTTATGTTTTATTTTAATTTGTTTATATATATAAAACATATATATATATATATGAATTTTTGAATTTTTGTGCTTTTCATGTGTCTTAGTCATATTTAGACCCCCTCCTCTTTCTTAATTAGCTTCTTTAATCAACGTGACACAGCATAAAGTCATCTGAGTGAATCTCAATTGAAGGAATGCCAAGATCAGATTCACCTGTGCCTGTGTCTGTGCAAGATAATTTTCATCGATGATTGACAGAAGAGGTCCAGCCCACTGTAGGCAGTATCATCCCTAGGCGGGTAGACCTGAGCTGTATAAGAAAGCTAGAGCATGAGCTGGGGAATAGCTCAGAAGCAGCCTTTCTTGTGGTTCCTTCTTCCAAACTCCTGCTTCTAGTTTCCTGCCTTGAGTTCCTGTCCTGACTTCCCTCAGTGCGGAATTGTAAATAGTACTTTTCTGTTGCTATGATAAAACGCTCTGGCTAAGAGCAACTTAGAGGAATAAAATGTTTATTTCATCTTATAACACCCAGGTCACAATCCATCATGTGCTTATGAATGGTGGAGCATGGGGATTACTTTTTACATTTTGTTTTCATTACTCTTAAATTTATCCAAAAGCTGAAGCATGAAACACATTGGATGGGGAGTGATTCATGCAGATATCTCCATGACAAGCATTTTGGGCAAAGGAACAGCAAGTTCAAAGTCCCCAAGGTAGAATCAGAAGGATGCCTTAAGGGTTCATAAGGAAGCTACAGAGGCTTGAGCAAGGGTGAAAAGGAGGAGGATGAAAATAGAGAAGATACCATCTCTACTCTGGTGAGCTAGACTTCAGTCACAGTTTGTGTTATAATGGGAATTTATCTTGTCTTCTATCTCATACAGGTCCCTCAGGTGGCTGTGTGTATTTATTTCTAGAGCAGAAAAGAAGCAGAGCAATTACGATACTTCAGATGTTCATGACCAATTAGGACAGATAAAAAGGAACAAGGCTGAATCGTGTGGTGATATGGAAATTGCAGGGAGATGTCATTCTAGACAACTTTCAATCAAATCTTTAAATTTGTATAAAATGAAATAAACATATTTTTCCCATCAGCTGCCCTGACAAATTTTTTCAGGGAAGCACTTGCTACCAATGGGACTGAGCCTTAATAAATTTTCTTGGTTGGCAGTGTGAAATATAAAGCTGACTGGATAACTGCTAGGACTCCAGGAAAGAGGGGAGTAATTGTGCATAACAAATAGGGACAAATTAGGACCTAGGTATGGTACAGGTAGAGGTTTATAAAAGAGACAGGTCTTTGGAGGAGGAAACCAGATGACAGAGTACAGATTGCTGTACCAGAGTTACCTCCCCACTGATTCCCAAATCTTCTGTGTTCCTACAACATGCTTGACGTGATTGAATTTCTTGTGGTGAGGCAGCTATTTCAAAACTAGACTCACACAGGGATGAAGCTGAGGCAGTATCAGGCATAACACAGCGGGGAACCTTCAGCAGACCTGGGATTATTTGAAATTTAAGGATCATTCAGTAAACTGAGTTCATTAGTCAATTTGTCAGCGTTTTTACCACCCAATCCCCTGCAAATCCTAGACAGGAATATGCCCTCCTGGTTCTATTATTGATATCATACAAAAAGATCTGTGCTTTTTGAATGGACATTTATGTCTGGATTTGGTAAATTCTAAACTTTCTGGCTTAGTTTCAAACTGTACTCACCACTACTTAAGTCTCTCCTCTTCTTCCCTGTAGCTCAGGCAGAGAAGAGAATCTAAAAGCCAGTGGGAGGGATGTTCTCTATTGCCATTCTCTAAAACTGATCTATTGTATGAAAGACACACGGTAGGGAAGAAAACACAGATTTACGCTATAAAGCAGAGTCTAGGATAGCCATTGGATGAAGGAGAAAAGGGATTATCCCACTAAAAATCATAGAAAAATATGTGAATATCTAAATACTATAAATACAAAGTTAATATTACTTTAGATTAATTATACTTCTTTTGAAAAAAAATTATCTATTTAATAACCACATAATTAGAAGAAGCAATTCATTACAAAAGCATTGATATATTCAATAACAATTTCCAGAGCTAAGATGCATCTCTTTCAAAATTGTCTGTAAATTTTTAGGTTTGCAGTTGAATTAATACAGTTATACAATACTGTGCTCAGTATAAACCCTATAAGATATAATATTGAATGAGTTTTTAACCTTATAAAAGATCTCCATTTAATTATTAAAATACACAGTTTTTTAAAAAAAAGTTTATTCTAGCCAATAGCAAATGAATGCTTTTCTACAACAGAGCTTGGCCAGAAGGAAATCTACTGATAAATTTGTGATCCTAGACTAGATAGATGTGTAAACTGTTTTGTCTCCAATTGATTCTCTTTAGCCAAAGGTGTTCAGTTTTCTTTTCATTTTTTTGTCTTTAACTTTAAAGTTGGCTGACTGTTTATAATGTTTATACTGATGAAGTCATGCGAACTAACAAATAGAGCTGGGTGGAGGGTATTTCAGAAGACTGTTGATCTTCTGCCCATCTTTATTATTTTTTTTATAATTTTTTGGGGGGACTGCTGTATAGTATTATCTTATTAAAAGGACCTAGAATTTAAAAGGATTTGTTGCTAGGATCCATGTATGAGGGAGAACATATGTCATTTGTTCTTCTGAGTCTATTACTTCACTTAGTATAAGAGTTTCTAGATCCATCCATTTATCTACAAACTTCATTACTTCATCTTTCTTTACTGCTGAATAGAAATCATTGTACAAATATACCACATTTTAGTTAACCACTAATCAGCTGTGGGGCATTTAGATTGCTTCCATCTCTTAGCTATTGTGAAAAGAGCAGCAACAAACATGGTTGCACAAGTGTCTCTACAATAGGATGTGTCCTTTGGGTATATGCCAAAGAGTGGTATAACTGGGTCATATGGTAAGTTCATTTTTAGTTTTTTAAGAGTTTTCCACACTGTTTTCCATAGAGGTTGAATGAGTTTGCAATCCTACCAGTAGTGAATGAGTGTTCCCCTTTCTCCACATCCTTGCCAGCATTTGGTATCATTTGTTCTCTTGATCCTAGCCTAGATTGGGGTAAGGTGATACCTTAGGGTGTTTTTTTTTTTTTTTAACACAAAGCATTTTTTTATTTAATAACCATATGATTAGAAAAAGCATTTCATTACATCTTTAACATATTGAATAATATTTTCCAGAGCAAGGATACATCTCTTTCAAAAGTGGCTGTAAACTTTTAGGTTCATAGTTGAATTAATACAGTTATACAATATTGAACTCAGTATAGAACCTGTAAGACATAAAATTGAATGAGTTTTTAACCTTTAAAAAAGACCTGCATTTCATTTTAAAATATGCCATTTCTTACAGAAAGATTCATTTTTAATGCTTACTAACACTTAGATGTTTGTACATGTCTCTAATCTCTATATATCTGATTATCACTAGTCACAGTAGTTATACTTGGATCCTTGGCACCTGAGTAGATTTCACTAAATGTTTATCACCTCTCTAACTAACTTAACCTAGGAAAATTCACATGGGCAAATATTTTAAATAGAATAGACACCATAGGTTTAATAAACCTTACAGTTTTACTATTCCAAAAAAAGACATAAGGAAACAAGTTTATTTCAGGCTTATATCTAAACCTATAAAATTTAGCTTGACACTTTTTGAACAAAATAATATGACAAATCTAGTAAATTTTTAGCTTTTTTTTGATCATGATTTATACATGTATTTAATCAACTATAGAATAAGATATGATCCTTTTCATATGATTTGATATAACTGCAGAGCTTACAATAGATTATTATTGTGAGAGAAAGTATTTGAAAATAATGAAAGTTTTGAAAGTTCTTGATAAATGAAACCATACTGTAAGAAAAAAAAATATTTATATGACATTTTAAAAACAGCAGGCATAGGGAGTATGCATAAATTCTGGTCGTGTTTATGTTGATTTTCTCAGTGAAATCCAATATCACAATCACATCATCAAATAATGAGATTCAAGAAAGCATTATTGTTCAAACAGGAGCTCAGTGGGATCAAAATAAATATAAAAGAGTGCAACTATTGTTTTCCAATAATAGCAAGAATGTAACAAATAACCTTGGCAGAAGGACTGAATAATACTCTTTACAAATGTTTTTAATTTAAAATAATAAAAAGCTTTTCCTATTACCTTTAAAATGCCATATCATACTTTGAAAATCACAGTGGTAACTTGAACCAGCTTACAGATGGAACAGTATCTTATGAGCTTAACCCAGGGGGAGCTTGGAGGGCAGTCTGAGACTTTCAGCACTGCAACTTCTTTTTAAAGGAAGATGCCAATTTCATGCTCTACCATTTGCAGAAACCATTTAAGTGGATGTTCTATTTATATGCAAAGATGTAGTTACTGTCAGTGGAATGAACAAAATCAAGTTTTATTACAATGTTATGTGAGGAAAGAATCAAAATAAAGTTCATAGAAAAATCTTATTTCCTAATACTTTTTTTATATGCCATCTGCACAAATTTTTATATTGAATTTTCCTATTCATGTATCTACAGTAACTAAAATACAGAATTTAAGGGGTTAAAATCAACTTCCAATTTTATTGAATATGAAGAATTATTATTGATTTATACTGTGTCATGTGCTGGCACATGGATTTTCTTTCTTTGTAGAAAATAGGAATTAGACTT
Organism: Nannospalax galili; assembly: GCF_000622305.1. Classification (NCBI taxonomy): domain Eukaryota; kingdom Metazoa; phylum Chordata; class Mammalia; order Rodentia; family Spalacidae; genus Nannospalax; species Nannospalax galili. Next base: position 2,065,495 of record NW_008337147.1, read on the forward strand.
TTAAACTTGCTACTGGCTTCTTCATGTGCTCTGTGGCTTAAAACATTCAGTGGAGGCCCTTCCATCTCCCTGGCTGTTCTCTGCTCCTGGTTTGGGCCCTGAGCCATTCCTGGTCTTGGGTCCCCAGACACCTGGGGAACCGGTGCTGCTTCCTGATCCTTTTCACCCAGGCCAGATTGGTGCCTTCCTTGGGCCCCAGGAGTACTGCTTCGGTGGGACCTGGCTCCGCCCTTACCTCTCCCTGCTTCTCCAGACCTGCACCATGGGCTAATTCTCCTGGCCAGCTCTCCTGCCCTCAGGCCTCTCTTGGGGTAAGTCTACCACCAGCCCTCGGCACCTGGACTCCCCCAGCTGCGTTCACCCTTCCATCTCCCCCGCTTTTCTCTACTCCTAGCTTGGGCCCTGTGCCATTCCTAGTCTTGGGGCCCCAGACAACTTGGGAGCCAGTACTGCTTCCTGACCCTTTTCACCCAGACAGCTTGATGCCTTTCTTGGGCTCCAGGAGCAGTGCCTCTGGACCCGGCCCACCCTCACCTCTCTCTGCTTCCCCGGTCCTGCAACACCCACCCAGCCTCTTTCTGGGGCTGACAGCCTCTATCTGGGGCTCCGAGGCTTACCTTGCCTCTCCCTGATCCTTTGCATCCAGTACAACCCAGCTACTCAATCCACTCCCTGGGAAACCTTGGGGCTTATTCCCACCCCATCTGCCTTTGCATCCCTGCTCGTGGACGGCCACGGCCAGGATCTCAGGGCAGTCCAACACCCAAGTTCCTGAGGCCAA
>NW_008337147.1:2068170-2068421 GCF_000622305.1 Nannospalax galili
CTCTGGGACACGCTGAAAGCAGTCCTTAGAGGGAAGTTTATAGCTCTAAGTGCCTTCATCAAAAAATTGGAAAGCACTCAAAGAAATGACTTAACACTGCAACTCAACACACTTGAAAAACAACAGCAAACAGAACGCAAACCCTGCAGACAAGAAGAAATAATAAAAATCAGGGCAGAAATCAATGAAATTGAATCAAAGAAAACAATACAAAGAATCAACAATTCCAAGAGCTGGTTCTTTGAAAAGAT
>NW_008337147.1:2068807-2069290 GCF_000622305.1 Nannospalax galili
ATTCAACATGCATTTATGTTCAAAGTCCTAGAGGGAATTGGACTGGAGGGAACATACCTCAACATAATTAAAGCCATATATAACAAACACACAGCCAACATCATACTAAATGGAGAAAAACTGGAAGCATTCCCTTTGAAATCAGGAACCAGATAAGGCTGTCTACTATCTCCACTTCTCTTTAATGTAGTGCTTGAAACTCTTGCAAGAGCAATAAGACAAGAGAAGGAAATTAAAGGAGTAATAACTGGAAAGGAAGCAAGAGCTCAGATCATTTTTGCAGATGATATGATATTATAGCTAAGGGACACCAAAAATTCCACGCACAAACTCCTAGAAATTATTAACACATTCAGTAAAGTGGCAGGTTACAAAATTAACCTACAAAAGTCTATAGCCTTTCTATATCCCAATGACAAGCAGTCAGAGAAAGAGCACAGGGAAACCCTCCCATTCACAATAGCCACAAAAAAAATAAAATAC
>NW_008337147.1:2071224-2072790 GCF_000622305.1 Nannospalax galili
ATATCTACATGACACACAGTAATTAAAAGTTTCAGTAATTAAAATGTTGGTGGAACTAACCTTCTTGGATGTTTAACAGACATACATAGAGGCCCATAAGAATTTGGTCAGAGGGACATAAAGGACAGTTTTTGCTCCTTGCCTTCCTAGGTTGATGAGTTCCAGGGGACTACGGAGCATCTCTCAAAATGTCCTGTAACTGTGGTGAGCCACTTGTCCTCTTAATAAAGGAGGCCTTGGAGACCCCATGAGATGGACTTGAACCAGTGTCAAGTCTACATAGAAGAGAGTCAACAGAGAGGAAACATTTCCTCCATGGTTCTAAGTGAAGCCAGCCAATGTCGAGCAGGACCTTTGACTCATCTTCACATAGATGGAACTGGTAAAAGAAAGGAGCCAGGGGCTCCTCCCAAGCCCATGGGACCCCTTGTGGAACAGATCCTCAAATGACCTCAAGATAAACAAATCAGTTTATCTGGTCCAATTGTATGTCCTTAAACACCCAAAAGGGAAGTATAACCAAAGATTAAAAGGGTCAATATAATTTCATAAGAGCATACATATATATAGCTGAAAGTTACTTGACAAACAGCACAGCCAGACAGGCGATACCTTCAGTCCACCTGTTGGCCAGGATGGATAAAAGCTCTTCCAGATAGTAACCCAACACCCTACTGGAAAAATGAACAGCAGACCCCAATTCTATCCAAAGGAATACTGACAATGGATTGCCGTAGATCAGGAACAGCTGATCCTCCTGGAACAGGGACCTCTGGCTGACTAGATTTACCAGAAGGGCAGATGGGGGGAATAGATGGGGGTCCTGACAACACAGTGGACAGTGGCAGGGATGTCAGAGTATGGAGGCTCTAGTTGGAGAGGAATGCTATCTGACGAGTTTATATTCGTACTCAGATGCCAAGGAACTCAGAAAGTAAGCGACTATGACCAGAAATAGTCATATGTAGAGAGATTGGAAGTGCGTGAGAAAACGTCTCAATGTCAATTGCCTTAAAATGAATTTTTCTGTATGAAACTGTGTATTTTAACAACGAAGTGGAGATCTTTTTAAACGTTAAAACCTCATTTAATTTTATGTCTTATAGAGTTTATAATGAGTAAAAGACTGTACAAGTGTAATAATTCATCTGTAAACCTAAAAATATACAGCCAATTTTGAAAGAGATGTACCCTAGCTCAGAAAAATGTTATTGAATAGGTTAATGCTGTTGTAATGAAATGCTTCTTCTAATAAAAAAAAAATTAGTCTAGTAAAAAAAAAAACAAAAAAACATTCAGTGGAGTTTTTACTAAAAGTAGAAAGCATATTGAAAAGACTAAAGTACATTGAACAAACAAAGGAATGGAAGAAGACATAATTTTTGGTCTTACAGATGATTTCCAGGAGAAAATTTTTTATATAAATATGTATATAAGAATATGTATTCATTGTATATATTATACATTTATAATATATGTAATGTCCATGCCAGAAATACTTATAAGTATTCAAAGTATTATCACATAAATCAGCAGTAGTATATATATATAAATCTTTATTAAATA
>NW_008337147.1:2073119-2081489 GCF_000622305.1 Nannospalax galili
ATTTATCAAATCAAACCACAAATTATCAACTTCATCAATTACTGATGGGAAGAGCATGTTTATAAAAGAAAATGAGAAAAATGAAGAAAAAACTGAGTGAAAGATAAAAAGATAAGATAAATTACTCCTTGAAAGTTGGTGTTAGGGGACTGCAGTTAAGAACACTGGTTGTTCTTGCAGAGGACCCAAGTTTGAATCCCAGCACCCACATGGCAGCTAACAACTGTCCGTAACTCCAGTTCCAGGGGATCTGAAAGCCTCTTCTGTCCTCCATGGACACTGCAAGACATGGGTACACTTACCTACATGCAGGCAATACATGCATACACATAAAATTTAAAAGAAAAAGTTGGTGTTAGGTTGGTGTTTGTATTATAGTGATTTACAGAAACATTTTCTAATTCTTTCTTCTGCAAAAAGTATTTATGTTTACTAATCTGTAAAGTTATTCAAAGAAATAAATTTCTTGTGAAAATAATTGAATCCAGAATTGTGTAATCCTGAAGTACAGCAAATAATAGCATTCGGTGATCACTAACCAGTAATGCATATGTTGCTTCTCAAAACATAGAAAGAAAACAAGAGGGCAGTGAGGAGAAATTGAGCTGCTATAAACAAAGTAACACAAGAAGACCCGGGTTTGAATCCCAGCACTCACATGGCAGCTAACAACTGTCCGTAATTCCAGTACTAGGGGATCTAACAAACTCTTCTGACCTCCGTGGGCACTGGACAACACGGTTGCACTTACCTACATGCAGGCAATACATGCATACACATAAAATAAAATAATAAATAAATAAATAAATAAAAATTTTTAAAAAGCAGTCCTAAGAGAGAAGTTTATACTCTAAGTGCCTACATTGAAAAATCAGAGAGAGCACATTTAACAGTATATCTAAAGACTCAAGAACAAACCAAACCCAAACTTAGTAGATGAGTACAAATTAAAAAAATCATCATAGCAGAAACTAATGAAATAGAAATAAAGAAAACAATACAAAGAATGAATGAATATAAGAGCTAGCTCATTGAAAAGTTAAGAAAGGTAGACAAACCCTTAGCCCCATTAAACAAACAAATAATACAAATCAACAAAACAGATGAAAGGGGAAATATCACAACAGACACCAAAAATCCATAACATTCTAAGGGAATACTTTAAAAACCTATATGCTATTAAATTTGAAAATCTAGAGAAATGGAAGAATTTTTAATTTCATGGGAACAAAAAAATTAAACCAAGGAGATATCAACAGCTTAAACTGACCCATAACAAATAAGGAAATTGAACCAGCAATATAACCTCCCAACTAAAAAAAAGCTCTGGTCTAGATGGATTCACAGCAGAATTTTACTAAACATCCAAAGAAGTTCTACAACCAACATTTCTTAAATAATTGGGAAAGATATAAACAGAGGGAAAATGCCTAAGCTCCTTCTATGAAGCCAGTATCCCTCTATTACCAAAACTAGTAAAAGATATAACAAGAGAAAAAAACTGTAGACCCATATCCTTAACAAACTTAGATGCAAATATTTTCAACAAAATACTCAAAAAGCTTCATACAAAGATAAAAATATCATCCACCATGATGAAGTAGGCTTTATTCCAGACATGCAAGGATTGTTCAATATACCTGTCAATAAATATACTAAGTCATATAAATCAAGTTAGACAAAAAACATGTGATCTTATCAATAGATGCAGAAAAGACCTTTGACAAAATTCAACATACATCTATGTTAAAAGTCCTAGAGGGAATTGGACTGAAGGGAACATATCTAAAGATCATTAAACCTATATACAACAAACCCACAGCCAACATCATTGCCAATTAAGAAAAACTGGAAGCACTCCCAATAAAATCAGAACTCTTGCTAGAGCAATATGACAAGTGAAGGAAATTAAATGGGTAATAATTGAAAAAGAGGCCAAATTAAGACAATATTATACATAAAGTCCAAAAATTCCACCAGAAAGTTGCTAAGGATGATCAATACCTTAAAGAAGGTGGTACGTTATGAAATAAAGTTTAATATAGTAGCCTTTCCATATACCAATACAAAGCAATTATAGAATGGATTCGTGGAAATCCTCCCATTCACAATAGCCTCAACTAAAATAAAATATGTAGGAATAAACCTAACCAAAGTCATTAAATATTTCTACAATGAGCTACATATCTGACAGATGATTAATAACTACAATATACAAAGAACCCAGGAAAACAAAGATGGGCTATAGACTTGATCAGAGAGTTCTCAAAGGAAGAAATAAAAAATAGCAAAAAAGGCTGGGCATGGTGGTGCACACCTTTAATCCCAGCACTTGGGAGGCAGAGGCAGGTGGATCTTTGTGAGTTCCAGGCCAGCCTGGTCTACATAATGAGTGGGAGGCAGAGGCAGGCGGATCTTTGTGAGTTCCAGGCCAGCCTGGTCTACATAATGAGTTACAGGACAGCTGGGGCTACAAGGAGACTCTGTCTCAAAAAGACAAGAAGAAAAAAAAAATTGCAAAGAAACACCTGAAAAAAAAGTGCTCGACATCCTTAGTAATTAGAGAAATGTAGATATAAACCACTTTAAAATCCCATCTTACACCAGTCAGACTGGCTAATGTCAAGAGAACAAAAGACACCAAATGTTGGCAAGGATGTGCAGAAAGAGGAAAACACATTCATTGTTGATGAGAATGATACCTTGCTCAAGTACAATGGAAAACAGTGTGGAGAGCTCTCAGAGAACTAAAAATGAATTTCCCATATGATCCAGTTATACTACTCCTTGGCATATACTTGAAGGACCCATTTTACTGTTGAGATACTTGTACATCCATGTTTGTTGCTGCTGTCTTCCCAATAGCCAAGAAATGGAAATAACAAATGTCCTTCCACTGACTAATGGATAATGAAAATGTGATACTTTTATGCAGTGGAGCTTTACTCAGCAGTAAGAAAAGATGAAGTTATGAAATTTCCCGTAAATGACAGAACTAGAAACTGTTAAACTAAGTGAAGTAACATAGCCTCAGAAAAGCAAGTGACACTTGTTCTACCTCTTTTGTGGATCATAGCATCAATTCCTTATATGTGAATTTATATCCTGATATAACAGCAGGAGCCAGAAAATGGAAAGGAAACATAGAGGAAAATGGAAAGAAAGCCTGAAAGAGGGGAATAGTAGGGAAGAGACATTACCAGTCAGGAGGTAGGGAAAGTTGGAGTGATTGTTTGGGAGGGGGGGCATGTGGGGGACAATGGGATTGTGGGCAAGGGAGCTCAGGAGAGGGTGATGTGGAAGGTTGGTGATGTTGTGGGGAGGGTGGGAAAGTGGGGGTGCTTGGACAGAGGAGGGAAGAAGGAGGTTGGACACGGAGCGAGAGAGAAGAGAGATGAATGAAGTTTGGGTTGCATAAAAAGCCAGATGGAAATATGTTGGGTAGAGAATCCCTTCACTAATACATATACGGTGTCTGAATATTAGTGCATGTGTACACTTGGGGGCTGTATGGAAAGAAGCACAGTAACAAATAAAAGTGATCTCCTTGAATGTGTTGATAGAGTAGTCCAAGGGACTCCCCCAATTAATACCAGCTATTTACACAGCCCTTGGTTATCTCACAGCTGAAATGTAAGACCCTACTGCTGAAGGCTGGATGTTCTTAGGACACAGGACATGGAGCAGTGGAGCTGGAACAGACCTGGAAGCCTTCTCCCTGAAGACTAGCTCTTATAGTTTTAGAGGATACTATGCAAGCTTCTAAGGGAAAATTGTCAATCAGTGATCCAACCAAGCTCTAAAGCCTAAAAACCACAAGAACTGGCACAACAAACTACCTTTATTGGTGCAGCAGTGGTATACTGTTATCATTAGGAAACCAGCAGCTATCTAATTGGACTTAAAGTCCTCTTAATACCGTGAACTCATGGGTGGCACTATAAATGTAGAACACACATGGCTGAAGAAGTCATAGATTATAGAGAAAAGACTATATTTGTCATATCTCTAGATAAATTAAATTTCTTACCATATGCTAAATATGGATTTTTAGATTTCAAGGCATGTGTACCACACACTCTCAGACCACTAATCAAAGAAACTTCTTTTGTGACAAATGGAGGCTATTACAGAGTTCCACAACTGCTCACACATTCAGAATATAAGTACATATGTTTGGGAAATGCCCAGCTTTAGGTGACATATCTACAGTGAAATCTCTATATCTACTGCTCATGAAACACAGCAGAACATGGGGTAGAGAGAGTACTATTGCACCCTTCAGTTCTCACCATCAAAGCTTCCCTATATAGCACAGGGCAATGCACACAAAGGGACACAACTGTCTAAGTTTTAGAGACTAAGAGACTGCAGAGTGTGTGTCCCTGGGAAGGATTCCTATATTAAGTCTCACACACCAATGGCTCAGGGACAATTGTGGAAGTAGGGGCAGAAAGATAACAAAATCCGTGGTTGGATCACAATGGGCAATTTACCACCACAATGCAGGGAACCACAAATGGCAGCACTCAAGGTGCTCCTTAAAACCAGAGGGCTGAAAGTGAAACCAAAAGATATCAAACACTTTCGGGATGAAGCCACTAATTTGGCTCCGTGGGTCTCCCCTGAAAACATGTGGGACCCTGACATGTGGATGCTGGTCCTCTTCCTGGCCTGAAAAAGGGAGGTCAGGTCAGGGATCACTCCCCCCGCATCATTCATACCGATCCTCCTAGCCATCATTGCTAGCCTTAAATCCTCCTCTCCTGAGGAAGTCATCTCAGCCCACAACAAACACTGCTGAGAGCAACCTAGTGTAGATCTGGCTATTACCTCGACCCCAGACCCCCAGGACCCAGAGATGGACGCCACCTCTGTGCCCACTTCTAATAAGGAAGGAGCTCCTTTGCCTATATCTCAGGATACTATCCTAGAGCTACCACGGCCAAAAATTCCCATACCCCATTACCCATGGAGGGAGTTACTCTCTCTCCCCCCAGTAACCATCCCACCCCTTCCCCTGCTAACGTGCCCCTCCCTCCTAGACCACCCTCCTTAAAGCCTCACCCGGCTTTCTCTGCATTTCTGGATAATGTTGGCCCAATGCGGCCCAGCATCCATGGCTTCCCACCCCACTTGCTGACCTTGTTCTTATCCACAAGGCAGCTGAGCAATTGGGCCCTGACTCCCCATATTTTGAACAGGTTCTTTGCCAGTGGTCCTTACAGTTACAAACCCACTCTGATTGGTATAACTTACTAAAGCAGTCTTAGAACCCTCAGTCTTTCTAAACTGGTGTGGAGCCTATGACAAACAGGCTGAAAGCCAGGTATGGCCTCAACATTACGTTGGACATGCTCATGGGACATGGGCAATATACTGACCCCATCTCCCAGCCCACTATTGGCCTCCATGCCTGTTTTCGACAAGTTTCTGACTTGGCCTTTAAGGCCCTTAAATGTTGCTCTCCCCATGACCCACAAGTCTTTTTCTGTAATTTGATTCAACAGGGGAGTCCTTCACAGACTTCCTTACCCATGTCACTGAGGCAGTAGGGTGGAGGGTGGAGTCTGGACCCACCCAAGAGGTGCTTATCAAACAATTAACTTGGGAGGGACTAAATATTCCTACTTGTAATGCTATTGCGCCTGTCCGCAATGATAACATTCACAAATGGGTACTCCCTACTAGAGACTTGGACCCTAGTGCAGGCCCTATTGAAGCTTTGACCACCTCCTTGGGGACTGTTTTGGTCAAGGAAAACACACCCACTTTGGCATGCGGGAAGGCTGCTGGAAATGTGGGGGGCTTGGCCACTTTCGTAGTCACTGCCCAAGAGGAAAAGTCCACCCCAAGACTTGATGCCCCAAGTGCAAAAGAGGGTTCCATTGGGCTAAAGACTGTAGGTCACAGACTCAACCAGATGTGGCTCCTTTAAACTCCACCTGGGGCACCCCTCAGGCCCACCCACAAGAGGGGAAACAGGACAGATATTATGGACTCTCCAAATCCTCAACCATTCCCCACTAATGACCATGTTCCTAGATGGAACTGCCATAAAGGGCCTAGTAGACAAAAGGGCTGATGTCACCATTATATCAGAAACTGAATACCTTAAATTCCCTCATTGGAAATACCAGCCAGGCCCTATAAACTGGCTCAAACAATTGATAACAGTCCCTGACTTGGAATTCCGGGCTTTGTTCTCCCTGCTGGAAGGCCATAATTCACCAAGTTCAAGGATCCCTCTCACCCAGTCAGCTAAGGATCTTCTTAATAAGATAGATCATATACTCTGATCTGCGTCACTCTGACGTCATGACCCAGCAGAACCATTACTGGCCTTAATCCTCTGGACTAAAAATGGTGTCTTGGGGGTGCTATGGCAGCAAGACCACCTGGTGTGGATCCACGTGGCTACCTTGGACCTAACTAAGCTTAGCTCTAAGTATTATATTGCCTTCAAGTTAGCAATTAAGTCCTGACAAACAGCCAGGCGCATATTCGGAAAGGGATCTGACAAAATTATAACGCCCTTTCCTCTTAAGCATTCCCAAACATTATAGGCAGACTCTCTGGCTTTCCAACTAATGATGTCCAGGTTCATGGGGGAGTTGGATAACCACACACCCCCAAATAAGCAACTGGCCAGCCTGGCCTGCTTGGAAATCACCATTCAGGCACACACTTCGCACTGCAAAAACCACCTACCTTTAGCCACGCTAGCCTTCTCAGATGCCAATAAGTCCCATTATGGCGCAGTCATTCAGCACATGGGAAAAGATGACACCTGTTAGGTACAAGCCAATCCTGGCTCTGTACCGTTGGGGGAGCTACTGGCCCTGTTAAAAATCTTCCAAGTGTGCCAGGTTGAGCCACTCAATATATTCTCCCACAGCCAGTATACGGTTCAGTCCCTCAGATGTCTTCCCTTTGCTCAAGTAATAGGCCACAAGGAGCCCATCACTAGAATGATGAGAGCTCTCCAGATTATCTTAGATAACAGACAATGGCCCTGGCACATCTCCCACATAAGATCACACACCAAGCTCTCTGGGATCTTGGCAAAGAAAAATGACAAAGTAGATAAACTTATTATGTGTGGCACAGCGTGATGTGGCTGCATCGTGTTTATGTTTCCATGAGTGTTTGTTCGGAGTTTGTTGATCCAAATTTGTTTCTGTTTGCTTCCTTACATGTGTTAACAAAAAAGATAAAAAATGTGATTTTGAGAAGCTAACTCTGGAGGGAAATTGATCCTTTCTCTTCAGACTTAAGTTAATTGTTCTCAAAAGTGTTCTCAAAAATTTTCCAAGTTCAGATCGACCCCCTGACTCTGTGAAAGGAGGTGAGAACAAACACCTTACATGTTAAATACTTTCGCATGTAGGATTAATCTACCAAAAGAATTCACCTCTATCATCAGTTTTCTGGGTTGATAACTTAGGCTGGTAACCAGGTTGTTAACCAACTGTGTCGACCTGGTGAGAGGAGGTCAATCAGGGAGAACGGAGCAGTAATGGAGGGCTGTTACTAAAAACTCGTTCCAGTGTCCGTCCATGCCATGTGGTTTTGGGATGTGAATTCCTGCGGATCATGTTGACATTCGATTATAAACATCACATGTACATGGTCCTTTAAATTTATCAGTTAGGTCTATTGGTACCAATTACTAAATTTACAGTTACCTCTTTGAAGGTGGCCTGGTGAGCTATGGATTGACAAAGGCTACCTTTGCATGAATTGCCTTGCGAGGCTGTTGTTATATTGGATAATGTTGTTATCTTGGATAAGAGCTGCTGATGTATTTCTGTTTCAGTGTCCCGATATGGCAGGTCGATGGGCATTATCTGGTATGGAGGGCCAGAGAATGAAAATGGTAATGTCTGTTTCTTTTTCGACGCCCCGGTGTGGCAGACCGGTGGTTGTTAATACCTTTGTACATCTTTTGGGTCCATTAATATTAAATATAAAAAGCTTTGTTAAAAAATAAATCAAACATTCTAATGACATCAATAAAATTGCGTGCACTTTTAAAATTTGATACTAGTTATTATATAGATGATAAGCACTGTTAAAAATGAGATGTTAATATTTTTAAATTACTTAGATCTACTGATATCAGTTAAAATTTTTCTTTAGTTTTTTGGCTTGATTTCATTTAAGATTTAATTTTCTTGTTTTATGTGTGTTTGTGTGTCTTGTAAGTTGTAAAAATTTAGATCCATCAATTTTAAAGATGTCAGCTATATTGTTCACACTTCTAAATCCACTTCTACATTTAAAATTTAGATTAAATGTACTGGTACCTATTGCTCAAATTAAAAATTATTTTAATTAAGTACTAAATTATGTATATGATATATATTT
>NW_008337147.1:2081786-2096005 GCF_000622305.1 Nannospalax galili
CTGTGAGCTCACAAGAATTAACTAACTTTATAGATTTTATTGAACAGGTTTGTCTTTGGTTTCCTGAACAGAGTACCTTAAATGTAGAGATTCCTCTACTAGAACAAGCCAGAGCCTTACACCAACAATTTCACCTTTCTCCTCGCAGTCTGCACCGCCTTCTACCTGACCTACCCATCTCTCAATGCAAACATCTGAGCAGATCTTACGTTACATGTGTACCCCTTGCTCCCTTAGGTCCCCTCAATTGATATGGAGTTAACACGCATCGTCTCCTACCCAATGCTCTCTGGCAAATGGATGTATCGTCACTTACCTACTCCTGACAGGCATAATTATTCTTCTCTTTCTAATTCTTAAATGCCTTGTTCTTCATTCCCGCAGTCAGAGAAAATTCAATCGTTCGTTGTATCAGGCCCTCAGAGCAATTCACGAAGATGATTTCAACCCGCCCTATGCAGCCTGACAGCCTTGGCTTGCACAAATGTAGGAGGCCTCCTACAGATAATTCCCCACCTCGACTGATCCCCTAGGATGATAACCCTTGGAGGGCTGGTAGCCAATGACGGGTAAGATCCTGTTGGGCTGGAATAACCTAAGCAGGACATGGACGTGTATGTCCATGTTCCAATGATGGGTAAGGTTCATGCCCAAATAGGACAACCTAAGAAAGGCACAGTCCATGATCCTGGGGTCATCCTGATACGGAGCTGCCTACAGGCTCTCACTGGACAGTCATTTTTAAAGAAAAAGGGGTAGAAATGTAGCAGGAGGCCTCCAAAGATGGAGCGGACCTAGAGCCCTAGGATTCAGCAAGAATTCACTTCACTTCTTCATCTGCAAATAGCCCGCCAAAAGGAGCCCACACGTCCCTACCCTGCCAGCGAGCCCAGTGACTGCTGACAGACTGCGTGGCGTGGACCAATCAGAATACAATACGTTGACTAAAGGGACTTGGGGGAGGAGAAAAGGGAAGTATAAGGTGTGCCTCCTCCTGCATTAAACGAGTCTGCAGCACCTCCCCTAGTGCTTGTTTCTACCCGACTCCCAGGGTCTGTGTGCCGTGACCCCGCACCTCTTACCCCCAATCAGTAGGGGACCTAATCCAGCTTAGGGTCTTCACAGCTGGCCTGAGGAGAAACCACAACATTTGAGCAATAAAAAAAAAGTTAAGGAAAAATTATTTCTTGAGGAGAATCTCTAAAAGGCCCTAAAATGTGCCATTTTCTCTGGGCTTAGATGTTACACATATAATCTTTTTAATTGTATTTAATGCTTCAAGGATACGTTCAAAATATGATTTTTTTAAAAAAAAGCAATGCTTAATTCCTGTTGTATGCATCTAACAGGACATGTTACACAGTGTTTTGTGCTTGCTGTTCACCAGTTTCACAGTTGCCACAGTGTCAACTGCAAACTCATCCCAGTCCAACACAACAGACACATGCAGAGATAGAGAGAGAGGAGAAAGAGAGAGAGAGAGAGAGAGAGAGAGAGAGAGAGAGAGACTGACTTAGCAGGGGTGTCACAATATATTCAACCACCTGTTTTTAATATGAAATTATCTGGACACTCTTGTCTATGTGATGGAATTTTCTTTCAGGTCTTTAAGTGGACTGTGCTGCTGTGATGACCAGGAATAAGCAATGTGGCCTGAAAGTAGCTTTCTGATTGATGAATTTATTAAAAGAGAAGAGTAATGGTGTATATGCTGTTTTATAGCCAAAGATATGGTGAAACTACTAAGGAATGCTGAAAGAAAACAAGAATATAACTCTTCTTTCTCTGTGTCATCTACATCGCTGACACTAATTTTCTTCATTACAATTCTCAGGTATTCCATACCCATTGGCTAGTATTTTTTTCTAGAACACTGGATGCATTTTAAAAATCAAAATGGTTAGAAGATTAAAGTCCAAAGGAAAAATATTTACATCCATTTTACAACTAAATGTTGTTTACAGAAAATCATGATTAATATACAGTAACTGTTAACGTTAGAAGTAATCTGGGAAACAGTTTAGTGCACATAACTCACTTTTAATTGAAAACTTTGTAATTGACATTTTATCTGACAATGTCATATATATATGTATATCATATATATTCTGATTATTTTCTCTCCATTCTTATCTCCCTCTCATCCCTATCAACCCCCTGCACGTCACCATTATAAAGGAAAATGTGGGATTTTCTATCATTTCATATTGTCCAGCTTTTGCAAGTATATTTTTAGACTGTTTAAAAGAAAAGATACTGGATTATGTCAGATTGCTTCCATCCTACCTCATCTATAATTATGATGATGAATAATCTATCTATGCTTCATAGACAAAAACCTTATTTTTCATTATGTCACTGTCAAATTTATTAACTTTCTTGAACTTACATGCATTTTTGAATGCTCACGTGCTCTCTAATTTATTCATCACTCTGTCTATTCTTCTAGCCCACTAACAAACTTTAGATGGTTATTAATATACTGCATTATTTCTGAAAATAATTTTTTTTCCAATGATGATATTAAGAACAATATTTTGATATTTTGGGGGGTGGATTATTCTTCATTCCCTCAGTCTTCTAACAGCACTGCTTTCACACTAGTGATTTAAGCAGCAACCATATAGTCCTGTAAGTATCACTTTCAAGAGACTGATATTGCTGAAAACAATCAGGCAATCAGTAGTCCTCAAATCTTGAAAGGAAAAGTGCTTTGGATTTATGAAGACTAACATCTAAGAAATGTAGAAGTACCTTAAATTTATGATTAACAATTAAAAAGTTTGAATATAATTTTAACCTATTATAGAACTAAAATGAATGTAGAATGATAAAAGTTACTGACCAGCTTAAATAGAAATACCCTGGATGAAACACTTTGGATAACTAGAATTGTGAGATGATAGGCCTCCTTCTAACTTCCAGGTGAACATCCAATATTGTTTAATTTTAGGTTACCTTAGGCAAGGCATGAGGAGAAAGAGGAGAAAGAAAATCTTGAATGGAGTGAATTTACTAAGCATGTAGATTTAAGTAAGAAGTGGCCAAAAATATCATAAATTGTCAATTATAATATGTGTAGTCATTAGTAGAATTTGAATGTTGGGGAGATGGCTCAGTGGTTAAAGGGATTGCTATACAACTATAAGGATTGATGTTCAGAGTCCCCAGAAATGTACAAATTCTGGGTTGGCATTGCAGCTCATCTGTAATCCTCTCACATGACAAGTAAAAACAGAGACTCCCTGGAGTAAGCTTGCTAGGCACACTAACTGTAAAGGTAAACTCTAGGTTCAGTGAGAGACCATTTCTCAGTATATAAAGTCGACAGTGATAAAAAAAAGACACCTGAGGTCAAATTTGGGCTTCAACACACAGATGTATGTGCACGCCCACAGATGTACACACACATTTGAACATGCAGACTCATAAATGACAGAAGGGAAAGGAGTCTTCTTTCAGTGGTCTTAGTCTCAATCATAAATGAATTTAAGAACAAACTCAAATGGAAGCTTTAGGACAGTTTATTAAAATTTAAAGAAAAATCCTCAGGGTAGGCAAGCTGCAAATTTCAGCAGCTGCTCTGAAGAGTGGAATGGAGGAATGAAGGGGAAAAGTCACAAAGTCATCCTCTTTAAAGCTAGCATGGAGGTCAGATACACAGTAGACTAGCAGCCAATGGCAAGGAGGGAAAGGGGAATTTAGAGAAAAGTAAAGAAACTCAAGATGTTGGGGTAGGCCAGAGCGTTAGCGAAAGCATGCTTAGAAAAGAGACATAAAGAAGAATATGTGAGATTTTGCTTTCCTGAAGAATTCAGAAAAAAATGCGCAGACTTACAGAGAGCTGCATATCTATGGCCCAGGTCTCATTTATGATTTTTTGTTGTTGTTGTTGTTGTTCAGTGTCTTAAGATTATATGCCAAAATCTTAAAGAAAGAGGCCATTGCTTATTTATCTCCATAATAAAGATAAAGCATTCTGTGGGATGAGTGATAGTAACCAGGGAGGTAAATGGGTTGTCAAACTCTGCTACCTTATCACTGAGAATTTCCTACATAAAAGTGACAGGGAGGATGTGTGATGGCTTTAGACTTAAATAATAGTGGAGCAAAAATAGAAAAGGCTAATTACCTATGTACTTTCCTCAGTACGCAAAGGTGAGCTTACAGGTGACCAAGATTTGTACTGTTACAGACTCAGAATGCTAAAGATGGCACATTTGCGTGTTGTGTCAGTAGGGAATGATCATTATTTTTCCAAAAAGAATACTAATACAAATCTTCTTAAGTAAGCCTCAGAAAAAGCGGCAGGGCTGCAGCAAGTCCCTAAATATCTCTCTGAGATGAGGGCAGTCAGGTCACTCACAAAAACCAGAAAGTGCCTTTAGTTTAGCTTCTGTCAGAAGAAGGAAGGCATTGAAAATCCTAGAAAATAAGCAAACACTCAGCTGTAATATAAATACACATGCAACAAGACTCATAAGAATTAGTCTGTTAGTACTTTTTCAAATTAGTCATCAGTTAATTACTTACAACCCTCACTTAAAGTAAAATGAACTCATAATAAAGAAGTGCAAGAAAACATTAGACTATGCCTAAAAATGAGACACTGGTATATACTGGAGGGAAATGCTACAGGGTGCAGAAAGCATATTTTCATGTGGAGATGAATATATGTGTTGATTCCACCTAAATTATTTAGAACTCTTCTTTATAAGAAACCCCTGAAGCTTTATGAATAGATTGAAAATTGGAATGTTAACCTGCTCCTATGGAAATCTATAGCTCTCCTAGACTTCTCTTAAGGTCAATCCCAAGAAACAGTGGAGGAGTTCATGTCTATACTTGCATATAGAGTGTTCATTTTCACCCATGCCCATGAATGTACTCAGTTGTACTGTTCCATCCAAACCACCTACTTTTTGTATGCCTTCTCATGGTATTATTAAAGACAAATAAACATAAATATTAACGTCATAAAAGTCATCTAAATCATAACATTCGTATTCATTTAATATTAGCTATTTGTAAATAACTTTAGAGTGCCTAATCCTTCTAGATAATTTTGAGCATGGGTTCAAATCAAACAAGGAAGAAGTGAGTTTACACAAATTTCTTGACAAAGCTCTGAACAACACCCCACTGTGAAATGACTGTTAACAGAGAAATAGATAAGCATCTTTCAGGCTAAACTTTTATTACAAGTCTAATAGAGCTGATGCAAACACAAGTGCTATCACATGATGGTCAGGGAGAGATGTGCTAGGAAAGAAGCTTGGGAAACAAGGGAAACTTAAACAGAACTTGCTCTGAAGTCACAATCTGCACTGAGTAAAAAGTGAATAATTGCTTTTTAGGTGGCTAAGTGGAATTTGATCCTTGGAGCTTCTTTTCTGTTTTGTAAATATTCATTTTGCCACCATAATTGACATAAAGGAAACACCCTCTTTGGTAGACATGGAAGACAGAAGTATGGTACACTCTGATGTCTGAAGTTCAGAGTAAGCTGAGGATAGGTCAGCAAAACAACAGAGTGATGCATTATATGCATAACACATTGCATCCATGATTTTTCAGTATGGAAATAACTAGAGATTACAAGGAAAAAAAACCCCAGTAATATCTCTACAAAAACTTATGAAGTCTGATGAACCAATAATTTTTCCTTCAGACTAGACAGCATAATAGATTTTTACCACAGACCATAAATCTACCTACAGCTTGTGTTCTTCTATTTAACTGTGCATAAACTTCAGAAAAAAATCCATACATAATAAATATAAAATTTTTCATTTATCCATCTTTAGTTTAGAATCCAACAGTGTAAATACCTTTAGAATTTTGGGAGATCATCAACAAAAGCCATCTCATATAGAAGTGGTGATGCACACCTATAATGACAACGTTTGGGAGGCAGAGGAAAGGGGATCACTGAAAGTTAAGGGCAGTCTGGCCTCAATACTAAGTTCCAGGCCATGAAGAGCTGTATAGCAAGATAGTGTCTCAGAGAACTAAACAAAACTATTCATTTGTAGAACAATTAGTCTTTGTAAATGGCAGTTCCATGTTGACAATTACAAAAGAAAGAGACATATTTCACTGAGCAAATTTTGTAACTTTAATATCACATACTTATAATTAAGTTAGAAGGTAAATAATAATTTAGAATTAATATTTCAAGCACATCTGGACAAAGATATATTAGAGGTAATAAAATAATTTCTATTTTAATGAAACAGGGCAAATTGTCAGATGAAATTAAAGGCAGACAATATGACAAATTACTTAGGCCAAGAAGTTTAAAAGTCTACCAAGCCTACTTCAATTTTTATTCCTTTTGAATTAAGAAATGCAAAACAATATATGTGCTGGAAGAAGGTGCTATAAATTCATTTTTCCTAATGTGTGTGACTTTACATAGTTATGAAAATTTAGAAAGCAATTTCAAATATTTACAGAGAAGCTGAGAAATAAACATAACTTTCCACATGGAAATTGTCCTTCAATGAGTCTATCCTAATGGTATAATAAAAAAATAATGTCCAAAAGTATTTGTAGAGACAGCCTGAACCATGAACCATCTAAATACATCTAGGCCAAGCCCAGGTTGGTCAGCTTGCACACCAGACTAATCTGATGAGGTAGCCAGACTCCTGCTCACTCTACCTGTATCCCAAACTCATAGGTATACCTATGATCACCTAGAAGTATAGGACTACCCTGGAATCACCCTGTCCTTCCAATCAAGAATCTTCTTGGGCTTAGGCTCCTTTCTGTTGTCACTGCTGGAGAGCACCCAACTACCATGGTGAGTTAACGAGATCTACCCACCAGGACACTACTACTTACAGCTTTGGGACCAGACCAGTCCCAGCTTCACCAGGGCTTACATCAACTTGGCATAGCTGGTCAAAACCTGTCCACCTGATCATCTTAGGGCCTAGGCTACTTCCACCTATGCTTGCATCAGCTCTATTAGACTTGTAATAATTGGAGTGAAAGATTTCTATTAGCTGACCTCAGTCCATCTGATTGCTCCAATTAAATCAAAATTGATAACCTGAAGCACACACCAACTATTCATACCTGATCTGAAAGCAACCAAGCTACATCGAAAATGAAAAGAGAACCAAATTTCAATGCAATGAATGAGACTCACAATCAACAAAACAAATCCATAAGCAAAGGTCACAGTGTCAAAAAAAAAAAGAATATGAAAATTCAAGAGATTATGTACCCTACAAATCCTGCCAGACCTATAAGAATGCTCTACAATAAAAACAAATCATCAAATCATCTGGGTGTTGTGGCACATGTCTTAAATCCCAGCACTCAGGAGGCAGAGGCAGGTGGATCTCTGTGAGTTCAAATCCAGTCTGATCTACAAAGTGAGTTCCAGGCCAGGGAGACTCTGTCTCAAAATGACCCCCCCCCAAAAAAAAAGCCCAAGGAGCCCCAGGACACATATGCAGAATTTGAAAGAACAATCAGAAACCAAATATGAGGAATGAATTCAGACTTTACAGAATACACAAGCAACTCAGAAAAATAAAAAAAATCAAAGAAGGTAAGAATTCACTGAAGCTCACTAAAATACAAATATCTGGCTGAATGAAATAACAAAGACAAGTAAATTCACAAAAGATATAGAAATATTAAAGAAACACACTGAAATTAAGATGGATTTGAAAACTTAAAAAAAATTAAAATGACAGGGGATTCTGAGCAGCAGAATGAATCAAATGGAAAACAGAATATCAAGACTCAGCAATAAAGGTAAAGAATTGGAGTGTTCAAGCATAGAAAAAGAAAAAAAATTAAGGAAAGAAGTAGGCAGGAAATGTGGGAAACCATGAAAAGACTAAATCTAGACATAATAGAAATCGAGGAAGAGGAGAACAATCTCAAATCAACGGCAGATCTTCAACATGATTATAGAAGAAAATTTACACACAATTAATGAAGAAAAAGATATATTCAAAAAAGATGCAAGAGTCACATGGAGCACGAAATAAACAGGACCAGAGCAGAAATCCCAATGATCTGTAAAAAGAATAAACCAAATTCAAATACAGTTGACAGGAAAAAATAATATAAATTAGAGAATAAAACATATAAAAAAGGATCAGCAAAAACAATTCAAAAAATATAAGAGCAGGTTCTTCGAAAAAATAAACAAGAGCAATGGGAATGGGTACCTTGGCTCAATTAATCAAAAGAAGAACAGACCCAAGTTAAAGTATCAGAGATGACCATGACAAATTACAAGAGAAACCAAAGAAATCCAGACCATTATAAGAGAATACTTTAAAAAACATTGTTAGAAAATCTAAAATTCATGGATGAATTTCTAGATTCAAGCAAACCACCAAGGTTAAAGTAAGAAAAGCCAAATAACATAAACATACCCATAACATATATAACGACTGAAACAGCAGTACAAAACTCTTGACTGAGAAAAGCCCAGATCCAGATGGAATCACAGCACAACTCTCCCAAATCTTCAGAGAACTATGACCAATACTGCTGAAATTATTCAAAAGGTAAAAGCAGAGGGATTGTTTCCAAACCACTATCACCCAAATACCCAAACCAGCTAAAGATACATACAAAAAAGAAAATTACACACCAGTCTCTCTGATGAATATGGAATATAACTTCTCAGTAAGAACTTGTTAACTACATACAGGCTTATATAGAGACGATCATCCACAATAATCCAGTCTGCTTTCTTCCTAAGATTCAAGGACGGTCTAACACACATAAGCCAATAAATGTAATAAATTAAATAAATGGATTTAAAGACAAAAATTACACAATCATCTCAATATATTCAGGAAAGGCCTTTGACAAAATTCATTATGTCTTCAGAATAAAAGTACGAGAGAGAACAGGACTGGAGGGAGCATACCTCAACGTAATAAAGACTAAGTGCAATAAATACACAGTCAGCATAATTCTAAGGTGATGAAAATTTCAAAGGATTCCCAAATAATCAGAAACGAGGGAGGGCTGTCCATTATCCTCACTCTTGTTCAATATAATGTTGAAGACCTAGCTAGACTAATAAGAAAAGTGATAGAAATTAAAGGGTTACTAACAGTAAAGAAGGAAGTCAAGTTATCCCCATGTGAAGATGATATATCATACATAAGTTATTTAAAATTCTATGAGAAAACTTCTATAAATGATCAACACTTTCTAAAAATGCCAAAATTTAATTAAATAAATTAAATTAAAAGCATTATCTTACAAAAATCAGTAGCCTTTTTAAATACTAATGACAAACAGGCAGAGAAAGAGATCATGGCAAGACACCCACTCACAATATCCTCAGAAGAAAATATAACTCCGAATAAAGCTATCCAAGGTGGTGAAGAAAAATCTACAAAGAAAACCTTCAGTCTGTGAAGAGAGAAATGGAAGAAAACAATAGAAGATAGAAAGGCCTCCGATGTTCAGAGATTGTTTGAATTAATATTTTGAAAATGACCATCTTATCCAAAACAATTTTTAGATGCAACACAATCTCAATAAAAAACCCCATAGCTTTCATCATAGAAATAGGAAAAAAAAACCCTCAAATTCATATGAAAGTACAAAAGAGCGAAGTTGGTCAAATAATTCTGAGAAGAAAGAATAATGTGAGAGGGATCGCATGCCAGATTTCATGCTACATTAAAGAGCTATAGCAATAACAACAGCATGATACTGGCAAAAAAAACAGACATACTGATCAATGGGAAGAACAGAAGACCCAAATGAGTGCACACAATTAGAGCTACCTGGTATTTGAGAAAGATGCCAAAATTACACACTAGAGGAAAGGTAATCATCAGCAAAAGATTCTGGGAAAGCTAGATAGCCACATGTACAAGAAAAACAGACCCCAACTGTCACTATACACATCATCTGCAAGTAGATGAAAGACCTCAGCTCAGTTTGAAACCTGAAATGTAACTGTTAGAGAAAGCATAAACAGTACATTAGAATGAATAGGTGTAGGAAAGGACATTTAAATATTTTATTTTTTGTTATTTTTATTTTGTGTATGAGTGTATGCACCCATTTCATACCATACCCACGGAGGTCAGAAGAGGGCATCAAATCCCTTGAAACTGGAGTTACTGGAAGTTGTTAGCTGCCATGTGGGTGCTGAAAACTGAACCTGGGTCTTCTGCTTGAGCATCCAGTGCTCTTAACCACTGAATCATCTCTCTAGCCCCTGAAACTTTTAAAGAAGTGTTTAAATCTAACTTGCTTTGTTCACAAATTAAGATAAGCAATTGAAAAATGCAATGTCATGAAGCCAAAAATTTTCTCTAGAGCAAAGAAAATAAATCAAGCAAATGAAGAGGAAACCCACAAAATGAGAGAGAATCTTTGCTACACATCTGATAGAAGAGAAATATCAATAATATACAAAGAGCTCAAAGAAACAAATAATCAAACAAATATATGACCCAATTTAAAATAGGGATACAGATCTGAACAGAGAGTTCTCAAAAGAAGAAATAAAATGGTTAAGAAATATTTTTAAAAGTATTCAAGATCCCACCTTGGGCATAAGATTCCTTGATATCCAGTGGATGGACACACACCAAAGGACATTTGGGAACACAAACATGGGTCAACATGCCTCAGCATATATGACAATACATGAAATATGGCATGAGGGGTAAGAGGCATGCAGACAGAGGAGGTGATCTAAATATGATCAAAATATATTGTTTGAAATTTACACAAATTAAATTAAAAATAGGAAAGCACTGAACATATTTAACAATTAAGGAAATGCAAATTAAAACTTCTTTATGGTTTCTTCTTACCCAGGTTAGAACAGCTAAGAAGGCAAGAAAACTACAGATAACCAGTAGTGGCAAGAAGTCAGGAAACTGGGACCTTCATTCACTGTTGGTGAAACCACACACTTGTGCAGTCACTATGGGAAAAAGTCTGGAAAATACTCCAAAAACTAAAAATAGATCTATGATATGACAAAGCTCTACCACTCTTTTGCAAATACAAAAGGAACTGATAGTCTACCATAGATATACTGGCTCTGCCATGTTTGTTTTTGCGCTAGTCACAATAACTAGGAAATGGGGGGGGTGAACTAAATGTCCCTCAACCAATAGATACAGAAAATGTGATACACAATGAAGTTCTATTCTGATGTAAAGAAAAATAAAATCAAGAAATTTGCAAACAATGGGATGAACTGCGAAATATTATACTGAGATAACCTAGACTAAAGTGCAAATGCCATATGTTCTCCCTCATTTGCAAGTTCTAGTTACAAATCTTTAGATATGAGTATATCATGAACTATCTATCCACAGAATCAAGGGTAGTAGGAAGGGACCATTGGGGAAGAGGAGGAGAATGGGCTCCAGAGAAAGGGATAGTAAGACCCAGGTTTTATCAAAGGAAATTGGTAAATATAGGGGTATCTTAATTTGGGACAAAAATTCCAGTGCCAGAGAGAGGAACTCTCCCTTTATGTTGTTGGTCAGAATAATCTAAGAGACTCACAACCTAATATAGTCTATCGACATAGCCCTTTGTTGCCACCCAGAACTTGAAACCAAGACCCTATCAATGAAGATACTGCACACTTCCAATAGGGGTCTTGGAGAAATTGAGCTTGAACTGACCATGATGCCACCTCGAACACTAGCACTCATGGTAAGTGAAGGTGCTATGTAAGCTGCCAAAGGAGAAAAAGCAGTCGATGATCCTGCCCAACTGTAAGGTTTACAAACCACAGCAATGACCAGTCCAGAAAAAATATCACTATTTGTGCAACAGGTTTTATGTTGTGGGTGTTTTGTGTTGTGAGTAATCAATCATTGTCTAACTGGACTTAATGTCATTCAATAGTAGGAAATCCACTCATGGTTCTGTAATCATAGACAAGAACATATAGTTACACATATGAGTGTGTAGGTGTTTGTGTATTTAAATGTATGCATGTGTATGTATGAATAATAACAAAAATGTAGAACAATAGTTGAGAGGGAGTTGGGGGATATGGGTTGAGTTGGAGGAGGGAGAAAGAGGAGGGTAAAGATGATATAAATACAGTATTCATGTATGTAAATAGCAAAATATAATGAAAATTTAAATCAAAAAGAATATTTATAGAAATTTTTTAACATCGTAAATAGACAAAAACAAAGAAGAGAAACAAAAAGATCAAACTTTAAGTCTTCCACAAGTAACTTGTAATTTCTAGCATGAAATTATTTAATTGCATCATTAAATAAACCATAACGCTAAATTGTAACAAATAATAATCCCATGAAAACATAGGAAATTTGAATAAAATTAGCATTTTTCATAAGAATGATAAATGATTTATTATTGCATCCTTTTGAGATAGGATCTACCTATAGCCCCAGCTGCCCTGGAACTTGCTATATCGACCAGGCTGACCTCTATCTCAGAGAGATCTGCTTGCCTCTGCCTCCCAAATGCTAGGGTGCTGAGATTAAAGGACTGCTTCTTTCCTTCCTCCCTCCCTCCCTCCTTTCTTTTTCTCTCTCTTTCTTTCTCTCTTTCTCTCTCTCTCTCTCTCTTTCTCTTTCTTCTTTTTTAAATACAGGAATTCACAAAACTATGCCTATGGAATAAATTCCCTGTCCCTCTTCTTCATTTTAGAGATGATATTTTTTAGTAATAATTGTAGTCTAAAATTCTGGAATTAAGAGCTAAAGTGAAAAAAAAAAGCAAAACTTTATTAATTTTCTTTCAATTAGCTTATCGATTTAGGAAGACCTCATGAAAGGGGGAACACAACGTTAGTAGAGACTCTGACCTGTGTGGGCGAATTCTCTAAATGACCACTGAATTGAAGATACACCTGCAGCCATAGCTGGGGGGAAAGATGAGAAGAAAATAAACAGAAAAAAAAAAATAGGAGAAAGTGGAAAGTGTTCCAATTAAATTTTTTGTGGAACTTGATTTTGTTATGACTGCCTCATCTAACATTTCACTTCCAAGTTTGTTCACCATTTTATCACTCAGAACCAAGGCTGAAAGACACGATAGAAATTTGTACGTGTGAGATTCCAGTAATGAGATTACATCAACAGTGAATTGCACATGTGGCACAATTTTAGACTAATACCTTGGATAACTTTCAATATTTTACATATTGGAAAACATACACTTTTATAACTATAATTCAAATCAATTCTAACCAAATACATCCTAAGCATAGATATTCAGGAATATTGAAATATTACCGAAGAAATTTTACAGGGGTAGAAATAGAGTCAGAGAACAAGACTAGCTTTACGCCCTCCTCTGGATAGGAACTGAAATAGATACCATACAGTATCTTCAAGTAGTATCTATGAATTAAAGATAGATATTTTTCTTTAATAAAAAAATAAAAATACTTCCTCCCTGTGGAAGTGCTGAGGTAGAAATGTTCTAAGGATGTTTGTTGCCCAGTCAGGAAACAGACTATGGTATCTTATGCTTTGCTAAACTACATCCAGTGTAAGAATCTGAAAATTTTATCTAAATCCATATTATGACTTAAGTGTCCTAGATTGACATATGTAAATGCTGTAGGGAAGATCCTATGTTGGGTATCGACTCACAAACAAAGTGATTGATAGAGTCTACACTCCTTATGAGAATTATAAAAATGATTATTATGATACTCAGATTATGGGGAACTGTGTCATTCAACTAGGTATCTTTGCAATTATACGAAGTGTGTAATTCAGACTGTAAAATGTTAAAGGATCTACTAATATTATTAAAGTAAAATCAGTAATGGAAGGACATTGAATACTGGCTCACTGAGGAGATAATGAGCAGTGCTCTAGATCTAGTTTGCCTTCTTAAAGTTGAACTCTTTTAATAATGTAACAACAAAAAGAGGAGTTATGCTTCATGGTATGATTTTAAAAATGGGAAAAAATGGTTTAAAAACATCAGGAGCTGAAAAATACTCCAAGTATCATCATGAATAAATGATATAAAGATTCTATAGATAATTTTCAAGAATAGCAACTGATAGGTAGAGATGTTGGAGAGAGCGGGTGCACGCGGATGGATGGAAGGCACCGAGGCACAGATGGAATTCTCAGCAGGATACAGCTTTATTTCACATGGGGCACCTTTCCCTCGGGAAAGGGAAAGATGTCTGCAGAGGGAAAGATGTCAGGGAAGGGAAGGGAAGGGAAGGGAAGGGAAGGGAA